>NW_020884947.1:769987-1027487 GCF_003945725.1 Corapipo altera
GGCGGAAGGAGGGAGCGGCCGCCGCCGCCGCGCCCCCCCCCCCCCCCTCCCCTCCGGCTCCGGCTCGATCTCCTGGTTCTAGGCAGGCTCCGAGGCAAACGAGAGAGCGCGGCGGGAGTTTGGCCGCTCGCAGCGATATCTGAAACTGCCCGGGGACGCGATGTCGCCACGGTTTTGTTTTGGTTTTTGGTTTGTTTGGGTTTATTTATTTTTGTTTGAACTTCAGCAAAATTAACGCTGGCTGCGTTCACAGGATGGGTCAGGCTGGAAGAGACTCCAGTGGGCCATCTGCTCCCAACCTCCCTGCTCAGGCAGGGTCATCCCAGAAGCACATGGCACAGGATTGCGTCCAGACGGTTCTGGAATATCGTCAGTGAGGGACAGTCCGCACCCTCTCTGGGCAACCTGTTCCAGCGCTCGGTCGCTGCCACAGGGAAGTTCTTCCTCGCGTTCAGGTGGAATTTCCCGTGCATCAGTTTCTGCCATCCCGGAATACCAGCGGTTCTGGTGTTTCGCTATCGCTGGGGTTCGGCATTAAGGCTTTTCGCTCTTACGAAATAACAAAAACGAAAACAAGTAAAGCCATGACACCTTAATTTTGCCCCCAGTGAAGGTCAGCGCCTCCTGCATCCTCCCTGACCCGCCCATAGAGCCCCAGAACTGCACACTGTGGGGATCACAGCCGCGAATGGAGACAACGGGTTAGGGAGAAAGCAGCGAGCTGACCAAATTTAATATAACAGCCAATGAAATCCCTCTCCCCTGGAGAATCCCGCACATTCCCGCTGAGTCCTGGCGGTCTCCGGGTCCCTCGGGGGTTACCCCGCGCCCGCCATGCGCCTCCCCTCACAAACAGAGACGGCGGCGGACGCGAACCAAAGTCGCCGCCGCGCCCCCGCGGCCGCTGGGTCTGTTGACGGCGGCCCCGCCCCGCCCCGCCCGGGCGCGGTGAGGGAGCGGCGGCCGCCATGGCCCCGCCGCCTCCCAGCCCGCGGTTCTTCGCTCCTCAGCGCCCCTGGCTCCGCTCCAGCCCTCCCGGAAACTTTTGTACCTCTGGCACAGCCGCCCCCTTCCTCCTCTGCCGCAGGCGGGAAGCGGAGCCGCGGCCGCTCGCCCGTCCGTCCCCTCCCACAGCCGAGCCCGGCAGCGAACGTCCCATCTTTGGGCTTTTCCCAGAAATAAAGCGATCAGCCAGCAAACGGCCCCGGGACCCGGACTTCCCCCTCAGATAAGGACAGGGAGTCCCTGGGCAGCGAACAGGAGCAGTCCACTGGGATAACACATG
The DNA here is from genome assembly GCF_003945725.1 of Corapipo altera. Lineage (NCBI taxonomy): Eukaryota > Metazoa > Chordata > Aves > Passeriformes > Pipridae > Corapipo > Corapipo altera. The sequence goes on from NW_020884947.1 coordinate 771,273, forward strand.
GCTGTACATCTCGCTGTGGGGTTTTGGGGAGTTGGTTTGTTGGTCTGAGAGGGGAATATTTGAACCCAAAGGTTATAAAGGGTGGTTTCAGCCTCCCAGGTTGTGCGGATTTCAGGAATCCGCCCAGGGCACGGCAGCCTTCAGCAACTTGGCTCCAGCTCCCTAATAACTTGTTTTTCAGACCGTTCCCCAGGTACTGTGTCCATTTAATGGGATTATCCAGCAGCATTGGGAGGTAACTCCCAGGACAAGTTGATGCAGCCTCTGACTTATCTTCATTTTCCTCCTGTTATTCCTGGGAAAGCCTTTTGTGGCTCAGCACAGACGTCTCAGACATCCCTCAAACAGCACAGTTTCCCTAAATTCTCACTGTGCATCACTAGGGCAGCACCAAGCCAAGCGCCTCATGTGGGGTTTGTATAAATAAATTTGGGTTTAATCACTTTAAAGTAGTTAACCACTTTATTGCCATTTATAGATCTTAGCAAGTATAAAAAGATATACATATCAAAGCTGTTAAGAATAATGATTTTGCCCCCCCCCACTGCTTCAGTTGCCATGTGGCAAAGTATCAGCAGGAATGAGTATTAGGGGTCGAACATGCTTAAACCACAAGTAAAATATCTGTGAATGCCAATATGGATATGGAAGCATCTCCAGGGGAAAATTACTACTGGAAAATGAAAAATTCCGAAATTAAATTAAGAGTTCAGTTACATTTTTTTTTTTGTAGAGAAACATAAACAGAGCACTGAGACCATGTCCTCGGTGGGGTTACATGACTGGGCAAATGTTTAGATCTAAACTGGAACTGCTGCTTCGGGGAGGGAGGGGAGTGTGGCACAAAATATTATGACAAGGGGAGTGCTCTAAGTGAGGATAAGTTGGCATGATGAACAGATGGAGGATTCAATAACAGGAGGTTATTAATACTGCAGTTTGGTATTCTCTACGCTACTTCATGAAGGGATTCATATGCTTGCTCTTTTTCCTTCCTGATTGTACACAGACCTAACAAACACACGCACTGTAGGTAACGCCGGCACACACATCACAAGTTCATGTTTCCTGGGAAAACATCATGGGCTGGGTCCTCAGCTGGTTGTAACTGGACCAACTGTGTTCCCTTCAGCAGCAGAAAGCTGAGTTGCACCTGCTGAAGGAGAGAGGTTATCTGACCCCGGCTCCCCGGCCGAAAGGTCTCTCCGCCCTGCTCCTTGACAGCTGCCACAAGGCACCTGCTCTACAGAACAAACCGTGCAGACTCTCAGGATGGGAAAGGACACAAAATAACTCAAGAGCCGTTCAAGTTTTCCTTCAGAACACAACGTAATGTTCCTTCTGCCTAAGAAAATCGAGCTTGCTTTCACCCTGAGAGTTCAGCCCTTCTCTCCTGTATGGCTGTCAGTGGCCTAGTTTTAGACTGGACATGAGAAAATCCAGGAGCAGACCAGCTGACTCCAGCCAAGCCTTTCACTGCCTCTCTCCTTTTTGCTTCCTACTTTCTCCAGCTCGCCTCTGGGTCACCACACATTCAGGCATTTCACAACTTTTCCACTGTGGCTTGAACAGCTACAGTGCATCTTCCACAAAACCTAACAGTCCCCATCCTCTTACTGCATTTGGGCACTGCTGTCACTGCAACATTTTTTTTTAACAACTATGTAACACAGCTGAGTGTCTTCTGTGTCTTGCACTAAGAATTATGGCATTTTTAAAAACCCCCAAACTGTTTCTTGGCTTCTTAAGAGTCAGCTGGAGGAGCACATGTGCTGAAGAGCAAATACATTGTTTTAAGTGTATCTGTTAACAGCCATATGTATTATTTAAGTACAAGTTTTATTCCCCTCAGAATGTGCAATCATAAGGGCATGACCTTGGGCTTTCACAAATTAGATACATTAGAGTTTGCTATCTATAGCAGATGTGACTTTGAAGATACTGAAAGAGGAAGTTTTACTGTTGTATCATCTAAGCAACCAGCCAAGATACATGTTGAATGTTTTCTAAAGTGAATAATGAGGTTTGACAATTTTCTTACAAGAAGATACCGCTATTGTGTGCTTACAGATTTTCTTTGGTTTGTCAGAGTTGTACGTGCTGGTTCTTTCATGCCTGTTTTTGCTTCATTATCAAACAGACGTCACGGATTGTAACAGTTTTTAGAGCCATAAATTTAAAACCTTTATGCATTTTTAATCAAAATGCAAGATTATATTTCAATGGAATATCTTAACTTTTGTCAACAGTAAATCTTGCAGATGCTATTAGGAGAGCCTAAAAGGGATTTATGTCAAAAGAAAAGAATTGTTGGGTAAAGCAGGCCTAACACTTAACTTCATCCTAAAAATAGATCTTTTAAATGTATAATCAAAAGAAGTGAATTCAATATATTTAAAATCTAGAAAGAAAACTTTGTTTGGATTTAAATATTTCCTTAATTTTTTTTCACTTAGATCCTGAAAGGCATTTGTTTATAAAACACACAGAGATCATCCTACTTTGATTTTGCAATTGCGTATTTTAATTACAGCTCCTTTTTTTTTTTCTATTTATTTAGGTATAACTTCCTCTGTTTGAAACTTCCCACTGTAAGACGCAAATGCTTTCTGGCTGATGTGAAAGTCATTTTGGAGAAACATTTTCAGCACATTCTGAGTGGGAAATTGAAAAAAAATAAAAAGAATAACTGACTAAAGGGAACCACTTCATCTCTAAGAAATGGTGGTCATCACAAGCAGGAAATAAAACAGAGGACCTTCATCTGCTGTTTTAAAAAATGTTTGCAGAAGGATCAAAGTTGCAGAATAAAGTTGCGCTTAATGAACAAGAAGTTTGGCTGGGTCAAACATGCAAAGTCATTTTTGAAATGCCAAATGTGCATTGCTCCCTTCTCAGAACAGAACTGCTCCACCAGCTCTGTGCTGGAAATACCGGCCGTACAAAAGTGACAAAGCTTATACAGTACTGAACGAATGGAAGAATAAATTTCCTTCAAAACCAGTGAACACAAAAAACCTCTCTCCTCTGATGTTATCTGTATTAAGTGACTAAGAGATTTTCTTCTTGATCTCACTCTCTTCATACAAGTGCTAAAAACACAAGAACTAGGGTGGAATTAAATCCGCTGCATTTTCTGGTTGCCGTGAAATGAGAGGTATTATTTTCCATCTAGTCAGGAGGAGTTAACAGACCATTTCCAGGAAGGTCTGTGTTCTGGCTGAAGAGAGAAAGAAGATAGAGATGAACAGCAGAAGAAACCTATCGAGAACCATTAGTGGATGTCAGCCATTGTCCATCTGTTCACAGTGGAATAAATCCAGACCTGAAGGAACAACTGCAACCTGCCCCATATGGCTCCTTCCCTTCTGCGCTGGCAGGGCTTCTTTGGGGATTTGACATTGGATGAGGTAAAGGAGAAGCGGCACAATCTGTGTTCCCAGGGACAAACAGCCAATTAACATGAAAGGACAAAAAGTGGGTTAGTGACCCAGGGAAGGTTTCCTCCTCACCTGCCTGAAATCTTGGAGCTCATTCAGACTGTAAGTTGCACAGATACTGTGCTGAGGCTCCTGCTGCTAATGAAACCGTAAAAATTTACCTCTACCTACTAACAAAATCCTCAGTAGGTGAGTGAGACCACTGATCCAGCTGTCTCCCAAGGTGTTAAAGAAGGCATTTAGAATATATTATACTCACGTTCCATTAAAAATTATAATGCATTGTGCTTTCAACATAATGAACCAGCATAACAACATTCTGCATTTATTTTTATAGAACTGGATTATTGAGTAGTAATTTACTTCTCAAGTTTTAAATCAGTCTGGGCCTTGTCATGAAGCAAAGTACTATTTTTTAGATGATTAAGGGAAGTAGGCTCCAACCTATGCAGAGTAGTTATGACGTCTGGCTGTCTCTTTAAAATTATAAGGAGAACCAGATACTCTTTATGATGCTGCATTCTGCATGCAAAGAAACAGATCTACATATTAAGGGATCAAAACCCACAAGTCTGTAGTAGATTCAATAACCTCTTTGGTGGTAGTAATTTCACAGGTAATATGGAGAATAATGAACCATCCAGTGGCCTAAGCAGAACCAGTGGATGTCCTGAGTAAACTTGCTACTGTGGGTGTGTCTTCAGGGCAGTCTGCTGAGAAAATCAACAACTGCAGAAAACCAAACTGAGGAGGTACATTCACCTACATGGATTCAAGGGTAGGACACTTGCCTACACCACTTCCAGAAGAAAGGAGAGATGCTCAGGCTGGATCTCTGCTCTAGCTCTGAAGCCACAAGCAGTTCAGATTTGCCAGTGTTACTCCAAATATAAGGTGTTATCTGCTTAGAAGAGGGATTAATTATTCTGGCCTGGCCTCATGCTAAAGCAGCAGTGGGGCATCTCTAGGAGATGCTGTGTGCTCATGCCCATTTGGACTGGCAGGAAGCTGGTGCTCTCTGGGCTGCAATTTGCACTCCACCTCCTCTTTAGTTCTCTTCTAACACACTTGGCATCTTATTTTTGTCAAAGTTGCACAACAAGTATTCAGGAAAAAAAAAAGCAATAGTTGTATCAGAGATAATTTTCAAGTTCCCAAACAATTATATTTGCATTTATGAATGTCATTCATTCACTAGGTGGCAGAGAGAGCATCCTACTTCCTTGTTTGAAACACGCACCACAAAACTGAGGATGCCCTCGGGAAAAATACAGACAGGTATGAAATCAAAGCAAAATTTCTAAGCATTTAGCTGGAGACTTTGCTCTGAAACTTACCATGAAGCTTACCCATCTGAAAAACTAGCATGGATATTAAAGGATGCAAAAAGCAAAACAGTGTTACATGAAGATGTCCGTTTTCTGCCAAAGACCTTGAGCATGACCACACAGCAGGATTATATACATTTATGACATTGAAATGAACTCTCTTGCTTTGTCAGATTTACTTGGGATGATGACAAGCTGTGAGGCTTGAATTTCATCCTCTTCCAAACTGAACACTGCTTTGTACCCTCATGAAATACTGCACTACCAGCACTCCACTATCACCTACCACTAAGATAAGAGAGTGGTTCACTACTGAGCAAAAAGTGACCTCTAGTGAATCCTGAGATTTCTAGCTCCTGAGACACACGACATCCCCCTGGCAGCCCCCTGCCTGTCCCTGACTGATCACATCCATGTACAACTAAAATCTGATAATGCTACACCCTGACACCACTCAGCAGCTGCACCCTCCATCCATCAAGCACTTCAGGTACCTTCAGTAACTCTCACTGTGAGCAGCAGCTATAGTAAGGACATTTGAAAACATCTGCATATTGAAAAACCTGCACATGTTTGTTTAAACACAATAAAATCTGCCTATTGAATGATGTTAGATAATTTAATGGACTATAATAAAAAGTGCAAGCTCATTTAATTTGTTTTAAAAAGTAGTATATCCAGAAAGTGGTAACCAAACGAGAAAAACATTCTCTTAAATATGTAAAAAAGATGTCAATGATCAGTCCTTTCTACTCTAAGAAAGCAGGAAAATTAGAGGAGAGAAAAGCAGTAGCAAAGAGATGGGCAGTGAAAATCAATTCCATAGTTACAACATATGGAACAGTACGCAGGCTAGGCAATCCATAACAGTGAATGGTCGATGATTTTAGAACAGTAAAAAGAAACTAGCAAGGTTTCCTGTGTAAAGCACATACCCCATTAGCCACAGAAACACATTCCATGTTCTCTGCCTCCATGTACCTCGTGACACACTAATATTTGTAACCCTCTCCTAATACGTGTATCTTTTTCTAAAAAACGTTTCATAGGCAGCTATGTAGAGCCTCACTTTTTTTTCTTTACTAAACCAAAATAGAGACTGCTGTGCAGCTTTTTTATTTCCCAGGCTCAAGACTTAAAACTCAACAGCTGAAAACTAAACCTCCAGAAATCCTTATCCCTATGCAAGACCCCTGAGACACAATTCAAATCCTAAAGGACATCAGTTTATGTGACAACTTACACAGTGATATGAAAAAAAAAACCCCGAAAAAAACCCCTTTGTATTGCTGTATAATGCAGATAGAAGCAGCCTGTTATCCCAGCATAAAGGCTGCCTGATCACACTACTTATATTCCTATAACACACAATTTCTCTACGGAAGCAAAGGCGATTCAAATAGGTGATAATCAGTATCAACAGATTTACTGCTACTTGAGCTGATCGTTACTGCCGAATACCCCGACTTACAGACTAAGGCAGCACTGAGCATTATGATAGGATGGTATTATTTAAAGATTAATGGATAAACTTTCCAAAGGCCTTATCATATTGCACGAAGAAAATGCTGCAGGGAGAGCACATCTCATGGAAATGTTTGCTAAATCATTGTCTTTTTAACGGTTCAACTCTTCTACACAGGAAAACACCATCTGACAGAGATGTTTTGTTCAATTTGTATCACAGCACAGCACAACTGTGGTCCTACAAGTGTCTTGTGGGAACTCCATCATCTCACAACGACCATTACTCCGACAGCAGAGTCACTGGTGCACTTTTAAAGGCAGCTATTGTTGTGCCAGGCAGGCGTTGGCAAGGTGGCTGGGCTGATACATCTGCAGTGTTAGTGAGTCACAGTGGCACTGTGCAAAGCCCACACAGAGTTCATCACGAGCTATAAACACAGAATCAGAGAGTCCTTTGGGTTGGAAAAGACCTTTAAGATCATTGACTGCTATCATTAACCCAGTGCTGGCAAGGCCACCGCTAAACCATGTCCCCAGGTGCCAGGTCTACACGTCTTTTAAATCCCTCCAAGGACAGTGACTCAACCACTGCCCTGGGCAGCCTGTTCCAATGCTTGGCCACCCTTTCCATGAAGAAATTTTTCCTAATATCCAATCTAAACCTCCCCGGCACAACTTGAGGTCATTTCATCACGACAGTTATTCACAGGGTATCTAATACTGCTTTTGTGTAATGAACTATTATTTTTCACTACACTGATGTGCCATCTGAACTACCAGATCACAAGTAACACAATAAACATTCAAAAATCTGCAGCTCTCATGCAACCAACAATTTTAAAGTTTTCGCTTCCATCATGTAATTCCAGGGAAAATCTTAAGGTATACAAAACCTATTTTTTTCCTTCATATTCTTATGGTTTATGTGGGTCTTATTTAATTCTATGAGCAGCTGAAGAGTCATTGATATCAGCATACTCTTTTATTAATTTTATTTTATGTATCTCCAAGAATGATCACAGAACAGGCTTGCACATCACTTATGGAAGAGGAAAGTTCAGCAGACGTAGACAAAAAGGGAAACACTTCCATGCAAACAGATTGGGTTCTTAATTAAAATGATTTGATACGCCTTATGAACAGTGCAAGTTATATCACAGATGATGAAGTTACCTTAGGAAAAATGTACTTTAAATTAACTACTGGAGGCTAAAGACAACTGAGCTGTAATAATAAGTAAATGTATATAGATAGTGTATAAATAATTAATTCGCTTTTCCTGAAAGACCTGGAAACAAATGAGAACATGCTGTGTATCGCTGTACTGTGCTGATCTCTAACTGAAGTGGCTTCCAAGACCCATGACCCAGAAAGGTTAAAGTTTGTGTCTTTCCCAGAGGCTGCACCTCTATGATTAACATTACAGAGAAACCCACATCAGAAAGAACTATCACCAGAGAGGAACGAACAATAATTCATGGAGATAATAAAAAGTCTAAGGAAGAAAAAAAACGATCCTACCTTGGTTCAACAAGAGTATTTTGAATGTTTTTCCTTTCCAGCAACACAACTGTAACTTTTACTAAATACCAAGTACTGGAAGGGATGATTTTTTTGTTTCTTGAGGTTTTACAATCATAAGCAGAATTAAAGGTTCCCAGTCTACTCCTGGATATTTCCTGATGAGAGATTTCCAGTTGTACTAAAATCTATGGATGTTCTGAGATGCAGACAGATGTCTGCGAGGCCACAGGCTGAGGTCATCAAACTCATCTCATTTGTGACCTAAGCTTAGTCTCTTGGCTCTCTTAAAAAAAAAAGGGGGGGGGGAGGGGAGGATGATGGAAAGAAACTATTTGCTAATTTATCTAAAAAATTTTTCTAGTTAATTTTTTAAGTTAATAGCAAACACACATTTTGGTAACATATGGCCAAGATGACACACATTGAGAATATACATAATATATTTGGTCATCTATCATTAACTGCTCCTCACAGTAATTACTGTTTCTGGCATTATTAGCAGGCAACTGTCTGTTATCTCCTGCACATCTATCCAACCAAATTTTAAAGAACTCACATTTAAATCTCATTTCAAAGGCAGTTTTACAGCACTAAGTGAGCTAAACTGCTTCAATTTATATATATATATTACATAAATCTTCATTTATCAACAAATAGTTCAATTTCTTGCTTCTTGAAACATTCAAAGAAAAAAGTACCACACTGATGCTGACATCATTTTGGCTGCTTAAGGGAAGATAAAATTGGGTCTCTCAAAGCTGCAGGCAAAATACTACAATGGATAACAAATATTCCTTGTGTATACATGATTGGAACGGCTGTCTCCATTGGGCACTGACTGTACATTGTGGAGCACAAAATGGATTCAGAGAAGATTTTATTGTTAGAATCAGTTCATATGGACATGCAGTATTCAAACAGTTTATTTTACAATCACTGCTACCTGCTCCCTGACCCCACAGATACCCTTTTGCTTAAAACAACCACTGAACTTCCAAAACACTACAGAAATCTACCATGTAAATAAATATAGCACAGAGGTTTCTGTTAAAAAAAAAAGAACAGAGATACGTTGATAGCAAATTTTCTGAATCTTTTTCCCTTTGATGGCTGCAGGGCAGTCCAAATTTCTCCATATAATCCACTGTCAGCATCAACACTGTTTCCATTCTGCCCTTAAAAAAATAGAAAAGGAGAAAAAAGGTTTTGCACAGGAGCATTAATAGTTCCACTTGCCCTGTGGCAAATGGGGAAAATATGTCAATGTGAATTACTGTACTGTCTCCATGGATCAAGATTTCTCTTAGTGCTTTCAAAATTCCACTAACAGAAACAATTGCTAAGAGCATTTGCTACTTAGCCTGCTATGCTGGAATCAAATAAGACCCTAGGATCAACTAATGCTAAAATATTATCTTCTCTATTGATTTTCTCTCCCTACATTAACTGAGGAAAGAAACAGCTGAATAATTTTAGCTGGAAAGAACACTGGATCGCTCTCACAAGGACATCCAAAGAACTTAAATAATCAAGATAATTGCAAAATAGAATTTTGAGCAGCTTACACTTCCAGAAATGTAGGAATATCACAGTATAATTTTACTTCATTCTGACCAAAACAAGTTGCACTATATATTCTACTCACTACACAGAGTTACAGTGGGGACTGGAATATCTCTTCTTTACAGAAACCAAGCACACACACACACATGCATTAGAAAAAATAGTTCTAATTGTGTGCAGTTGTGCATGCACATTCAGATGCAAAGGAGTGAGCCAAATACTATTAAAGACATTCCAAGTCCATTTTCTCTACTGGAAGGCTACTTTATGGGTGTTTTATTAAATTCTTTTTTTTATATATCTCTTGTCTAGTACAAGATTATGGTCTCAATTAATTAATAAAGTACAACTGTTGAAATTCTTGGGCCATTGGGCAAATCTGGTATGAAAATTTATTTCTAAACTTGATCTGGCCAACAAGAATGAACAACTAATGAAATCCAGACACATGTACTTACACGCTGTTGATTATTTCTACCAAATAGCAATTTATTTTCACTAGAAAAGAATAATCTTAATTCTTGTACTACATTCATCACCAGGATTCATACACATCTAGCAAATTCATCTAAGGCAACCATGAAGATGCAACAAATTAAGAGTTTTGCAAGGTGTCTGAGTTAGCAATACTGACATTCTGGTTTAAAAAGTTAGTGCTACACAAAGCTAAAAATAAAAGATAAAACCAAACACATATTAAAAGGATTATGATCAGTTAGCTTAGGACACATTTGTCAATGAAAAACCTCTCTCAGTAGAGGTGTTTCTAATGGGTATTTGTCATCACCTTCACCAACGATGTGGACACAGATAGAAAATCTTTGCAAAAATGACTGTGAACGTCATAAAAAGAATAATAACTGTCTAAAAAATAATAGCAAAAGTGGAATCACACAGTCATTTTGGATCACAGATAAATGAAAGTCACAGATAAATGAAGTAACAAAACATGCTTTAATAAATCCAAGATGGAAAGCTTTGCCATTAAAAAAGACTACTGTCACACTGACAGGGTAGGGAATTAGAGCCTTAAAAGTGATGTGCAACTGTGTCAGCTTCAAGAATTACACCTCGACACGAGGAGGTAATGTTTTCCTTGAAAAAACTGCTAAATTCAAGTATGGAGGAAATCTTTGCCATTGTGGACAGGATTACCAACATTATAAACAGTGAACTGTTGCTGCCAGCTCTGGCATCCACATTCTGTATGGTCAAAAGTGTACAAAAAGAAAAACTCAATGCTGATGGAAAAAAAAGCCTTGAAGAACACAGTGTATTCAGATTGCCAAAAAACCTGAGAGATAACATGATTACACTTTGCAGGGAGAAACACCAGACACTAAATGACTGCCTAATCTTAAAGGAAGACATAATAACACTGAGCAGCTTAGAAGCTCATTCAAAAATCTGTACTTTCTAAGTTGGTTTCTTTTGCTGTTGTTAAAGTGGATATTATTGACTACACTACCAAAGGTTATGGTAGTGTCCTATCTCCTGTATACTTCAAATGCCCTTCTGAAAGATCAGTCTAACAAGAATTTGGGGCTGAACTGTATCAAGTATTTACATGACACAAAGAGGTTCGAGGTAACCGGGAAATTCTTTTCTGATCCCACACTTTGGGGAGTTACAGCTCCAAAAACTTGAAGTTGATTAATTGTTGGTCACTACTCTGCTTCCTGTTGGGATGAACAGAACAGATGAGCTTTCTTTCTCTGAGCATCATCTACTGATATCAATCTCTCCCTGCTCATGACATCCATTAACAGGAAGCAATTACTACTGAGAAGCCGTGATGAAGAGGGATGTCTTACCATAAACCAGCTGAATTCCAGGAGAGAGCTCGTGATGATCCCACTGAGAGCACCGTGGACAAGAGGAGACAGATTCTCTTCAAGACCCACACAGCATGGGAAACACTGAACTTGGAGACTTTCAACACTAAATTAGTAACAAGTTCTTTTTACTGTTATTAAATAATTGAAATACTTTGGGGTTCATGCACTTCTCCACCCAGGTGCACCAAAATAGGGGTGTTTGTAGACTAGCAATGAATAAATGCACATTGTGCCGGGTGCTCGAAGCGCAGTCTGCAGTGAGATGGAGTTTCTGTGGCACCTTCATCACCCTACACAGGGAATGCTGCTGGGAGAAGTGTTCTCAGGAAGATAAGGACAGTGAGTCCTTCTGAAGGACCAGCACTGCTGCCACCTCGCTCGGGTTTAGCTCAGTCAGTGCTTCTTTAAGAACATTGTCTCTCGTGCACTGCAAGACTGTTCTTGTATCTGACAAGCAGAACTGGATGCTGCCCATCAATTTCCGGTATTTAAGCTGCTGACATCTTAACTGATGACACAGCTTAGACTCTTCCATTTGGTTTGCAAAAAAAGTCACACAAGACGGCGCCGAGAGGAATTCTGCTGCAAGTATTTTTGTAAGGGAACAGAGGCGACTCATAACCGGGAGAAATCAGAAGGATTTAGGCACAGCCAAGATTTGGGAAATCAGTTCCTGATTCTGTCACCATCCTCCCATCATCCTTGTCATCCTAAACCGCTTCCTTTCTATCCAGGTTCCTCATCTTTAAAATATGTACAGTATTTGCTTATTAAATGCTCATGCTTGCTGTCAGAGCAAATCCATAAAATATTCAGGCATCCCACTACAACTGAAGAGTCATTCTCCATATGTCTAACAAGACCAAGGACAGGCATATATTCATCCACGGTGTAAATCTTTGTGTCAGCAGTGTGCCATCATTCTAGTTTCACAGTGGATATATAAAAAATAGACTGTGCTACCCTATAAAGAAATATAACAATCTGTAGGAAGTTGACTGTGTAACCTGAAGTTTGCGTTCCCCTGATCTCTCTCATGAACATAGGTCTCCCCTGTGGCCAGTTAACTGAAGTCAATACTGCTAAAAAAATACAGCTTTGAAGGCCTGTAAAATTACATTTGTTTTAATACAACTACTGTGTTTTGGGAGTATCACAGCAGCCCCACACTGAATCATATTTTAACATATTTTTGTTTCTTCTACTGGAGCTAAACACTTTACTATTACACGAAGAGTTGAGCAGAGGAGAGAGGAGTGGCTCTTTCTAATGCAGATAATCCTGGCAGGTCTAGATTAGGAAAAAACTTACTTTCATTTTAAAACAAAAAGTCAATAGGAAGCTAAACTGTAAAAATAGCAATAAGAATTCTGTTGGGCAAACCCTTGAAAGATCACCAAAACAGTAATAAATTAATCACGGAAGTATGGGAAGGAGAAATTAAGATGAATAAAAGTTATATTCATGTGTTGACGAAACATTTACACTACCAAAAAAGCTACTGTTGTTAGAATCAGAAAAGACTGTTTACCCCAGTGTGGTTTATACACTTTTTTTTTTTTTTAATGCTGGATATACCCATGTTGTACAGAAGAACTAAACACAGCGGTGTAAGACAATACTGCTTCCTATGAGATGGCTATCTCAGCTTCGAGCTTTTAGCAATCTGTAACTGTACTCCAATCACAACTGTATTCATTAATAAAACATGTAAGTGCCACCATCTGCCTGCACGCTCCTCTCATCCTTAATTTTGGCTTTACCCAGCAAAGACGTGCGTGTGTTTAACTCACCATCACCGTGCCATGGACGTCCCACCGCTCAGGACCACACACACACAGATCCTCTGAATCCAGCTTAAACCAAATTCTGCCAGAAAGTTGACTCCTCATCACTCCCCCCACAGGGCTACTATTAATTGCACAAAACACTTACTAGGAAAATTTTAAAAAATTATATCTTTTTCTGAGACCTGAGAAGCACAACGCACACTTATCACTTCTGTAGTAATTATGGCACATGAAGTAAGTGTGAACTCTGTACTGGTCTGCAGTTTCCACAATCAGTTTAGCTTGAAAACAGCATTTTTCTGTTTTTACTGGGAAAATTAAGAAGTCTTTTTTTCTTTATGAACCAAGGCCTGATGTTCCTGAAATGAATGAATGTTTGCCATCCAAGTATTTTTGTTTCTCAGAGCTCTTAAAATAATTATGAATGTGAAACAACAATCACTGTTATTCAGACCATAGTTTTCAGGTGTTTAAACTGAGAGACTAGAGGGATTCAATTAAACATTTAATGTAGAGGACAGTACAGTTGAGTGTGCCAAAACAAACTTCAGCTCACAGCTGTACTAAAAATTTGAAAGATTTTCAGTAAAATAAATCCATATTTTATTAAAATTCTTGCTACAGCTCTTGGAATAACATATGCCATCATAAAATAAGTGTTTAAATCGGTACTGTACACTGTTCTGGATAATGCCTGCCTTAAAATCAACTATCTCAGTACCTCATTCTTATTTTTAGTAAAATAGATAATAAGAACAGTCTTTTACCACACAGAGTCTCTCAGTTAAATTCTCCCTCCTGTTACAAATCAGCTACAGGCAAGACGACAGGAAAAACAAATGCCAGCAATAAACAGGTATTTGTGGGACCAGAAAATGTAAGGGGATGATTTCTGTGATGGAATAATCTTTTCCAGGAAAAGTCCTCCAACTTTGTTCAAGGCCAGGTTGGGTGGGGCCCTGAGCAACCCGGTTTAGTGGAAGGTCTCCTTGCCTGTGGCAGGGGGGTTGGAACAAGATGATCTTTAAGGTCCTTTTCCACGTAAACCATTCTGTGATTCTATGAACTAAAGAAATTCATACAAGTTTTGAAGTCTGAAGACACTGGTTACAGTCAAAAGCTGCAGTTCAATTCTGGTATCACAGAGTGCCTTCATCTGTCACTGTTAAATGAGCAGGATGTTCTAACACGACAGATCCCTCCCCCTCCACTTGCTGCCATCTCCAGAAGACAGAGCAGATGCCACTAAACACGACCTCTGAGCCCCATCATCCAACCAGAGCTTTACTCCTCTGGCTGCCCACCAGTCACAACCATCCACCACGGCCCCTCAGCTTGAATAACTCTGTGGGAGGAAGCGCCAAAAGCCTTGTTCAAACTGAAGGAAATGTTGTCCACTGCTCTCCCCTCATCCCCAAATCAGCCAGGTTTTCAAGGAAGTTAATCTGCCCAGACAGGCAGGATCCACCTGTGATAAATTCATGCTGACTGTTCCCCAGTCACCCCCTTCTGCATCATGTCCCTAGAAACACATTCCTAGTCCTCCTACTACCATTGTAGTCGTAGAAACCTTTTTTTTTTTGCCCTTGACATTCAAGTCTCAACATGAGCTTTGATTTTCCTAACACCACCCCTGCATGCCAGGGCAGTATTTGTAAATTCCTCCTTTGTAGCCTCTCCCTCCTTCCACACATATGATGCCCTTAGATTTCCAAGTTTACTGGAGGCTGTGTAACAACTCCACAGATCCAATTTACACCCAACGTTTCCTGAGCAATTTAATCTAATGATTTGCTTCCACATTTCATTCAAAAAGAAGGTTTTTTTTTCCTTTTTAAACAAAGCCAAACTTAAGGAGCATTGACATCTATAATGGGACTTAGAAGGCAGCATGTGAGTAGCATTTAAAGGCCTACTGGGAGCAAAATTACAGCTCTGAAGAAGAATGTGGCTTCTAAAATTTAATTTAACTGTTTCTTAGGCCTCTTAAATCCTTATCTGTGCTAATCACTGCAAACAACAAGGTGACTATTCAGAAAAAAATATCCTTTTTTAGGTGCAATTTGAGTAATTAAAAAACACAGCCACCCAGCTTAGGCAGTATTTCCTAGAGTCATCTCTTCCAGCAGCCACAGAAATATCATACTATGGTACATTTTTGTAAATGTGATTATAGAGTCATTTATATATTTGACATTTTAGTAGTAATTGTACAAGCACAGCTAAATAATTGTACTTGAAAATTTGATGACGGAAACAAGTTTTTCTTTCTTGCATTCATCACTACTGAGAATGCAGTGGGTCTTTTAATAAATAATAACCTAATTTCTGGATGTTCCAAGTAGGAACCTTGTGATTTAAATATAGCTCAGTCTACTAAATGCTCCTATGAAAGAAAGATAATACAAACCTCCATCACGTATAACTGATAGCAAACTGATTTTTTTTTTTTAGAAAGAAGTTTGCTTGGGTAAAATAAAGTTCTAATTTTTTCCCCCCCTGTATTTTGCTTTATTTAACTAAATTGCCCTAGAGATGAAAAATGTGGCCAGGTTATCAAATATTCATCCACGAATAATGCATAAAATATTATTAGACTGATGATAGTTGTTAAAATTATGGCCTTTTTCATTCCTAAACACTGGTTTTAGATAATTTTTTAAAAGTGCATTTCACATGAGTGATTTTTATGTTCAACACCTCAAACCACATGGACCAAATCACAAGAGTGCAGCCCAAAAGAGGTAAGGTTTCAGATACAAATCATTGAATTGGGTAGGGAAATGCAGCAGGGCACCGTGCCAAGGTGGGATTTGCACCTGAAATCACTACACCTGTAACTTTATTTAGATTTCTCTTCAGAGAAAAATACTTGAAGGAGGACTTCCCCCCCTCCCCATGCCTTTCAGCCAGGGCTGGGCAGGGTATTAGTGGCTGCTTTGGAAGAGAAGTCAGTGAGCTCAGCTATTCTCCCATAGGTAACCTCAGCTGGTCTGTCCTTACCCTCAAACTCCTCCCTGCTATTTCCCATGTTGAAATATTCATTATTTGCTCCTCTTAACTTCCAGTGGTTAAAATGACCTAACTGCAAATTTTGACATCTCCATGAGATGGTACAAGAGGGAGAAAAAAAAAAATCATCCAGTGGAGAGTAACATTTCTACATCCTATTTCTGATGCAAGAGACCTGTTAAATCCTGATGTTAACGAGTTGACTTCATTTGTACTGATCTGCAGTATCAGACTGAGAGACAAATCTTAAAATTCTCCTAACAGTTTCTCAAAACACCATAGGCAGATTTCTGCTCTCTAGTTATTCTGCAATTTGATCCTTTTTTTTTTTTTAAAGTGTGGATTTATATAACAAATTCATGAGCTAGAATCACAGACATCACAGTCACTCTGGGAGACGCACACAGATTTCCCTCAACATAATAAGAAAGTACAACAGTCCTCTCACAAAAACATCCTTCAAGTTTTGAAGCGTGTCCTAAGGATAACGATATCTGGACTTTGATCAGAAAAGGAGCAAATTCCAGAGTTCAGGAACACGTGCTCCTGCTGACTCTTTTTTCCTCTCTCCTTTGGTGGCTGCAGCTATCACTGGGCATTGCTGATACCCATCTCTTGGCAAACCATTGCTCTGCATTTCAAAGTGGACATCACCCAGAGAGAACTCAAGCTCAAACTTTTCTGTCTTCCCACCTCTTGCTTTTTTAATGTAGCCTTAACTTTGTGACATTGCTCTTGAGAAAATGAGCAGGAAAGGCTTTAAGCATAGAAAAAACACTTCCTAGATCTTGCAAGCACGGCTAATGGCAATTCATGACCCTAAACCCATTACTGAGTGCACCTCATCCCACCATTCAGTTCCAAGACGGATGCAGGGTCATGCAGGGCACCACCCGGACCAGCAGGATGTCTCCATCGCCCAGTTGAGAATAACCAATTTACAGAGGGATGTTTGTAAGCTTTCCCATAGAAACCACAGAGCCAGGAAAAACCACAGCCACTGTACCCTGAGCACCTCTGGCACCAACAAGTCCCAAACAAGGAGTAGCTGAAGATCCTGAAGACCTGCTACGTTTTGGGTTTGCACACCCGTATTTAAGCCCACGTAACTCTAAGTTCATTCATCTCCTGGGAAACAACAACATACATTTCCACTCTCATATTTACAGTGTGTACTTGTCAACAGGATTTTCGTAATTTCTGCCTTCAATTTAACAGCACAAATATTTTGACACCAAAGGTTGCAAAGAAGATGAACAGATTTCACATCAACACAGACCAGTATGAAAAAAATATACCCTCAGGTCACTGGATTTACTTGAGTTTTCTGCCTGGTGTTGAACAAGGAGATTCCTTCCTGTGAATGGCCATTTCATGTTCAAACTAAAGGGAAGGGCAATACAGCTGTGTCATTTGAGGAAAAAAAATCTCCAGGAAGTAAATATTTACTCTCTGCTGAGAGCTTAAAATGATTTAAAGAGGGAGTGATCTGCTTAAAAGGTATCACCAGGCATATAACAATAATTTATAGTGGCTTTGTACAGGTAGAGAGTACAGCACTCCCCAAAACCAGAACAAAAACCCATTGTGTTGAATGTTGAGGAAGGCAAGGGGGAAAGGAGAGTACTCCTGGAAGTGTTCAAGGCCAGGCTGGATGGGGCTTTGAGCAAAGTGTCCCTGCCCATGGCAGGGAGGGTTGCAATGAGATGATCTTTAATGCCCCTTCCAATCCGAACAGCTTTGTGATTCATTCTATAATTCTTAAAGCTTTGTAATTTAAGTATAAAGCAAAACGAGAAGTGTTCTTCATGTTTTGGACATAAATAAATGTAGAACAGTAGTGGCCAAACAGTACCTCTCCAATCCACATGGAAGGAAGCAGCTTTTCTGACTGAAAATGAAATATTGGACCAGATGAGACACTAAAAGCCACATCCAGTATCTAACTGCATATAGCAGATGAAGTGAAACATGTTACAAACAGTATGTATGCACATATATGTGTCTATGACATGTCAAAAAACAGACTCAGTGTTTGGGTACCAAAATGCAATGGATGCAGCCAGCATCCAGTTAAACATCTCAAGGATGTTTAAATAGGTGTTGGTGAGTCTCGTATGAGGCAGAAGCATTACGTTTTAATTGCCAGCTTTTATAACTGTGTAGCAAAATACTTCTAACAACTGAAAGCACAAATGTGATGATTAAAATATAGTCAATCTTACTAAGTTGTCCTCTAGTCAAATGCAGGGAAGTAATTCTTTTCCTAAATTATTTACTAAAGACACTTGTGAGAGGCACTGTGCCTGTGAAATCACCACCTCAATCTTTGTTTCCTTTCTTATCTTAGCCGAGGGAAAATCAGGATGCTAAACTGACAATGCCTATAAGAAAATGGTGTTTAAAAACAAATATTACACTTCTCCCTTCTGGAATCTTCCTGGATATTAGCACTGCCTCATTTGGAAAACTGTAATTCATCACATCTTTCAGTGCATTTCTTTTGGAGATACACAGATTCAGTGCAGCACTGCTTATGCTGATGGAACACAAAATCCAGGTGGCAAACAAAAATGCAATGCATCTGTCAAACACCACAATGAAACATTTAAATACATATCTAAAATATTCAAATCCTGACTCTCTTCAATTTTTCCTGGACTGGGAAATACATGAGGTGCTAGAATATAGTTTTTATGTGCAACATCCAAATGTGGTAACAGGCTGACTAATACTGAGAAACATTCAGATGTAGAGTGGGGTGGGGGGAAGTTTTGACCTACATACATAGAACTAACAACTTTTTCTTAGAAAGAAATAAGAATCAGAGAGAATTCCTCATTATGCATCCTACCCAAAGGTACCAAATTTCTCTGCTTTACCAAATCGTGTCTTTAATGCTACTCCTGCTATTTGAGTTTTCACTTCTTTTAATGGCTTACATGGTCCATCAGTCCATCAATACAAAACTTCAAGAAATAAGAAGTATTTCAAGAAAAGCAGCCCTGACAGCACCAGAAGAGAAATTTAGTCTATTAAGTAAAAAAAAAAAAAAAAAAATGTGAAGGTCAAAAAAAATTTTAAAAATTAAAAACAGATGGGATAAAAAGCATAAACACAATGTAACGTCTGTATTGTCAAGTAGTAATGATAAATTAAAATTAAATGTTGAATATGCATTTTATCAAGTTATTTAAAAATGGTACTTTGCATGTTATACAGAAAACAAAAATCAGTCACTGAAGTTTGTAAGTTATCCAAACTTTTGACTACTTTGACACGAAGTAGCTACATGAAAAGAAACTAATTCAATCATAAAAAGGTAATCGATGGTTTCCTTGCCAGAGGCAAAAGTTCTAAAGGTGCAAAGTGATTTTTGTCATGAATTTTCCTTTCCTGAACCTGCAAGAGTAAGGTACAAAGAGTAGAACTTGTCACACACCCCTGGCTGCCTGCACTGTACTCCTCGAACACATCAACCTCTTAAATGATGAACAAAGTGCTCCCAGATGGGCTGCCCCAACGGGACCAACAAATGGATCAAATGGACCTGACCTGGGTTATGTTTTACGAGAAGACAAGAACCAAATACCTGGCATCGAAACGTGAAAATGAATCTGGAGTTTGGGGCTGACTGTAAAGAGTGCAATGTAAGATCCATAAAACTCTGCCATCCAGGATTTGCTACTGATGAAGGATTCTGCCACCCCAATACACAGTTATCAAAACAGTAAAAACCACAAACTCCAGAATCACCGATCCCAAGATGCTGAGGGAAGAAAGAGGAAGAGAAGGGGATGAAAACAGTGGAAACGGTGCCATGAAAATTTAGGAGGAAAGGATCAGCAATGAAGGCAACTCTTTGATTACTAGTGAAAAAGTGTTGAAGGCCAGGTTGGATGGGGCTTTGAGCAACTTGGTCTAGTGGAAGGTGTCCCTGCCCATGGCATGGGGGGTGGACTTGATCATCTTTGTAGGACCCTTCCAACCCAAACCATTCTGTGATCGTAAGAACAGCCACAAAAATGGCTTCTGACCCACTATAAATGAAAGATGACTCTGCCCAAGGCTGAGACATCATAATGAAGGATGACCTATAAAATAATCAGACCATCACCTTTATAAACCCATTCTGGGTGCTTCCTGCACACAGCACAGGGTGGTCCCCAGCACTGCTGGAAACACCAGCCTCCTTCCAAAAGCTCTTTCTTTCTCTTGCCCTCAGTGCCTGGTTTCCACACTGCCAACAGTCAGCATGGCTCTGGAAACAATCTTTAAAATAAAAACTTGGCAAGACAACAATCTTTTTAACTGTCATTTATATGAAAGTGTATTTCTTCATGTGCTTCATCGGCCGTTTGACACTAAAAGAGTTATTATATTTTTGCACTGTAACATAAGCAAATATGGGGAGGACTGAAGGTCATCTCTGTAGACACACTTTTTAAATTTATTTTTTTTCCTATTATGACAGAGCAGTAGGAATTCTGCTTCTTTCTTTTGGAGAAAAAAAAAAGAAGCTAAAGAAAACAGACTGAAAATTAGCACTTTGTGTCTGATGCAAATTAAGTGGAATAAACAAAATGCATTTTATTTTTTTATCGAGTCAGCAAATGCAAGAAACCAGATGACCTCTGGAACAAACCCCAATATGTACTTACAATTAGAAGTTTTCACATGATTTTGTTTTACTTATTTAATCCCTACTATCTCTTCACCATATGTCTGCAGAAAGGTTTTCTTCTGATTAACTGAGTAGTGAACACAATGCAGCGGACAGGCTGGCTTATTTGAGGTGGGTGATGACGAACGACTTGGACATCCTGACAAATGAGATAAATGTCCTGGCAGTTGTAGCTTATTTGATTATAGGGAAAATTACAGTAAAAAGTAAAATACTGCTGCAATTTGCATTTCTCCTCTTTTTATTTTAGGTTTTCTGGTAAGAACAACTTCCTTTAAAATGCTATTTTCTTTTATTTAATAAGAAAAATGTGTATGTTGAAGCTGCTATAAGTGTTCACAAATACATTTACTGTATTTGAAAATACATTTAGTTATCAATGTCATTCTTCAGTCCTGGTGTTGGCCCATAATGTTTAGAATGATAGAATATTAGTAGGTGGTTAGTCCTAAACTAGTTTTATATGTGGGTAGAGCCCTTCCCAAATCTTCATTCGCGAGGCCTAGCCATGATGATGAGTCCTAAACTAGTTTTATGTAATTTACACACATTTTTATACTAGTTTTCCATGATCTTTTTACAGCAAGAGTTTCAAGTACAAGTGTAAATCAAGTTTTGCTCTCCGTAAATACTGTCTTTAAAACAATTAGGAGGAATTTTGTATATACAATAATTAAACCTGTTTTAGAAGTTGCATTACAGAATTCTACTTTCAAGCCAGTATTAAGGTACAACTAAAACCTTTGCTTATCATTGAGACTGTAAAATGCCAAACCCTATTAAAACAAACTTTCCTTTTTGTTAAATATTTTGAAGAGTACTAGAGTGAGTACTATATTTAGTAATAGCAAAACTCAACAGCTTCTAGAATTTCTTGCAGTGAATGCATGCATGACCCAACCACTACAAAACTAAATGTAAACTACAGAGTTTGCAGTTGAAGAGACAGCAAAGGTGAATAAGCTCCAAATTAAGATACTTTTTTTTTTCTCCATTTCTTAAATACATTACATCTCACATGCACACAATAATGGTGTGATTCCATTTCTGAGCCCAAGGGGTTTATATGTACAAACTGTGTATCTAAGAGACCTGAAGCTTCTGCATGCAGCAGAAGGCACTGACACTGCAATAGAACCAAAATTAACTTGGAAACCTGCATCTATTGCTGGAAAATCAACCAGCTGAGAAATAGGGTATCTTAAAAATTTCCCAAACAACCTATTATTATCCCTATTCTAGTAACATCTAAATGTGCCAGATGAAATCATAGCCCCATGGCGTCAGCTCAAAATGAGCAAATGTCTCCCGTTAGAGATGAAGGAGATAAGACAAAGGGAAAAAAAGGCACAGACAGTTGAAGTGACTTGGTTGATGTCAACAAATGCATCACTGGCCAAACCAGTAATGTAAAACCAGTGAGCTTTCTACACCAGAACAGTTTGGAATTTGACCCTTCAGATTGGTATTTACAAAATGACATATCTAGGCATCATATTTACTTGTGCACAGAATTCTCCCTCCTTCCCCACCCCAGACCCCAGGAGGACACATGCAAAAACCAAGAAGCAAAACACTTGATTTGTGTTTTTGGAAACCGACGCTAAGGTTGGTTTTTATGTTTTCCTTCATTCCTTTCACTGCTCAACTAAAAATAAAAAGTACTTTTGTAAAAACAAAGAACAATGACATTTGCTTGGCTTTTCTTATCCTTAACCCTTTAATCACCATGGCACTGCTCACACACCAATCAACATTGGCAATTACATTGTCAACCACACCAGCCCAAGAGAAAAAGTCATGAATAAAAGATTTTAAAAGTTCTTCTGGTCCAGATAACTTTAGTTTTCTTATTTGCTGGGTAGGCAGTCAGTACTAGGCTGGTCTCTTATAAAACAGAGCAATCCCTTTGAGATCAGACATAACACAGAGCCCAGAGCCCAAGAGATGCTCCAGTGGAGCAGACTTGGACCTCTGCATTTCACTGCAAAGGGCTCCAGAGAGAAAACAACACTGGTTATGGCCCTGCTGTTCCTCAAACCAGCTTGAGGAGGGGAGGATGGAAGAGCACTGGCACAAGAAGCCAGCTGAACTGGCTTCTGAGGGATCTCAGTACAAGCACCCATCAGAAACAGGACTGCAGAGCTGAAAACCATCCCAAAAATTCAGCCACCTCCTTCCAGCTTGCTAAAATGGAAGGACTGCACACTATGGACCTCTCTCAGTTGGCATCCTGGACTTGTGCATATTTGGAGAGGGGGAAAGTGCAAAATTGTTAAAATATAATTTGCATCAACAAAAAAGAGAAACAGGAGGAAAAAATGGCCTCTATTTTATTAAATACAAATGTATCTGCAGCCCCATCAAAGCAAATAAAATAGGATGATGGAATCAAGATGCACATTAAAGATTTAGGAAGTATCTTTAATGCACCAAAACTCCATGAAAATCGGACTCGAAGCATGTCAGGGCCAACTTAGCAGTAGAACAAGGAGGAAAAGTGGAGCTGCATGTCTGAAACCCAAACCTCCTGTTTGCCTTCTGTAATTTATGGAAGCCCACTCCAGCTGATGGGAGATGATAACGTCTCTGGAGAGCAGCATTAGGAAGGCCTGAGTAAATCAGTCTTTCCTATAACTGATGAAAAAAACCAGAATATGTTACATGTCGAGCTCTAAATGAAGAAAATCTACTGATTTTGTGTGTGATAAAAACATTACTATATACTGTCACTTTTTTCTCTGCCTTCAATTAATTTTTTTTCTCTGTCACATCCAGATAAATGCTGGCACTCTTTACTCTTCAAGTCTATAAGCTGTTTTTCATTTTTGATATATTACAAAGTCTATATGATATGTGTGTGAGAAAGACTATGATTTAAGAGTAGTGTAATACTTTAAACATGTATTAATATATAATAACTTTGTCTATTTAATCCAAGACATTTTTTAAAATTAAAAATACATCAAATAAAAATCCATGGGACTCTTGTCCAAAATTACTCTAACCACACAATAAATCCATCACAAAACTATCTTGGTTGTGTGATGGAGTCCTGAAACGACTCTGTCACATGCACATATAATTATATATTTCAACCTTTTGAGGAATAGTAAAATACGTTGAAAATGAACTTACTATATAACTTTGAGAAACCGCGGCTCTATAAATCTAAACATAAAATGCAGCAAAACACTTGTAATTAACTATATGAAAATTAAGCATCAAACCATGAAGTACAGAAATTAAAGTGAAGCTATGAAAGCATCTAAGGAGAAGATAAACTATTTGTTAAAAAACCCAACAGCAAAAAGGTAGTACTTCAAAATATTTTCCAGTTGTGCTTCTTGACCTGCATTTGAACTCTCTGTTGCTTGTCTTCCTCCGTTCCTGGGAGTCCTCCTTTCCTACAGCTGTCTGGTATCTGCTCTGATTAAAATGAGACAAATTCTTGTCCTAGGTCAGACCAAGGACTCAGACAGCCCAGCATGTCGTCTGTGGCCGTGGCCAAAGGTGAATGTCTCAGAACAGCACGAAGATCAGAGTATCCACACCGTAAGATTCTTCCAAATGTGCAACTTGGTGCTCAGGGACTTCCAAAGCAAGAGCTCATGGCTGGGGGGTTACTAACACCTAACAGATTTCACTTATACTTGCCCAAATTGTGCCAAATTAATCTGCAGCTCCGTGTCACCACCAAGATGCACCTTCCCCACACCAAAGATCTTCGGTCACAATTTACACTCCACTCTTGGAGGCAAAAGAAGGAGAAAGCTGAGCTCTCCTGGTACCCCAATGATACATCAAAAGCAAAACGAGAAAGCACAGCACCAATTACCTTAATTTAAAACCTAAAATGTGACCCAGATTCTTCAAGCAGAGCAAGTCTAATATTTATTAATAATATCTAATATTTAAGAAAGATAAATTATCTTGGCTAGTAAGAAGTGATTAGTTCTGGAAATATGTACGGTTAGGCCAGAAATAAAGAGTTTAAACATTATCTGGTGATCAGGAGGACAGACTGGGAGGTGCTTTAATTGCACAGATGAAGCACAACTGAGGCCAAGAAATCAAGTTACAACAGATTTTTAAAAGTTGAATTATTCACCACTTACAAGCCTCTCACTAGGGTCTGCATTTAATTTTTCTTTTCATTATCACACATGTGAACAAGAGGTTAAATAATGGTGAAATTAACTGAGCTTAAAAAAATTTTTTGGAGCAAGACTGTACACAGATAAAAATCATATAGCCTGAAAGGCCAACTTTAATAATTTTCTACTCTTGGGCTTAAAAGAACCGCAGCACAAGACAACAATCTCTTCACCTGGCAGTAATATGCACATAAAAACATAATAAGACGATTCTCTTCCAAAATTTTCTGGCTAGACCACAGTAAATATCCAAAGAGAAAGAAGGTCTGGCTACAGATGTCTGTGTAGATTGTTTTAGTTGCTTATTTGATTTACAAAGGATTGAAAGAGATTTAACGCTTCACAAGTTAGACGTAAGTGTGGTTGAAAAGTGGTTTTTTAACCCTGACGGAGGGTTTTACCTCCAGATCTGAGCCTGTTCTTCATGTAGAGCTTTGCCTCCTCACCCTGCACTCATGGAGCCAAAAAGAAGGTTGTTCACCTCCAAGATGGATGAATGCTGGATTTAAAAAGCCTAAAATCCCAGCGTTAATGTCACAGGTGTTCACAGAGCAAGCTATTAATGTCAAAGACATTGAAAAGAAAATGGCTTAGAGACTGAAGCATTGAGATGTTTGATTAAGGTTAAGTGGAAAACTCTAGGGCTGGCATCTCAGATTATGCATTTCCTACGCATTTGAAAGGTCACATCAGTGGTTTCGGATGTTTCAAAGCTTGCAAATACACAACACTGAAATACATTTGTTTGTTAATGTACAGAAGGACTAGGCTACCAAGGGAACTGGAAATTCAAAGCTCAAAATACAGCTTGGAGCAGTCCTCTGCCCTGACCTTCCACCATCCACTCTGTTTGGGGATATTGGAGGATATGACCTTATCTATTGCTCTTGCTGCCCATGGATCAGATGTCCAAGAGTTTGCTCTGTCCACTTTTTTGGTCTATCTGGCAGACATAATTTACTTCCACAATTTCCCAAGGCACCAAGGTCTGCATGTTCACCACTTGCTGTGTAACTCATGTATTTCATTATTTCATCATCAGGGTTTACGCTGGTCTCCCATTATATTCGTTAAATTGCTCCCCTGCTTCAGTATGAAGGATTGGATGGAACAGCAGCTCTGCTCTGCTGTGTATTTACTGAGACTTGTAAAGAGTGTCCATAAAAATGGCAGATTACAAGTCAAAGTTCATATTGTAGAAATGAATGCATTTAAGAGAAGCTGTTGTACACGTGGGACTCAGAGAGTCACACATCCCCAAATTACTGCAGCTTGCTTCCTTCAAGCAAAAATACCCATCTCTGGAGAATCACACCGTATTTTTTCCAAGGAAAACTGCGTACTTACACGTTACACTGGGATTTAATGGCAATTCAAAGAATAGCACATTTTTTTCCAGCCAAGTGTAGGAAGGGGGTGTGTGCCTATTGCTTTTCTCCCAAGTATTTTCTGGTACACTACTACTTGAAATGCTCTTTTATAAGGAACACAGTTTAGATATTTTCATACCCGTTAGTGATGGCTGTGGAAATGCACATAAATTTAACAAGACTGCAACACAGTTTGCTATTTTTAAAGCTGGGATATTTTATACTGGGGTCTTTTACCACATTAAAACACAATGAAAGCTAGGCAGCTAATTATCTAAGAGGTACCAAAACTTTTAAACTACACACAGATGTTGAGCTGCACTAAAAGGACAATTATTTGCCAAAATCACTGCCAAATTGAAGTTCCTATTTGGAAACTTTCACACACTTGTGTTTGGTGCAGCTGCAGCTGTTTAATTGCACATAAATTTTGTTTTACCCTTTCCGATTGTTATTCAAATGACATTATAGAGCAATTACAGCAGAATGACAATAACTAGTCCGTTAAAAGTTCAAATTGTAGAAGATCTGTTTAAATTTAAATTCAATAAAGTATTACAATAGCAAAATAAATGGATCTCTCTGTATACACATGAAAGTTCTTATCCTTTCTACACAGAGGTATGTGTATTCAATACCCATATCTATTTTACAGGCACTACCAGGTGTATTTGCCAGCCCTGGCTGCTGTAATTGGGCTGGTGCTCATCTGCAGATGGGCTCATCATGTGGAGAGAAATGGGCATTTTGGGGGAGCCATTTATTTGATCACTGACTTCCAGATCAAGTGAGACAAGCAGTGGCCAGGGTGCCACTATTTATATATAAAGATATATTTATATATAAATAATTTGTATATTAAAATATAAATATTTAAATATAATAATTTTTATTTAAATGTATAAAAAGTCTATATTTTTATATATCTAAATATGAAATATTGCAGGCACCTGTGGGTGTCCAGGTAACTCCCACACAATTCTGGACCCTGATTTTCTGGACCCTGGTTTTGTCAGGGTCAGCCCTGAGCAGGCACATAGCTGGTGTGGATGCTGAGCCTCCCAAGGGCTGATTACCAGGCATTTTGTTTAGCTGAGTGCACAAATCTTCAGACCACAAAAACTCTGCAGACTTCATCATTTCGGTATTTATACTGCACCTAAATACTCCCAATGGACTTGATTACCTCTTGTACAAAAAAGCCCTCTTAAAATTTGGCCTTGAAAATAGATCTGGGGGTTATAAATCAGGGCAACTGAACCAAAATAATGGACACCACCGAAACACATCCTGGCACAGCATCAATTATGTCCCTAAGGGTTCTCCTTATGAAACTGGGCAGATAAAACAGTTCTGTCTATCGTAAACCTAATGGATTTATGAGATTTTCAGCTGTACAACATCATCAAAGTCCACCTCTAGGGGGCTTATAAAAAGGAGGGAGAGGGACTTTTTATAGGGATAGACACTGACAGGGCAAGGGGCAATGGTTTTAAACTGAAAGAGGACAGTTTAGATTAGATTTTAGGAAGAAATTCTTTACTCAGAGGGTGGTGAAGCACTGTAAGATGCTTCCCAGAGAAGCTGTGGATGCCCCATCCCTTGGAAGCACCCTGGCTGCTTCAGTGGCAGGTTAGCTATTTTTATAAGTTAGCCTGGAAATAAAATGTTTTGCCTGAGCAATACCAACTCATCCCCATCTGACCTGTAAACCTCTCACCTCGAGACTGACACATCCTCAGTCAAGTAAATACTTATTAAATGCATCCTTGAAACGACTGGATTAATCACATCCATATGGGTGAAAACTTTACATTAAGTATAGCAAATCAAATGCCCCAGCCTCTGATTTCTAAAATTCTTATCTCCATTACTGATGTCGAGCCCTTAAGGAGAGATTTCCCATTTCTTCTTCTCGGCTGAAGGGGATTGATGCCCCAGCAGCCCAGCTATGAGCTCTCCTCTGCAGTGTGCTACGGGCTACTTTCCCAGCTCATACTCAGATGAGTTATGGGTTTTTAAATTGAAATGCTTTAAGAATAATTTTTTCAGGCTCTGCATAAGTTAGGCAGTATTCCAGTCTCCGAGAAATACTCTGAAGTCTGCAGATAGCAAATCATTAACATTCTGAAGACTCAGTAAAAATGGAATCAGAAGATTTATCTGCTGAAAATTGGTCAATCTAGTCCACATCCTGACTCTGGAAGTTGTCCAAGCACCTGATGTTTGAAGAGCAAATTTTCTGCAAGTAAGGAAAAAATATATTTATTTCTGACTTGCATTGTCAGTCCTCCTCATACCATCAAAGTGGAGGCTTTTATCACTCCTAAAATTTTCATTTGCATACACTGTCTAATTATTCAATTATAAATTCTAACCTGTTCTATTCTAAATGGGCACTCATGAAGCAGCTACATTTTGTGTACAGTCATTTCCAAGACTTGGCATCAATGCTTTTAGCAATGCTAATAACCAGCTCAAAACCTTCCATCCCTTAGTAAACACATGCTTAAAAGCACTAAACAAATTTAGATATTTCTTTCCCAACCACTGCAAAATCTCTCTGCCAAGTCTATTTGGTATTTTGTCATTGACATAAAAATATCAGATACCTTAGAGAAATTGTCCTTCAGGAGCTATAAACTGTTCCCTTCAAGCAGAGGAGACACCTATCTGGAAACAGGTATTCAGAAAATCAAGAATTACCTGCCAGTCCTGGGCTTCATTAAAAAAGCTCTGTCTATAATACCATCTGATCTTGAGTCTATCTTGAAAAAATTGGGTACCTACTGTTAATTTCCTCTGAAAGACAATAAAGGATATAACATCCTTTGAAAGTACTTCTTGTCCATTTCTGAAGCTGAACATTTACTTAGTTTCCTCTTGTGAGAAGGCGCTGAGATGGGATACAGAAGTACAGAATGAAAAAAATTGGGAAAAGAGGATAATATCTCATTTCTATCAACTCTAGGAGTCCTGTCTGCAGCCTTGAGATGACGTCAGAGGAAGAGTCAAAGCAAGGAAAATGTTCTTCTCCTGTACAGACCTGCCTTTCTGGGTATTCTCTAAGTAAAGAATACAGCCAAGATTAATATCTAAATTGCTTTCTCTTTTGAGATTCCAGAAATCTGATATACCAATAAGCTTTTTAAAGTCCCAGCCCAAAAGCAGTCACATCTTTCATGATAAGCACATCCCTCAAAGAACAAAGCAAGCATAAGCTATTTTTTATATATTATGAAATATTATAACCTAGAAGAACCTTTTGTAACAATGTAAACAGAGATCTTCCTTTTCTGTTTGCTCCTCTGTTTCAGAGCTTCAAGAGATACACATATCACTTCCTTCCCCTCATAAATCACAGATGCCAAATCTTATATCTCTGTACAAGAAAATTTAAATGTACATTTAGCAGCAGTGTTTCAGGAAGAAAAATACTCTGATTTTACTAATGAAAAGCTTCAAAACCTCTCTGTGAAGATCCAAGTAGAGAAAAAGACTACACAATACATAAAAGAACAGTGATTTCACAGGAATCTTGAATTTGTCCACCAGGAGGTCTAGCAGCTCTAGAATGAGCAGTGGTCATTAGGTGTTCCTGGAGGAGCACGCCTGGTCAGAGATAGGAAGAGGAATACTGTGCTCAGTATCCATCCCAGTGCCACAAGCTAAAAAAAAAAAAAAAACAAAACCAAAAAAACCCCAAACAAACAAAAAAACCAAACTGTTTTGAAGTATAATCCTTCAAAATAAGGGTGGAAGAAGTTCCTTTACTGGGAAGGAGGAAGAAATGCTGAGAGAAGAGTTTTATAACCTTTAGTGGATGTGAAAAAAAAGAAGAGAGCTCACTCTCAACCAGAGCTTATTTCCTGCTCACTTCCCTCATTTTTCCAGGGTTATCACAGAGCTGACTTCTAAACAGCAACGTCTCTTACCTAATGACTTACTAAGTATCTATCCATCGCCAACTAAGTTATCATCTAAGGCAGAGTTATCATCTAATCTAATAAACAAGAAAACATCACAGCGAAAATAAGGCAACCAGAAATTATGAATACACTTTGAAGAACGACTAACCATCTTTCTGAAGTTACTTGTAATATTTACATATAAAAAGAGGACAGCACGGAGTTTCACAAATTCATATATTACAAGCTCTGATGTTCTATCCATCTCCCATAAGAACTAATTGAAGGACGGATGAATTTGCCCCTGAGGTATTGGATGGGAGATAAAAGGAAAGTCAAGGTACAGATGGGGCTACTATGGTTATGGCCAGTGAAAAGAATGCCAACATCCAGCAGACAAGGACATTCAATATGAAGATTCAATTACAGAGAGCAGCTCTCAGTGTCAGGGCACGCCGGCACCACGCCCCGGGAAGAGCACGTTGATTCTACAGAGGCCATTTATTTTAAAAAATAAATAAGTTGATTTGGGGAAAGGATGGAAGGCAATCAGAATGGCCACTGAAAAACCTGGCTATCAATGAACCATTCTTCAGACCTCCACTGCTTTAAACTGACTGAAATTTCTGAAATAAAAGCCAGACTAACTAAGACAGGTTTGTAGAACTGATGGTTCAGACCTCCAGGATTTCTTCAGAAAATCTCACATGACCACCAGAAAACCACAACTGATTCTTTGTCTGCCTCTTGACATAAAAAACACACTTTCTGGTAAAAAAGGCTCAGCTAACATTAGCATTTGTTTCCACTCATTTTATCATGCTCTCTGCCATGCTGCTTGGAGGGGAAGGATATGTAACATTTTTCACAAACTGTCATAGACTTGCAGATCAGTGGGTTAATGTATCAGCCTTTCACCTTTGGAAACCACAGTTCAACAGCCTGAATTACTACGGTAATAAATGTAGTATTGTCTTAGTTCAGTACGGACTTGTGTTTGAAGAACTGTAACAAAATATTTTTATAACCTTGTGGAAAAGATAAGAAGTTGGCAATTCTCTTTTATGCCACAGATTTCCTGCATAATCTCAAGCAAGCTAATTAAACCCAGCCTTTGAAAATAATTAGCTAACACTCTGATTTTACTTAGTCTGGTTTAAATAAAACTACTTTCTTTGATAAACTAAACTATGATATGAAATAAGAATAAATTATTTCCATAAATACGTTCACAGCAGGTAAAATAGGTAAAAGGCCAATAAAAATAAAATTTACATCTAGCTCAGGTCAGAGCTAAAAAAATGTGTTTCTTTTAGGAATAGCGAGAAAAAAACATTGTTAAAATCATATTTTCAAGCTTGAAACCAGTTTTCACATTTCAGTAATAAAGCTGTGAAAAACAGAGCTTGTTAAAAAAACAAGCAAGCCCACACTGGGATACCTCACAACTGGTGAGGACTCACTAAGCAGCCCTGTGACAGCTCTATCCAGCAGTCATTTTGCTCATGGAGAGGTATGTCCATGAATTTTAACTTTAGATTCACCCATAACCACAGATACCATACGGCACAGTGGTCAAAGTAATCTTTATAACCAGTATGTTTAAGGGATTTACAATATCGTATCATCCATCCTTCCCCGAAAGTGGATGGATCTTTAATTTAATATTGATATTTTTAAGAACTCAGAGCCCTAGGCAGGATATATTGTTCCTTAAAAGAAAGGCAAAGCCTTCTAAAACCAAACTCACCGCAAACAAGCACACAGCCAGATAATTTCCTGCTTTCGTACAACTAAGGGGCATGTTAATTCTTTTACTGTAGTAGGGATTAGAAAAAAACCCCTATTCTATTGATTTTAATGGTGCTGTCACTGTAGCAGAATAATGCTTTTCCAGTATCACTTTGCATTACTGCTTCAACCTCTGATGACAGATGAAAAGTACTGAATCTTCGC
This sequence comes from Corapipo altera, assembly GCF_003945725.1. NCBI lineage: Eukaryota > Metazoa > Chordata > Aves > Passeriformes > Pipridae > Corapipo > Corapipo altera. The sequence continues at coordinate 803,310 of NW_020884947.1, forward strand.
CAAAAGCTGAATACGCCATTATCTCTTTTTGCACAGCTGCACAGACATATCCTAATACAGACTGGGGATTGCTACCATTTTGTTTAGGGCTTAAAAGTAAAATAAAAAATAAAAAAAGACCCCATATCCTAAAGGCAAAGGCAACCTGAAACTTTGCTCAAGGAAGCATGAAAGCACAGTTCCTTTGCCCACTGTAGGACTACCTCAGAATGTCACATTACCATACGTGGAGTTAGTAATGGGCAGCTGAACTCTGAATCGTTGTTTGGGTTTTATTCTCTGTTTGTTCCTGTCAGTTCGGCAAATTCCAGAAATGGGATAAATAAATGCATAAAGGTTTATATTAACTCAGTCTAAGTTATAATGTAATCCAGATACTATTGGGAATAGAGGCACCTAAGCCTGAAAGGGACTTTTTGAGTCACTGGCTCTAGTTTTCAACTACTATTTACACTTAGTTCATATAAGCCCTTGTAAAAAATAGATCACACTCCACGTTAAAGCCAGCTCGGTGTCCAGACCCACTGTGTCTGTCAGAGCATTCACTCATGGTCAGAAGCCTCCCAGCTTCAAGCCTGAGAGTAGTAATTGTCAGTTTATATCAATTTATTTCTTATGCTAATGCTGGTATTCAGCTGAAGGAACTCCTCGAACTCCCTCCTTCTTTAAATCTCTGCTATTCTTACAGACAGCAAACATACCCATGCTCTCAGCACACATCTTGCTGTGCTGCCAACCACTCAGCCTGACCTTCCCAGGACACTCCTGCCCATGGTTTCCTCCATTACGTTAACAGATCTTCCCTGCCCGGCCCTGGTATGAATTCTTCATTTGTGAATGTGATGACAACAGTAACACACGTGGTATGACATGGTACAAAAGCCTTATTCAATGGTATTATGACTTTCCTCTCTTTAGTGGAAGTTTCTTACACAGTGCATTGTGTTTGACCTCTCACATGGCTCCTTTCCATTAGTGGCTGGCAGTTTACCTGCACTCTTTCTCTTCCAATGTCATTTCAGACTATGAAATAATATGGACTGGGAAACTTAGAGCTTAAAAAAACCCCAAACAGCGGTCTTTCAGTGCATATCCTTGCAGTTCATGGTACAAAATTTGAAACCATTAGTATTTTACACATCCTCATCAGCTTCCTCCCAGATGTTCTGATCATTTACTAGACACTGGTAATTCTGTCCTACTTCACCATCTCAGCATATTGCATTCAACCACTCTTCCTGAAAGATCACTAATGAAAGATCACTCATGAAAGATCACTAAAACACACAGAGATGAATTCACACACCAGTAAAAGTCCTCTTTCTGCCTTACTTTTCTTTACATCAAGTCCTCTGTTACACTCACCATTCCTTAAATAATTTTCATCTCCAGTTTCACTGACAATTTCCTGAAGTGATGCTTATTAAACATTTCACTGAAGCCCAGACTGAGTAGAAGTATCAGTTACTTATTTTAGTAAACTCAGACTATCCTTTATGACATTTCTATCTACTAGATCAGAAACTATTTCCTCTAACCCTTTCCAAAGGATGTGAGTGAGGTGCAACTAACAGGTCAGCAGCATTTTTCAATTAGTAATTGCTGTTTCTCTATCCTCATTGTCACTAGCCATCTTCTCCATATTATCCTTTGGGGAAAGGAAAGAGGTAGCTTGAGTATAACCAGTTACATTTAATCTCAACTTCATGCAGAATTAAGACAGTCCCGCTTCTGCTTTCCTGATTTTCTTCTATTAACTTCTAGCTGTCCTTTAAATTTGCTTTTGCAAGATGAAGTCAGGGTGACTTTTTGGTTATTCTCTCTTAATCACTACACCTCTAAGATGCCCCTTTCTCCTTTCTTGCTCTTTGCTTCCCTGGTTAGTCTGTTCATACATCCCATGGAGGCTGCTCATTCCCAGTCCCCTCCTGCAAGTTGCATTTCAACTCTCCCGAGCCAGAACACCTCCACTTTGGTTGAGAACACACGATATAAGCAAGGTTTATAAGTCTGATCTTCAGATCCTCTACACCTCCAAATTAAAGTCCTCAGGCACTTTGACCCAGCTGACATAACCAAGTTACTCTTTAAAGTTTCTGAGCTTAAGACCTCACATTACCAAATTCAACACAAATATTCTCTGGTGATATCAGAAAGGCCAGAAGAAATCAAAGCATTGTGGGAGACCCTCAAGTCAAGAGTATGTGCTTGCTATTACAAACTGCAAAGAAACAGCAGTCTCATCTTACTATTGAGGACAAAACAAGAATATTAACTTGAGGGTGGGATGTATCTACTTAACACAACAGTATTCTGCACTGCTGGGGCACAGCTGCTTTGGTAGGGGACTGACACAATTCTTTGCTAAGACAGCAAAAAATACTTTCCACAAAACTCAAGTGTAACCTGAGTAACTGTTTTCTCTGTTCTGGTTGGGAGGGACGGAGACCACGGCCTGGGGATCAAATGGCATATAATGAGGGGGAGCATTTAGTGTAAAAAAAAAAACAAAGATAAATTAGCAGAAACGGAGAATGTAGGAGAGGGAGCCTGAAAAGCAAGACTTTGAGAAGTTTCTCGGTCTTCAGAGAGTCTTTACTAAATTCTAACTCAGCCTGCTGGAATTTCCTGTGGTACAATAAAGTACCAGTCAGGGAGGGACTTTTTACAAGGACATGTAGTGATAGGACAAGGGGGGAATGGCTTTAAACTTAAATAGGGTAGGTTTAAATCAGGTATTAGGAAGAAGTTCTTTACTGTGAGGGTGGTGAGGCACTGGAACAGGTTGTCCAGACATGTTGTGGATGCCCCATCCCCGGCAGTGTTCAAGGCCAGGTTGGATGGGGCCCTGAGCAATCTGGGCTAGTGCAAAGTGTCCCTGCCCATTGGGATGAGGTTTAAGGTTCCTTCCAACCCAGACCATTCTGTGATTCTATGATATTTAAGTTCGGTTTCAGTAAGAGGTCTCATACCAGCTCATCAACTGTGAAACTTTCATTAAGGTTGTATAAAGATATATAACTGATCAGTATCACAAAATAAGTTTTATAAATACTGTGACTAAAAGACAGCACTCACTTCAACAGTTGTTCCAGTAATTTCTTTCTTTGTCGTGTAACAGGAGAATAAGCACTAAATTCACAGGCACAGAAGAAAGTGCAGTGTTTGTCATGGTTTACGGACGGAAATCCTACGCTTACGTGTGTTCAGCCACCTGCCTTCAGCAAATTATAGTACAACATGTGTGTATCCCCACAGAACTGCTCCCAGGTTGGCAGCAATAAAATACCACCCAGTGACATCTCTGAAGTGGTTTAACACATAGTGTATTACACTAAATCTGAACAATAGGCTCAAGTTATATAAAAAAATACCAACAATGAGGTACCAACATGAGGCAGACAGCTTCCATTCCCAAATGCATATATATAATTTTTTTTCTTATCAAACCCTTTTATTCCTCTGAAAATGGTGTCAATATTTCAGTTAAATAGTCCTTTCTTTACACCATGAGTCGCCATAGACCTGAAAAGCTGTCCAAATACCCCCAATGGTTACCACTGACACAGCAGAACAGGTTTACAATTAAACCTTCTCCTTTAGAAAAAAAAATTCATTTTTCCTACTAAAAAAAGTCTTAATTTGGTTGCTAATCCTCTTAGCAGCACCCATCCCTGCAGGTCTTATTCCAGCATGACCAACTCAACCACCTCATTTTAAACCTGTGTGGGTGATACATCAAAACGGGGGCACACCAAAACTCACCTGCAACGTCATTTTTTCACGTTCAAGTGATGTAATGATGAATTCCCACTGCAGAGTGTGCAGTGAGGCTCCCCAGCTACATGTGGCTGGGGGGGGGAAGCGCTCCCCCTCCCCAACCTTCCCAAACTCCACAGCTGCTTTACGAAGATGCCACGGGCGCGTGGTGCAACGGCCATCCCAGAGCACACACAGACAGGCGGGATTTTGGAGCTCAGCTTGGAAGCTCACACTGGCCTCATGGCTGCAAGCCTTCTTGCAGTGTAATAAAAAACACAAAAAAAGGTGAAGATAACATGCCGAATTCATCAACTGAGACATTCACAGTACAGCATTTGTACTTCAAATTATCTGAAAGCCAGACTCTGCTGGAAAACAGAATCAGTCCTCTCCCGTGGGCATTGTCATACAGAATTGTATGACAGCAAAAAGTGTACGTAAAAAAGTGAAGTCAAGCTGGGTTCTTTTGGGGTGAAATGCTCCAACTTTGTGCATAATGACCAAGTGATGCACACTGCTACAGGCAGGAATGGGAGCTAGATCAGACAGATGGGAAACCATGGCACTGGTCAAATATTACGAAAAAAAAAAGTTGAAGCCACTTCCCCTCCCCCAGCTCGGAATGAATGCATTCAGGATATTTTTATCCAACTATTTATCATGCTCTTTTGCTCCATCTGCTGGCTCTGCAGCAACAGGCAACGCATTCCACACCGACTATAATGACAATACCAATAAAAAAGGAAGATAAAAATAAGAGTGAAAAAATATTTATCAGGATTAGTCTCACAAAACTTTATCCATATATTGTCTTTGCATTTATAGACAGATGTCTAGTTGTCTTGTCTTTTACTTAAATTGAGTTACTCAAGCTTTTTGGTCACCTATTTTGTCATTTACACATTTAAGCAACAAAAAATCATATTATGAGTATGAAGAATTTTCAGAGTTCAAATTCCTTTACTTCTTGATGGTATAATGAAAGAGTGGAAGGATTTTCTTAGAGCTTAGAATCATAGGAAGTCTGTGTACAAACAGCTTATCCATATACAGACTTACATGGATACATTTATTTATTTCATAAATCAAATTCTATTAAGGAAAAGAGTCTTTCCAGTGCATTTTTATTACACCCCTACAGGGAATCATATTCCACCACAGAATCAAAAACTGAGACTGAGTGGGAATTAAACAGGTCCTCAGTCCACAGTAACACCAAAGTTACCCATTTGAAAAACCTCTAGATGCCACCAGCTCCTAAAGCAACTTACTCCAGGTAACACCAGCACTGAAACAAATTTGCTGAACAACTTAATAATTTTAAAGCTACTGTTGAACAGTGTTCCACACTCAGAGACGGATTAAAACATGAACACATGGGGTGTGTTTAGGGTGTGTTTAGGTGGCTGAGAGCACATAATTTTGGGACTTGCAGCAAACCAGAGGTATCCCAGCTTCTGGCACAGGTTTCAACAGGTTAAGATGCACAGTGGAAATCTGTATGTTCTTTAAATGCTATTCCCTCTGGCATAAAGGCAGAAATAAATTAATTGCCATGCTGATAACTTCTTGGCTCTTCAAAGCTAAGCACATGGATAGCTAGGAAGGAGGGTACTGCTACCTTTTATTTAAGTCTGGCAATTTGGTTTTTCACTTATCAAAAGCACATATGAATTTGACTAGACAGAAGCCTGGTATGGGTTGAAAATTCTGGTATTCTTGTGAATGAGTGGCAGAGGGAGAATAGCTCAGTAATGCTCAAATTTTCTTCTTTTTATAATATGGATAAAGAAAGAAATAGGAGATAGAATAAAGCCAGAACATAAAATCCATTTTGCAATAGGACCTTAACTGAGATACTAATAATTTTTATGATATCAAGCTCAATATTATTCCAAAGTTAGTTCTCCTTGAAATCTGGGGCTTGTGGAATAAATCACTACGTGGTTGCTCTGCTCAGAAATTTTCCCCGTAGTACCTGATCCTTCTCATAGACAAGGAGCCAAATTACTGAGTGTTTTGTTTTGACATGGTGCTGCCATTCATAACATCTTTATGTTCAAATATGGTTAAAAGTTGAAGCTTCTGATCCTGTATTCAGATCTTATTGGTCAATGCCTTTCTCAGAGGAAGGGGAATGTCTCTTGCATTCTCTGATAGAGCAGTTTAAGATGAGGAAGCTGACAAATAATGTATAAAAAATAGTAACTACATTTTTTAGAAAGCAAAACCAAACATTCAATATTTCAAATTACACTATTAAATGTTTGCACAACTCAAACCTCAAAGTATATGCAGACTGTATAAGGTATCACTTATCTATCTATATGGCAGCTAAATAGTAATAGGGGATGTAAATGTAAAGAAATCAGAATTGTGCATCTGTTGTTGTTAGTTTAGTGTGATTTCTGAAGAGACAAAGGTCCCTTAAATTTTATTTTTTAAAAGCTATTACTGAGGAAACTACTATCGGACCTTAACAAATTTTTCTTCCTCAGATTTTTTTATAATGTGCCTAATTTTACACTTTGACAGCTCCCACATTATTTATTTTAAGTCACGCAAGAACATTAAAAACAGAACAATGTTCCAGAGGACTATACTAAGTATCAGTCAAAATTGACTGGTTTAGTGAGATACCAGAGCATGGATGCAGCAGCACAAGAGCAGAACTCACCTCTTCATGCTGCCTGTTGTTGAGGAACAAAATTGGCTCCACCCAGACGAGTATTCCCATAGCACCTCATGGTGCAGCTGCAGGTGTTCCCAATACCAGCTGTAAATTAAATAATGAGCAGTGGGGAGGGGGTGGGGGACTATGGGTTTGTTTTGATCTGTCCTTTAGCGTCAGAGTAGCAGAGGGTCCATGCTACCAACCAGGCCCCCAGCAATTCTGCACAGGGAGAGGGCAATGAGGGAGGAAAGGGTGACTTAAACCAAGTTTAAAAATATATAAAGAATTACAGAATCATTAAGGTTGGAAAAGACCTCCAAGATCATCGAGTCCAACTGTTAACCCAGCACTGCCAAGGCCATTACCAAACCATGTGCCCAAGTGCCACATCTACGCATCCTTTAAATTCCTCCAGGGGTGGTGACTGAACCACTTCCCTTGGCAGCCTGTTACAACACATGGCAACCCTTTCTGTGAAGAAATTTTTTCCTAATATCCAATCTAAACTTCCCTGGCACAACTTGAGGCCATTTCCTTTTGTCCTATCACTTGTTACCTGGGAGAGGAGGCCAAGTCCCACCTGCTGCAACCTCCTTTCAAGGTAGAATGGTAAGGTCCCCCTTTAGCCTCCTGTTCTCCAGACCGTTTCATGTCTGTCCTCTGTTCCTCAGTTTCTCACATGGCAAAAGAAAAGCTCACAGAACTTTTTATACATTTACAATAAAATACTATATATACACCACTTGCTAATTATTCAATACTTTTACTTATGCACATCCCCAAAATCCTTCTCTAGAATTTCAGCTGATGGTATTAGAAATGTCTGGCTCTGAGAAGTAAGCGAGACAGCAATTAGCTACAGACTTAAATGAAGAGCAACACGTATAGATTTTATTTATGCACTCATTTAAAACCCGAGTGGAACTCTGTAATACAACCAGCTTAAACAATAGAGTTGAGCTTGCTCAGAATGCAAAACAACACGAAATTAATTTCTGCAGTACTGAAATCTAACACACATTTCAGGGGAAACGCAGGAAAGCCATGGAGCACGACTCCTTCTCCTGGGCCTCAGTACTAATTGCTTGTGGACTTTGTAAGATGTTAGAAACAGCAGAAAACCACACAGCCTTTTCTCAGTGGAAATCATGAGAAAAATATCGTTTCTTCTGACCACAACAATAAATGCTTTTAAATGCACAAAGTCGTCAAAAGACTTTCTAAGCATCTCAAAAGAAATCACTTCAGACAGGATTACTACTTTATATGTATATCCAGAGCCCTGCAGGCAGACTAGAGTCAGATTTGTTAATTCTGCACTAGTCTGCTTTGACTTTACCACGGGGCTTTTGAAACGTTAAAAAAAAAGAGGTTGAAAACATGAAGCTCAAAGAAAACTCATATTGTTTTATACCATAAATATCCTCTATCGGGAACTGGGGATGCACGATGTCCTTCCATTTTTGTTTGGCCAGCATCAGTCAGAACAATTTTTCTCCTTTTGCTTTAATCCACTTTCAACTGCAGAACAGCTCACTGGAGAAGATTCCCCAGAACGGTGGAAAACCACTGTAACTGCACAACCCAGGACCCTGCACATGATTGTACGTGTGCATAAAGTTGTTCTTATGGAGATCATCAAATATGGATGTGTTGCATTTAGAAAATCCAACCCTTTACTTATTTATGAAAATTAGCACTGACAATACACCCAGTGAAACTTTGCATTTTCCATTACAAAAGCCCAACCCTTTTTCTCTGTGTCTCTAATGTCTGGACTATGGGAGAATAGTTGTCATCCAAAGAGCCAAAGCAACGCATGAGTTGAGGTTGGATATACCACTTCTGTTGGCATCATTCCTGCCCTGCCCTGGCTCTTGACTCTTCCCATCCTCCAGGCACAGCTGCAGCACGGATGTCAGTTTTTAGTGCAAACAAGGTCTAAAATTCTCTTGTCCCAGATACAACACAACTAACCCTCATCTGGAGTTGGTCTGACAATTTACATAGTTTATAGAAAATACCAATGACACTGTAGATTGACTTGTATCAAAATGCATGAGGTTTTATGTTTTTCCTTCTCCAATTTGAATACAAATGAGAAATTTTAGATTATCACGATGACTTAAATGAGTCGATGAACAAGAAATAAAATCATGGATTATCATGATGATTTAAATCAGTCATTCCTGGTTTTATTGAACGAGAAGTACGCTTTTCCAGCAAGGATTACCTGTTTATTTACAAATGGACATCCTTGTGTCTTTGAAGGAAACACAACTCAGCCTGTCACTGAAAGTCCACAGATCCATCCATCCACAAAGTTCAGCTTATCCACACAGTCAGCGTATCATCCATGTGCAGAGGATATGACTAAAGAGCATTACTAGTCACACACATAACTAATGCATGAAGTAACTCAAGTAAAATAAACTTCTGGAAGGTTCTTATCAGTGAGTTACTTTGATAGCTTTTAGAGAAGAGAGGAAACAATCCTGGGAAGGTACTAAGGGGAGTTTTCTCAAGTCTGGCTGCAAAGCTGGAGGCTGTGAATCTCACCTTGCAAAATTGGCAAAAACCTCTCCTCCAGTGCTGGGACATTCAGCACAGGAACTCAGTCACTTCTAGGAAAGTCGCTTGGTATCCTTAGAAACAATGACTGTATTTTTCAAAAGTGGCTACTGCTCGGGCCTGCAAGTGATGATAATCCATTCTCCGAAAAATCAGATACTTTCGTGTTTTCACACCAACACAAAAGGTACTAAAATTTTCCACTTAATTTTTAAAGTGTTGGCCCAGAGGTACACTTTGGAGCTGTGAATACACCAGTCTCTTCCCAGCCCAAAATGCTGTTTAATTGATTTAATAAGTAGTTTACTTCTCAAATCATTGTAAGGCAAAATATACTTTCCTGTACTCTTCAGGATTTTCAGGTTTCCTAATGAACAGCATTTTAACAAAGTACTTTCACACCCTAATGCTTTCTCCCTTGATTTCACTACACATCAGATGTCTCACTGTTCCAGTCCATCCAACAATACACCTGTTGTTCCCAGTACAACCGTTGGCGTGACTAACAAGGCTCTGCTGTTCACATTTCAGTCTAAAATGTCACATTCTGTATATCCTGAAATAGTTTGTTCTGATTTCAGAGGAAAAATACGTAATTCAGGACATATGCAAAAATAAATCATCACAGCATTACAGGCACCAATTTGCTCTCAAGAAACAATGTTCACATTCTCGCCCAGGTACAGAGATATGCACTTAGAAGAGTTCTGCAATCTAAGAAATTTCACAGGAGAACAAACTTCAAAATCTAAACTTTACTCAGTTTAAACTTTAAGTTTAGCACCCCGTTGGTTTTCCCACAATAATCTGTATCCAACAAAATATACTCATACGACATCTATGCAAATAAAAAGCTCGCCTGGGCAATGAAGCTTAAATGACACCTAAACACACAACAATGAGGCATTCAGTGATTTAAACATCATCCACAGTGGAAGTGGGGACCTAAATTTATGCCCCCCCCCGCCCCGTGAAAACTGAACTCATTATGAAACCTCAGTTAAAGAACAACTTGACTGCAGCCAAACTCACCATATCTCAAACCTTCTGTGTGAGCGTAAGCAGGAAAGATAAATCCTGGTATATGTAGAATAATACTGTGATTATTTATTAAAATGTGCTTCTCCCTATACAAATGTGTTAGATTCATATTAGGTTCGTTCCTATTAGGTAAAACTAATTTATTTGGTATAAGGCAAATGGAGAAAAAACGAGACCATTTTAAAATTGCCTAAGGTCACTTCATGGGCAAAACAATGTATTTAAGCTGCAGAGATGACAACATGCTTAATATGACTACATAGAAATTGCTTCCTTGATGACAATACATTAAAATCCTCATTGAATATTCATAGAATTTTTGACAAGATTGAGTGACACACAATCCCAGCCCCAGCAAGCACCGACTTGACAGTCTCCCTGTGCGAGGATGGATCCCACACCAGCCAGGTCATCTTTGTTGCTCCCAAGACCAGGAACGGCTGCACAAAACATCCCCGTTTCCCGGTTTTAATATCACATCAGGCTGACACAAATGGAGGAGAAGAAGAAAATCAAACGTACAAAGCTCCTCTGTGTATCGGATGCCGGAGTGAGGAAGAGCCTTTATCACCACGGTACAATAAGTGAGTGGAAGAGCTGCAATTTCCTTGTGGCACAGCGATGGAAAATTAGAGAAATTGCAAAGAAAAATCCTTCGAGTGACTTTCACTTAGTAAGTTATGACCTCTGCATGATAAATAGGTAAGCAGAGTTTAAATGATGTGAAATATGTCAATTCAGAGCACATTAGGATGCCATTAACAGACAGCAGCTTAGACATCAGGAAAATATTAAGATGGATAGATCACTTAGCAACAATAGGACAAAAGGGGTTTTAATAAAGGCAATGCAAGACAATGACAGACTAATGCCACCAATGATCCAGAGTGCCTTTTTTTTTGTCAGACGTGTACCAATGTGATAAAAAACAATTGTTGTTGAGACAAACAAGGGTAGACTGTTGAAAAACATTCAAGTCAAAGCCTTGTCTATTAATCAAGTAAAAAATTTGACTGCTAAATTCTGTAGTAGCAATGGAAAGTGATTAATACTGTATTTCAATACCACAATAGAACCGTTCCATAATTTCCTAACTGCAAAAGTGATGCATAGCATATTATTTATGCCATCACTCCATGTCAGGAAACGTCTATGACAACTTAATCTGATACAATTTTTGGAAGGCCCAAGGCCATAGCAGCAAAGCACTTGTTTGCATCATGACATTCCCTGCTACCTGTGTCCTGCTGGATGGGGCATCAGGCCATGAATCCATGGAAGAGCTGTGACACTGCACTGCTCCTCTTAGGGGCACTGGGATCTGACAGAAGTTTACAAAAGAAAATTAATCATATACAGCTGCATCACAGGGGGACTTTTAAATCAGGTACTTTTGCTTGGCTTTTAAGTTTGGAAACAAATAAATTTGTAAAATACTTGCAGAAATACCAGCCTGGCACAGGGGGCAGTAAGGAAGGCATATGTGTATAACACTGCACAGTAACGAAAATGAAAAACAAAATCCAGATAACTAATTTTATCTTATTGTTTTCTTTTAAGCCCAAAGCTGGCATCTTTGCAAGAGCTCCAGCCACACAGTTACACCTGGTACACAAAACTGTCCCTTTTTTTTGTCATTCCAGATCATTTATCTTTTACAGTACTCACTATTCACACTGAAACATCTAATCTACACTTAATAATCCAGAGGTACAGGGTTTCCCAGAAATGCCCCTTAAACCCATCACTTCTCCTAAGTGCATGGACGTGACACACAACGGTTCGGAGACTATTCTTGAATCTGCCTTCAGAATCTGCCAGACTCTTTGACTGTCAGTCAGCCTGATGATGTGAGTATGGATGTGAGGGATGTTCGAGGATATTAGAATTCCTGCAGCATGAACACTTAACACCCCCCAACACCAAACAACAAAAAAAAAGAACTATTCTTTTTGCTTGGAAAATTTTAATGTTCATAGAAAAAACCAAAAATCAGTCGTGACACAGGAAGGGTTGTGAGGCCAAAGCTCTGCCTTGTTTGAACAGGCAATAATATCATCACCAAAAACAATCGGGGCAAACATTTTGGATGTGGAGCTGCCCAGCACAGCTGGCTGCAGCTGTAGCACTGCGTCCTGCCACGTACCCCCACGGAGCAGGGCAGCAGGATGGAGAGAGGGCAAAGCCTCAGGGGGCACAACCCCTCTGATAAGAGCCACTCATTTTCAATTATATTGTTTTGAATAACTTCTAAAGTGAAGAAAAAAAAATAATCTTCCTTTGCCAAACCCTCAGCTACAAGTGACAGGCAGAGCCCAAGTACAGCAGTTTTTCTTTTTTTTTTTAACCCCACTTACATGACAGCTGTAAGTGCAGACACCAGATAGCACAGATAATGACAGCAACACGCTGCTCTGAGCTGTGTACCTTTCACAGACAAGCTTCTGCTTTCATTTGCTACAATCCTGCTCAATGCCTCACACAGCTGCAAACAAATAACAACACGTTTTAGGGAAATAGCTCCATTATAAAGGTAAGGAAGGGACTTCTGTGCTCTTCTAGGCCGCAGAGCTTGTGCCTCTGTTGTGATCTTCCTCTTAATAATTCACCTCTCGCATCCCAGTCTCAATTCCCACAGACACCATCCTTCTGAAGAGAGGCACGAACTGCATCCCAGCTGCACTGCTGGGGGTCACAGTGGATGGGAGCAGAGTTTTGCCATCAGCCTCCTCCGTTTCTATTAAAGTAGGAATAAGTTCACTGGCTTGGGAAAACACCAGATTTCATCACATCATATCACAGAATGGTTTGAGTTGGAAGGGATCTTATCTAGTTACAACACCCCTGTCATGGGCAAGGACACCTTCCACTAGACCAGGTTACTCCAAGCCCCATCCAACCCAGCCTTGAACACTTCCAGGGATGGGGCATCCACACCCTCACTGTGAAGAACCTCTCCCTATTATCTAAACCTACCCTCTGTAGGTAGGCTGTATCTTATTTTTGTGCAGAAGTTGGCATTCAGGAAGGATACTGAGGTCCTGGAGTAGGTCCAGAGGAGGGCAACAAGGCTGGTGAAGGGACTCAAGCACAAGTCTTATGAGGAGGCTCAGGGGAGACCTCATCACTCTCTACAACTACCTGAAAGGATGTTGTAGCCAGGTGGGGGTTGGTCTCTTTTCCCAGGTAACTATCAGCAAGACAAGAGGGCATGGTCTCAAGTTGTGCCAGGGGAGGTTTAGGTTAGATATTAGAAAGAATTTCTTTACAGAGATGATGGTCAGACATTGGAATGGGCTGCCCAGGGAAGTGGTGGATTCTCCGTCCCTGGAGATTTTTAAGAAGAGACTGGATGTGGCACTCAGTGCCATGGTCTAGTAACCACAGCGGTAGTGGATCAAGGGTTGGACTTGATGATCTCTGAGGTCCCTTCCAACCCAGCTGATTCTATTCTATGCTTCTATGATTAAACAGGATGCAACTTTGCAACTGCTTTGATGGAAACTATTTTATTGGGTTTTTTCAGTATTTGGAAACTGGCCTTTTAGAAACAACTGTTGTACCTAACACTGGTTTGGTTTCATTGTCCTTTATCCCGCTGGGAGCAGAAGAGGGGCAAACACATAACACACTGCCCTGTGCAGCTACTCCAGAGGATGCTCTAAAGGTTGTGGTTTCTTCTGCAGTATGATCTGGAGCTCCCACAATCACCCACCCAGCCCCTCCTGCGGTGCATCCCCCGGAATACAAGCAGAGATGAGGTGTGGACAATGAGGGCAGGCAGCTTCATCTGAAGCAAAAACTTTGGAAAATTTGAATAAAATCAGTCAGACCACTTCTAAAAAGTTATTTTCAACTCATCCCAGATAAAATCATGCAACGGTGTAATTGAGATGAAAATGCAACGTTGCATTTGAAAGAATTCTGCTTACAGAATTAAACAGTGGCTCAACTTCAAAATGAAAGAACACCAACAGTGCATTTGGCTCATTTCACAGAACTTGCTAAAAAAGGACGATTGCTGAGACCTTTAGACAATTGGATGGATTATAAAGTTCAAAACTGCTTTTGCATGGTATTCCACAGTGCTTTGAACAAACAGCCACCTGCAGCATAAGCAGACAGGGTCTGTCAGGTCCTTCCTTGATTAAATTATACTGGGTTTATTTCACACTTCTCACAAGCTTTTTTCCCCCCTCCCTAGCTTTCCATTCCCCTTCTTTTAATGCAGACAGCGCTAAAGATGGAAATGCATTCAGGAAAGGGTGTTGAAAGTTGGAAATAAACCCAGGGAAATGTTGCAACAGTGAAGGAAATGAAAAATTTCTAATCAGAAGCACTTCAGTGCAGCCTCCTGCCACACGGGCTGATAGGCCCTGGTGCAGGATTGTAATAATTACTGATTTTCTTCTAACTACATCCAATGTGCATTTGAACACTGAATCACCTTCACAGAAGAAGCAGGAGATACTGGAAAAAAAGTTAGTAAGTTCATCAATGGCATGTTTTCAGAAAGCAATATAAGAAATGCAAACCCCACCTCATAGTGGACTCCTACACCAAGATTAACTCCATCTCATTTAATATAAGCTATATTTTCAGCAATATTTTTAGCAGTGCTGTTTGCATTCGCTAAATTTTAACCCACTATATTTACTTGTAAATAGACACTAACTAGTCATGCTAATGTTTCAACTAATGTCAAAAGTTTTTACCTGTTTCACTTCTCAACCTTAATCAAGCACCAACATTCATTTTCTGCATTTAATAAATACACTGCTTTACTTCACTATCCAAGTTTGTTCTTTACACAAGGTGAAAGCAAATCCCCAGGAATCACCTCAAACCAGTGGTAACATCTGTGCAAAAATTTACTCTGCTTTAGAAAAATATGGAAATTTTCCTTAGAAAATGTTCCTTTCACCACTTTTGAGTACTCCACCGTTTCCTTCCCTTCCCAAAAAGCCCCAAAACAGTCCAACATCATTGGCATGGATTGACTAATGGTATCTAATTGGAAGTTGCTTCTCTGGAAAAAGTAAGTTCATCAGTGTTGGCTTCAGTCCTTGCCCACTAAAACGTTTCTGATGTATGCAGTAATACATCTGATGCATAACAGGAAGTTAAAACCAGTTGGAAATTCATGTATCAGCAAAAAAAGAAGAATCGAATATGTCATGACTGCATGAGAAAGGTACCAAAAATGAGCAAAATGAAGCCATGAAAACATGGTGCTCATCAGCCAGTCAACCACAGACACAAGGCACAGCCAAAAGGGTTCCAGAATTACCCCCTCCCAGGAAGGCTGATCACTGCACAGGCTTCGTATCAAAAAGCTTCTTCTATCAAAAACTTCAGGAATAACATCAGAGAAACTCAAAACACCCTTCCAAGCCTCGCTCCAAAAGCACATAAAACCCCATTCATCACCACTTGCTCGCAGGCACTGATGCTGAACCACCCAGAGTCTCCAGATATATTTTAAAAAGCCCAAATTAACTTGATTCAGTAGCTGCAAGAGCTTTACACTATTTATCCAGCTGCAGAAGGACTGGGATAGGGGTTTTTTTAAATATGTGAATATTTTGTACCAGGATTTGTTAATTGTTTGATAAAATAACACGAGGCAGGAAGTGATGAACTCTTTGCACATCTCTGAATCTGTCAGCTCACCCTTCATCCAAAGCTTTCTGTTTGATTCTGACCACCCCTAAAATAAACAACAGATCTCAACAGATAACTCACTCAACAGTTACCTGTGGCACATAAGGAATACAACTCCAGCAGCTGCATTATTACCAACACATTATTAAACGGCAATTATTGATTTGCCTGTTCTGTTTTAGCTGGAGCCCAAAGAAGTTAACAGAGAGCACAGCTGATGGGAAGGGGTTTTGCTTTCTGTATTGCTTGGTTTAAAAAAAAAATAAATTTAAAATATTTGGTAACCCACGAGTCAAAGCTTCAAAACTTTAAACTTTCACTATATAAACCAGTGAATTTTACATAACTGAAAATAAAAACAAAGATGGGAATTCAAAATTAAAACTCTAAAAGAAAGACTAGCATAAAATCATAAAAGTATGATTTCCAACTATTGCAATGTGTGAGTTACAATTGCTCTATCAGCTTCCCCTCCCTGTGAAAACTCACAGGTCCACCTCAAATAAACAGAACGCAACCAATGGAAAAAAACCCCAACACTTCAAATAGGAAACAGGACTGGTCTGGATTTACTTTTCTTTCATGATCTACAGTCAGGACCATGACCAGAACAGCTCTCCAAATACCCCAGAACATCTTCACTGCAGTGCTTGACTCTGGCTGGAACTTGACACTTTTTTAAAAATTTTACTTTCAGGAAGTTTCCCTTATTTTGGCAGTGCAGACAACTTGCACGGATCCATAAAGAGCAGTCATGGACACTGGGAAGGATTAACTTACAAGACATACATGTAGTGCCCAAAACACCCAACCCATTTCTGAGATTTATATGTGGAGTTGTTCGCTCCTGGAGCTTCTCTTGATCTGCACATGCAGGACAGAAAACTCCTGCAGATATGACATTTTTATGCCTGTAAGATTTACCCCCAGGCTGTTCTTACACAGCTGGAATCTGCAAAGGCATATATAAGTTTCCTGAATGGTATACAGATATATTATGGCTATCACCTACAAAATCCCATTACATCACTTGATGACATTGACACCTCAACTGGAGAAAACCAAAGCCTTAGCATAGACAACTAACAAAAAAATTTATGAACCAAGAAAGAGAAATGAGTAATTTTTGCCTCAGTTTTCTTGAGCAGCAGCAAGAAGCAACACATCTCCAAAAGAAAAAAAATTAGATATTAAACCATGAGCAGGTACTAGGAGTAATTATAATCTGCTGACCTGCATGTGTGAAACACCAAGATGTAAAAAACACCTTTCAGTTTATACTGGCTTTGTAAGTCACAGATGCAGAGAATATAAGTACTTCCATCCTTTCCACAAGATTCCATCAAATTTTTCAATCATCAGTTAAATGCATCATTCAGCATCCCTATTTTAGTGTTTTCTGAGACATCGTGATCTCTGCACGAATCTGCATCCTTCATTTAAAATTACTTTCCAAGTAGCAGAAGAAATTGAAATAAACTGAATGAATTTAAATTCATTATCAATTAAGTGTAATTTAATTCATGATTCTTTCAACTTTCTCAGGAGAAATGGGAGCTGCAGGAGGGATGAATACCTGACTGATGGGGCTTGATTTACTGCTCCTGCCCCCCCCCCAGGAAATCACACAGAGCTATATATAGCTATCAGAAACCTCTTGGCCCCCCAAAAAAGGATGTTTACAAAAATAGATTTTAAGAACAACATCTGCGTAAGAACTGAGCATGTGTTTCTAAAAAGGTAACAACATGCTGGCTTTTAGGAAGATAATTAAACCCCCAAAGTTAGCATCCAGGATGGTTAATCAGAGAGGCTCCAGAGCTGCGAAGCTAAATACTTACAGACACAAAAAAGCCAGAAGCTGCCAACAAACCAGATGAGACCCTGATTAGCCAGATTTCAAAGGTCACAGGTATCATAATGTTAATTAGAGGTATATAAAATGCTCATACCTGATTTCCTCCTCTGTGAGCAACCCAGTGGGTGAGTCAAGACCTTGGTTTAACCAGCAGCAGGAGAAGCAGGTGTGTGTGACCTGTATGTGTACGAATGGAGATGGTCCCCGTAACCAGAGAAAAATCCACGGCATCAGCCAAGCCCCTCCATTTTCCCTTCCTTCCCACAGCACCACTGCATGGCTTACACCTGCTTGTTCCTACTGGGGGATTGTGCAGACAGCTTTTACCACCATCACTCTCTGCCTTGCATCCAAGTACACACCACTCAAGTGCTGAGAAGTGTGTCGTCATCTCAAGTTAAAATTTAACTTTTTGGTTTGCATTTGGAAATACCAATTTGGCAATTCTAAATTTGGAAATTTAATAAATATTTTTTAAAAAAATTAACTTAAAAATTTTCTCCTGGCCAGGAAAGAAAATTGATATTGTGTTGGCCCAAATTCTTAAGGAGTTACCTATAATAATATATAATACAGGATAATGCCTAAATTAGCTACAACACACAGAACTGGCAAGCACTTGTGGGAAAACAGGAATGCCCAAGTATTTGTCAGAGACAGCTGGTGAAAAAGGCGCCAGAAAGGAAAATCCCAGGAAAAAAAAGCTTTGCCCAGGCTAACTCTGCTGTGGAGCCTCGGCAGGAGCACACAGGTCTCGTGACATGAGAGGAGCAACGAGAGCTGTGGAAAATCTGCTGCTCTTCATTCTTCCTGCATCCTTCTGAGGCATCTTAATTCTGCTTGCAAGAGCTGCAATGACTAAAGAGGCTGGTATATATAAAATACATTGCTCTCTGGGAATTTAAAAGCAAAGCAGCAGGTATGGGTATGAAGAATCTGGTCAGGAATTAAATTTGACAGAGAAATAACAAGATAAGGTATGTGAAATTCTGAAGATTCGAAAAGGTCTTAAACACAAGACAGACTTCTCTTCCTTTTATTAGAATTTTTTTTATTACTTCTTTTGAGCAAAGAAACCCTTCCCCCCCTAGCCCAACTTTATTCAAGCTACAGAAGAGATTCCACGTAAGCAAATGTTCGTTTTGAAACAAGTCTCCCTGAAGTTTTCAAGATACTTATAGGACCACAACCAGTCCCTTACAAAACACAAGAAAATAAAAAAATTTCTCCAGCATCTGGAACTGCTTCACTCAGCCCCTCAGGGCTGCTCAGATATTCTGCTGCTATCGACTCCCCACTCAGGTCTAATATTTCAGCAAAAAAAACAATGGAGCTGGGAAAACTTGCCAGTATTAACCATAAACTTTGCAAAACGAAAAGCAGATTTTTCTTATTATCTAAGCTGTTATTTCTTTCAATTAGATGACTAATTGCATGACTATTCCTTTAAATTGGGTGACTTGGAACAAGACCACTTTTAACTATAAAGAAAAAAAAAAATCTCTTGAAAATACTTCCAACTCAGGTACCTGCAGTTCCCACCTTTAAAACTTGGTATCACACAACTTCATCGTACGTTACAACTAACTAAATAAAACCATTGATTAATCAAAGTTTATCTGCCACATCAAGCAACAGTCAAAGAAGCAATTGAGCCGCAGAGGACTATTTTACTTGTAATAAGTCATGCTCCGAGGGCAGAATAATTTCTAGTTTCTTATATTAAACTGGCTGTCTTTATATATATATATATATATATATATATAAAATGGTAATATATATTCACATAAATTTATTTTTTATATGTGTGAGCACTTATACATATATATTCACATATATTTATTTTGATATGTGTGAGCATTTATACATATATATAAAATATATATGTATATATAAAATATATACATATATATAAAATATATATGTATATAAACTCGGTATCTTGTTCTTTTGCCCGTGGTGCTCATTTCACATGACCAGCTGACGTGCTGATGTTAACAGGATGCTGGTAGCCATCAATCAAGGATGTCGTGCTCCCCTCCCGTCTGTGGGCCATACCTGGGGAGGTGTGAGAGCACTGCAGGGAGGGCAGGGGGAGCTGCAAAAGCCACCCAAGAAGCTGTACTAGTGCAGACACAGCTCGTTCAGACTCAGCTCTTGCAAGGGGCTGAGGCATTTAAGCTGTTAATTTAAAACCAGCTCGGTCTGTTTGTGGGAGCTGCGAAATACACCTAATAAATACCACAGAGAGAGACCCAGTAACTCTCCTGCACTGCTGCCAGCACCACTTACCTGGCAAGGTGTTTACTTGTGCTGTGGAGATCTCCTGCCAGATAAATAAAGCTCTGGTCTGCATTCAGACTTTCTGCAAGGGGTTTTTGCGGGCAGCTCAGACTAACTTCAGCTGCATCTGGGCGCGCTTCACCGCAAAAGGTGGGGTCCCCATCAGGCAGACCTATTTATTACCCTATAACTCACATTTCCACAGCTTCAGGTTTTCAGGTGAAATGGCTGGCAGAAAATTCAGACAAAACTGCAAGTAAAAATTGTTGATTTTCCAACCGGAGAGAGGTATACAAAGTCCAGAGCCTTATTAAAACAAATTTTACACAAACTCTATGAAATCTATCAGTTCGTATACACATCCCTGCCGTTTGTAAAATTCTAGAATAACTAACTGTAAAAAAACCCATCTGTAAAATGCAAAAGAGCACGGTTAAGAAAGTACTTGCAATGTCTTAGGGGGTTATTTAAGAGTCAACTGTCTACTTGCTTAACAAAGGTTACTTTTACTTAACAGTGTGTAAAACGAGAAGGTATTTGGAAGTCTCTCACTTTGAATTCAATGGCAGGAATTGGCATTATAGAAGCACATTTCTATTACCAGACATTTAATTTGAAATCCTGGCATTCATGAAGTATTTACTGCCACAGCACACATGACATAAATGCACATTTCCAAATACAATCCCCCATCTGATCTATAATTCATTTTTATAAACTCTCTAAGTGCTGTAGTAATGCCATTCAACAACCTTATTTTCCAATAGAATCAAACTCTGTACTATCATCTAGAAATAGTTTCTTGATCTCTACTTCCTATTCTCAATAGATCTCCGAGTTCATCTGAGCTGAAACACAATGTCAGAAACTTAGCAGAAAAATATCTTCCATGTGCGCTCTCCTTACAGAAGCCAGGCTGGATGATTTCTCTCCTTGCGCAAACAGATATATCTATGTCACATGAGCTTCTCTGAACAGAATTCAGGTCAATGAAAAGTCTTATTTGTTTCTTTGTGTCCATCCTCTGGATGAAGCCATTTGCAATGTCTCTACCGATATCCTGTGACAAAGCTAAAAACCTCCTGTTTCTCTCACTGAACGTCTTCCCCAGAAGCGCTAATGGCTAACAAAGCAGAGACTAATTGAAATTGATTTTTTTGCTGAAGCAATTTTAACACCTACATATTTTTCTATGAAGAAAACAAAGAAGTTATTGGCAAACAGCTCCTGAGCAGCAATCGGAGATGGTTGAGAATTCGCAGGCATAAGAAGAAAAAATAGGTTTATGTTTTGAACGAATTATCATTTCTTAAAAAGAAACAATCTGGAAGTCAATACTATTAAATCAAACAGTGGCAGCCAGTCCAAAATGTTTGCCAAGCCAAGGTGGTCTAAATGCCACCACCGTGGTGGCAGTGCTTGCCACCCAGCCTGGTGTTCAGGTCCCCAAGGAGGGGACAAGACAGGCATCCAGGTGCCTCTCAGAGATACTCTGTGTGCCTGTGCAGGAGCCACTCATAGAATCAGGAAATTGTCCCGGTTGGAAAAGACCTGTATGATCATCAAGTCCAACTGTTAACCCAGCACTGCCAAGGCCACCACCAACCCACATCCCCAAGTGCCACATCCACACTGTCTTTTAAATCCCTCCAGTGATGGTGACTCCACCACTGCCCTGGGCAGCCCGTTCCAATGCCTGACAATCCTTTCAGTGAGGCAATTTTTCCTAATATCCAACCCAAACCTCCCCTGGCACAACCTGAGGCCATTTCCTCTTGTCCTGTCACTTGTTACTTGGGAAAAGAGACTGACCCACACCTCGGAGCAACACACAGAATTGGAAAATTAAGGGGTTTTAAGTAAATCTCAAAAATAAATTATTATCTGCTCAACCACTAAATAATACTGCCAAATAGTATTAGTACTCTTGGGAACGACAAAGTCCAAACAGAAACATCAAGAATGGAAGCACTGCCTGGAACAGGCAACATCTGCACACTGCCTATGAGAGGTGGTAGAAAATGCACCCAAAAGGATGTCCAAATAGCTCCTTTCTACAGCTCATCCTTATTCAGCAATTTCAGTCCACATTTAATCATAATGAATCGCTTGTCTTAAAAAATACAGTATTTCCTTGTGTGGCTGCTGTGCTTTTTGTTAACACAACTGAAGCATCTTGTATTACGAGTCCAGTATCATGGTGTGTTGGACAGGCTGAAGCTCTGTGGTGCAACTCCACAGCTGGGGCTGCCTCCTGAAAACGCCCCCACTCTCTGCATCGCCTCATTTTCCTTGCAACTACAAGGAATTAATGGCACTGACAGAGAAAGAGAGAGAAAGAGAGAGAGAATCAAGTGCCTGAGTGCCTGCAGGAGTATTTTTGGTTGGCATTTAGCTGCTGCTGGTTCCAATGCCCACAGAGTGACAAGTGTAACTTGAAAATTGTACGAGAACAAACAGACAATCTTTTCCTGGTAAAGCTGTCAAAAAAAACCAAACACTACTGTACTGCACAGTAGAGATTTATTCCATGTGAGCCCTGGATACAAGAACAGAGGAACTAAAAAATTTCAATTTCAAAGATAACTAATGGAACTCAAACTTCATTTAATAAAAAAGAACTGGAAAAAGAAAAATGCCCCTCATCTGTTCAGAATTTCTTGACAATAAGTGGAAATTTTTACTATAATATAATTTTTTAAAAAAAATAACCTCCATATTACCACGTCTGATGATGCTACAGAAAAAGGTCGTATTTTTTGAATATATAAGTTATTAGCAAAGATTAAGCTACTGAATGGAAGTTAGGTCTAAGACCAACAGATATCACTGGAAGTTATCACCATCCACCCAGAGCTGGAGGAGTTTTTTAAACATCTGTTCTCTTCAGTGACCTAACGGTCAACTCTGGTCTCAGAAACCACAATGTTAAACCCAATTTAACAAGGAGATTCTACACCAGATAACAAAAACTGAAGGTCATGCCATGGTCCAGCTCAGAGCCCAGTGCTGCACTGAACATATTCCAAGTCCCACATCCCTCTTCAACACAGGGGGATGTGTTTGTCCACCCATGTGTGTCTTTACAACACAAAAAATATAAAATATGAAATACAGTTCCTTGATGCAATATTAACACAGTCATTACTTAAACAGTTTGTTGGAATATTTTAGACAACTCAGATTTGTGCAGACAATGTATTTTCAACCAAAAGAAGGTAACAAATATGAAAGTAAAATAGAAATCAACTCCAAACCTTGCTAATCCAAGTCTTGCACCACCTGGGATAAAATCAAGGAAGTACTATCAAAAAGTACTACACATCCAACTAAAACCCCAGGGGGGTTATTAACTTCCACATGAATTAACAAAAAAAGCATGAAATGGCTTAGTGCAACCCTCATTTTAACTTTGCATGAAAGTTAAGGTTTTGGTAACGAAAGTCAACTATATCTTTTAAAAAAATCTCCAAAGGAACTAAAGTTACATTGTGCCTCAGTGGTTCTCTATTCTGTGAACATGTAAAGCTCAGACATGGTAAAAATCAAAGTCACTGAGCACATCTGCTCTGTATTAAAACTCTAATGACGGAGTTGAAACACCTTCACACCCAGACTGGACATGCAGTATTGACAGTGAGCAGGGCCTGGCTCCTCCTGGGCAGCCCCACATCCACACCAGTGTCTGCACCAACTGGTGACCTGTGAAGCAACAGACACAACTGGTTATGGATCCACTGCCGATCACGTTCCATCCTTAT
Source organism: Corapipo altera (assembly GCF_003945725.1). Taxonomy (NCBI): domain Eukaryota; kingdom Metazoa; phylum Chordata; class Aves; order Passeriformes; family Pipridae; genus Corapipo; species Corapipo altera. The sequence continues at coordinate 826,924 of NW_020884947.1, forward strand.
TCATTAATTACAGTCTGTATTTAATTACCTTTTATAAGCAGGAGGCTCAATTAGATGGGGCTGCAGTACAATAACATACCATTTATGCAGATTCTGTTTTTATAAATCAGAAAATTAAAAATGGAGATAGTGCTTATGATTGCTGATGAACGCTTTGTAACAAGTAACAGCCATTCCTCTTCAATCTCCATCCCCACATAGCTCATTATCAAGACCTTTCAGTCAGGCCCCCAATCCTGGGTTGGTCAATACTAATCCAGTGGAACACCAGTGGCCATCCCCACTGACCCGAAAGGACTCTGCATCCAGATGAAAAAGCAAATTCAATGACAGCCCATGTGAACACTAGAGATCATGCTGACAGGAGCAACCAGTTCATCCTCTGCTGAGAAGTTGCCACCGCGGTCCAAACCTACAGAAGACAGGGCTTGCTTGCTCTCCTCTGTGCTGCAACCCAACAACATCCAGAAAACTCAAGTCCAACCTCCTCTTCAGCCATGAAGCAAATAGGCAGGATACTGAGAAATGGAGAATTGTCATGGAAATTCTGGGTTTTTTCCTTCACCTGCATCCAGTTGAACATTTTTTTTAAAAATATACTTTTCCATATTTAACATTTAATCTTTTTAAGGTCTGCCTAAATTCAGATTTTTTTTAGATCCAAACTTTGCCAGTTGTTTGTTCTGCAGCATGTCTGCCATGGCGCCACTACCATGCAGACTCTTACTACTCTAAGTTTAAGAAAATAAAGTACTTTTTTTTTTCAAAGTAGAAAAACAATGAACTTAATATTTACCATATGATGGTATCAAATGTAGGGAGGAAAAAAAATAAAGAAAAAAGACCTATGCATTGATTCCCTTTCTGGGAAATTAGGCAAGGAGCACGGGACATTTTAGCAGGGGGAAAAACAAGCCTGTCCCCAAAAGGCAATAACTGGGATGTACACAGGGTCAGGGTTGCACAACCCCGGCAAACCGTGATTGATTTTCCTTCCAGCCAGGGGGGCTGAGCACTCCGGCCCTCCTGGCAATGCCTCCATCCCCATCGGTGCTGCTCACCTTCTCAAGCTAAAGCCTCAGGGAACAGCAAAAGCCATGAATGGTGCTACTGTTTGGTTTTTAATTGGTGGGAAAAACCTTATTCTCCCCCCTTTTTTCTTTTTTTTTTTGGTTTTCAGTTACAAGTTCCACCGAGAAGTTAAAAAAATCTCATGACTTGACATTCTTTAAAACAGCTCTAGTTAAAAGTAAGAGAGTGAAACCAGTGCTGTGATACAGAACATATTTGCTCATTCAAACACTGGGCTCAATGGGCTCTTTGCAATTCTGAACTGGACTTGCAGATTAGTCCTGAAGAAATATTATATCAGAAAAGCTTTTGGTAATTTGATTTTGAATTTTAAAATAAGCCTATTTCCACACACACTCACCTCCCTTGTAAAGAAAGCATCCACATCTGAAAGAAGTTATTTTCCACCCACACAGTGATTCCACCTATAATAAAAGGTCACTTATTACCCCACTTTGTGAACACAAAAGAAACCTCCAGCTGAATGGGGTCTCCACCGAGGGGAACAGATGGGCCAAGCGTGTAACACAGCACTGCTGTATTGACTGGTGATGGAACCGAAATCGCATCGCCATGGCAACTCCTTTGCTGCCTCCTCCCTCAAGACAACAAGAAATAGCTCACGAGAGGTATTTTAGGAAACCCATAAAAAAGAGAAAAATTGTGTTTCTTGATTTCTAATTATTTAAAACTGCACCTACAAAAGGTGCTTTCAGGAAATGGGTGGATGGCATCTGCTTCCACAAAGTGAAAAATCATCTTTGCCTGTGCCGTGAAGACTTGTGGTGAGTGCCGGGTCCTGATCAGCCTTCTAAAATGTTAACTGCAAACTTTATGGCCCTTCCACTAAAATTCCTTATGCCGATTTTCTGGTGTTTCTGCTTTGGGTTTTTATTTTCCTAATTAGAGAGCTGACTGAAGCGAGATCTAATGAAAACCAGTCTATTTCTTCCCTGCAAATGATCTGGAGGTTACACCTACCTGCTATGCTCACATCATTTTTTTTATCACTACTGCATTTAATAAATACAAATGCTGAGGACTCCTTTTGCTTTACAAAAATCCCTTTAAACCACTGCACCAAAAAACAAGACCAAACTCCCTGGCTCAAGGGAGGGAAGAGAAAGCTGGTGGGTGCCAGTGAACTCCCAGCTTCTTCCAAGCAGGATATCCCCGAGCTTTTAAACAATAATAAATGCTTCATTCTCAAAATACAGTTCTCTGAAGTGCTTGTTTCCTTCCAATTGAAATTAATTGGAGCTTAATTTTCAGTAGAAGATTCCATCTCTGATTTCAGAACTTGTTTGCAGCAATGTACGTCAGAGATGTTAAAACTGCGAGAGAGATCTCCAAATGCAAACTGCTTATTAAATAGTCCTAGTGAAACTCTTGCACAAAGCTTATGAAACTAATAAGCATATTTGATTTTCATAGCATTACCTCAAAACAGCAAGAACATAACCCAAAGCAGTTCCAGCTGTTTCATGTACACTTGAATAATTTTGGAAACTTTCATTTCTGACGCACCCCTTTAGGGCCCCACTTGGATTGTAAATGTTTTTGTTTTGGTTGGCAGAAGCCCCTGTACAATCTCTGATTTAATATCAGCTTTAAAGCAATAATAAAAATAATAATCTCACTCACATGCCAAACCACCCATGCTGCCATGGACCCCAGGGGAGGGACCGGCTGTGGGAACCCGGCTCATCAGTTCCCATCGTGTTTTCTTAACTCGGCAAATTTGAAGATGCCGTAACAGAGATTTCCTTGCCCCGACCCCTGGGCAGCTGAATTCAGTCACTTCCAACAATTCAGCAGTCCCAAAGTAGTTGTGAGCAGCTACTGCAATTCAGGGTGAGGCCAGCCAAACTACACGTGATTTCTGAATATTAAAGATTTTTGGGGAATGGTCACAAAGCTTCCCAGAGGCAACAGAAACAGCATAAACTGTTTGGCCACTCACTTTCTTAACTGTCAAATTCTGAAACTCAGTAGGTTTTCTTCCTCACATCTAGGAAGAGGCACTATTTAAAATGTACGTAATTTCTGTTGGGTTTTGCTTGCTTCTTTTCTCTTAAGGCATCAAGGTTCTCTTTCATGAAAAGTCAGAACTAATAGCAGAAAATCTCCCTGCAGCCCTCCTCTCCCACCTGCTACTGCATAGTTCACCCCCCCTCACCTTTTCTATTTCACAACACACACTTCAGCTTAAAGCATTTCCACTCCTTTCCATGCAGAACCCACTAGATGATGATCCTGTCACTGAGAGCTCCTGTGCAAGGAGCTACAGGTGACAGGACCTCTGCTTTCTGCTGCTAAGAAACACCTGCTTCCATCCTCAGACTCTTGCACACTCATCCCATTGCTCTCTGGGCTGTTAGTCACCCTCTGCACCCCCCTCAGCACCGATAAACTGAGGGGTTACTCTTGGGGTTAAAAATTATCACCTCATCTCTATCTTGAATTTGTCTAACTCATGATAACTTAGACGATTTTTTTCTCTCTTTTTTATCTCTGTTTCAGATTACATGTTTCCCAGGCCTTTAAATCATTCCTGTGCATCTACTCCAAAACTCTTCCAACCTGATGGAGGGACCCACATCTCAGTCCCACAGGAGAAGCAATTCCCTGTGCCTGAAACAGGAGCAGTATCTCATTTTGGCCAAAGCTCTGAAGGTCACACTCATCTACTAACCCATCCTAATTCAGAGCCACTGCTTACAGAGTTGACCCACCATTGCAAGTATGAAATGCAGCTTTTGCTTCTGTGCATCAGACTTCATCCTCCAATTTATTAAATCATATATTAAACTAACCCCATTAAACCAGGTGATCCAGAGCCATCTGTGTCTACGACTTCCTCTCTTCAGTAATTTCTGTCTTTGTCTCAACTACAAACATCATCAATGATGTCTTGACAATTTCTTTCCGTATCATGGATAAAAATGTCGGCAAGGATTAAGACGAAAAATTATTCTCTACAGGACTCTGGTGCAAAACTGCCTATTTTTAATCCACTTAATCTTTACAGTCTTCATTTTGCATCATTCTGGTTTTCTAATTAAAATGTTGTATGGTATCAAGTCAAATGTCATGGAGAAACCTAGACTGTTAAATCAACACTGTTATTCTTGTCAAATATAATCCCATAAAAAGACCTTGCAGTTTGGTAATTTATATACTATAAATCTGTGTAGACGACTGTTAGTTTTCTACAGTTTCAACCTACACTGTTATTTTTTTAACACATGGCAAACAAACTATTAGTAGAGGCAAAAAGAAGTTGTAATCAGCAGAAAGTAATTTACATCACACTAAAAAAAAATTACTCAAAACGTTTTGAAGCCAAATCTGAGATTTAAACTGGGCACCACTGAAACCAGGTGTCTGAGTTGCAGCTGTAACATCATTTTAAGAACATCTACCTCAACAAGTAAGGCCCTGATGCACCATTCACATTCCTGCCATTCCAAACGGGGGGGGGGGGGGGGGGGTGATTCCTCATCTTCATTTCTCAAACTCCACCTTGTTAATTAAAAACTTTAAAAAATGGTTTTGACTTGGTAGAGGAAGAGAAAGGAGCAATAATATTCCCAGTGCTGTGGTGACACGAAGATATTGGTACATTAGGAAACTCATTTTGTCATTATAACGCACTGTGTAAATAGAAAACATAATTAATAAGGACAGGCATGTTAATTTTGGTTCCTTTCAAAACCTGCAGGCAAGGGGAAGAAAAGGGGGAATGACAATATTTGGAAATAGCATGAAAAACGGTTGTAAATAAGACATTTTTCACTTTAGTAACAACTGAGAATAAAAATAAACTTATAAACACTTTCATACCCTTTAGAGTGCTCAATTTAAATAGCATATTTAATCTAAGTCATATGTACCACTAAAACAATGCTCTTTTTGCCCTCAATATGAATTAAGAATATTAAATATGTATGTGAAATAGTAGCCCATGCTGGAATGTCTCCAGAATGAAATCCTTGATAGGAGGTTTTTTCCTTTTTCTTTTTTCTAATTTTTTTTTTTTTTAACTTCAAGCTGCAATGACATCCAAAACTAGGTCAGGCTTACAACACCCAACAAAAGTAAAAGGATCTGCGATTTCTTGGATTAATTTTTTTTAATGTATCTTTCTTTAAAATTTACCGTAAAAAGATCTTCCATTTCCTTCATGAAAAGGACAAACACAGATTTCTCTACCTCCCTGGGAACAAGCATCCACAAAAATAAGGCAACTACTAGAACACAGCCCCTTCCTATCCTTGGGAGGCATTACTGCTCTGAAATTACATCTGCTATCAAGTAAAGTCACGCAAACGATATGTACTATAGAGAGAAACCCACTGAGCAAAACACAAAATGTCTAAAAAATTAAAGGTAACCAAATACCCAATTTTTAGGAATAAATGTGTATAAAAATGCACGACTCTGCTTTGCTACACGTATGACTAAAAGGGACATACACAGCAACCTGACATTGCCAGCAGCTGCCTCTTATTTGCATTTATCAGTTTCTAAATTCTAACAGATGCCAAAGTCAACTTTTATTATTTCCTTAAGAATAAAACAGAGTTAGAAAATCAAGGGAAGGAGGCATTACCTACCCCTCAGGTGTGCGAGAGGCAAACCCTCTGCCCCCAGAGTGCTGCAGAGATGATGTGATGCCTCATCTGCCAGCAAAATCGAGGAACCAGCCAGTTCAGTTTCTAAAAACCCCTCAGCAGCCACTCCTTCCTCCATCCCCATTCTGGGATGACAGCACAGTGCCTCCCAGTCACTCCAGGGACCTCCACCATTACTAAAAACACATTTTCGCTCTCTTGTGTAGTGCTCATCACCATCCTTGCAAAAACCTGCTTGCTGTTAGTTATGGCTCAGAGGTTCCCTGCATTACAGCTTCCAGGGGAAAAATGATTTACCTGACTAAAAGCGCGTTTATCAAGACAAATTCTAAGCAGGTGTAAATTTAAATTTCAAATCCCATCCCTCTGATAAAATGCTGCAGCTAGATCAAAGAAATCAACACATGAAAAACACCAACTTCAACTGCTAAGAGTTGTGGAAGTGAAGAGGTGGGATGCTGGGGAGAGGGACTGACAGCACCAAGAAAGAAAACTTAACAAGGAAGAAACCTGTAATCCACCAAGAAATCACCTTCAGCCTCCGATGTAGATACCATAAGGATCTCATACAATGAACTAAGGAAATACAGTATCAGATCTGTGCAGCCTGGGTAGAGGAACCTCAATGGTGACTTTGTTTTCAGTCAAGTCTAAGATAAGTGAACCAGAGATCTCTGGTTGTGTTGATAACAGGGCAAAGTAAATATTAACAGTGATTAATATATAAATGGCAGTCTACTAAACTTAAGGTAGGTGCTGAACACCCAGGAATGGCTTTGGATTCTCACACCACCAATGAGAACCAGGGGAACAGCCTGGAAAACAACCTGGAAAGAAAATACAGCCAACAAAGGATTCAGAGAAAACCTCAGCATAAAATCTTACAATAACTTTGGTAGGAAAGGAGCACAAGATCACCTGGTCCAACTCTACCTCCTTCTCAAAACAAGGCTCCAAAATGCAATTCCTACACTACTCATTTCAAATTATTTGGGAAATGTATATGCTGGTGAAGAAGTCCAGGGAATGCCATGAAGCTGCAGTGCCAGCAGTGATGGAAAGATGCTGCAACACACATAACAAGAAGACCAAATCCAAGTCAAGGTCAAGATTTATTAACAGTGATCAAAACAACTAAAAGAGGTGAAGCCATTTACAATTATTAAATAAATCAGTGTGGATTAGTGCCTCATTAGCACACTAGGTTTTAGCAATGGGATAAAACTTCCTTGAGGCATTCAGGAAGTGCAGGTGTTAGACAGGATGAAGAAGGAGCCAAACTGCTGACAGACAACTGAGTTGAATCAAGACAAAAACAGATTTGCAAAATAACCTAATAAATGAAATGAGGAGCTGGGCAGAAAATGCTGGATTCCTCTATAGGTCTTGATATCCTCACTCCCCAAAATAAACCAATGCTGTGAAAAAGCTAACCAGAGAAAATGTGCATTGACAGTACTTGTCTTGAGCAGTGCATTTCTGGCATTTAAAAAAGGTAGAATTGTACCAGGAAGAGCCCGTACCCATTTCTCTTTTCTCTTATGTGGGCTACAATGAGTTAAAATGAAAATCACAGTTCATGTTTTCTAAGGGACCAGGGGACCAGCGACGCTGAAGCTGCTGGATGAGTGCGAGGGGTCAGCACTGGGCCAGGTGGGCAGGCAGTCAACTGGAGTTTCCAGTTTTAAGCAGTACTTTCCAAAGAGTAAGTCCACATCCAAGAAAGTGCTCGACAACCCTGGTTCAAAGGCCCCCATCAGATTGTTTCCACTGTGAGTGGATGAGAACTTGGTGCCTCAGTCCCCTCCTGCAGCCTGATGGACCAGCAGCAGGAGACTCCTACCACCACTAACTAAAAAGCCTTTCATATTAGGACAACCTTCTGTCAGAATCCTTTTGAGACAATGACAGATAATCACACTAAATTATGAATAAAAGAGGCAATGACTTCTTTCTGGAATAGCACTAAAATTGAGGGGGAAAGACTCATGAAAATATTTCTAATAGATCTCTGAAAAATAGTCTACAGCTTATCAGTGAACATATCTTGGCATGAAGAATGTAGCATTCCAAGAACATTTGTTATCTTGATATAATTTACATAGATATAAAATATATAAATGCAATGTAAATGTGTACAATGTGAATTTATAGAACCCCTAATTTTTATCAGAAGGGCAGGGAGCCAAATTAAAAGGGAACAATGGATAAGATATAAATTACAGTTGTTCTTCCCCTGCCTCTTGTAGGGGGTTTTCTGATTTGTGATAAAAAGTATAAAACAATCTAACAAACTATTGACCAAAATATATCACTAGTAAATCTGCAGTGACTTTCCAAGGCAGTTCCACAACTCCTCAAATCACTAGGAGTTTTAATTAGTATTACCTCTGACTGTAAAGTAGTTTGCTTAAAAAAATTACCTTATTACGTAACGCTTCTTTAAGCCATGAAACCCAGGCAAAAATCTGTTTATTGGTATCCAAATCCCCATATAAAACAACAGCATCAAGGTATCTCCTTGTAACAACTGGCCCCACAATTTACAAGTCCACACCACTCTGCAAATGTATAGGACAGGGTATTTATTGCAGCCCATCCGAAGTTTCTTGACTGTTGATTCCGTAACTGCTTCCCGTAGTCCCTCTGAACATTTACATAAGATGATTGCTTTTAATCTTTCTGTGTTTGCTTTAGACATGTCCTGACAACCACTTAGAAAAGTGGCATTTTTCTGACAAAATGAATCATTTGTCTTCTACCACCAAGTTGCAGATCTTTGTTACCAAAATAGAAAGGCTAGAACATGCCCTAGGAAGTCTCTTTCCCTGCTTTGAAATTATAGGGAGCAGATATACTCAATTTGAAAATCTTGTGATAAAAAAAAAAATTAAAATAAAATAAAGTGACACAATTTCCTGAAGCATGGGCTCGTAATTGGAACAACATACTGTGACAAGTGGATTGCAAGAGGAAAAATACAGCATGGAATTGCACAATTCCATTCTAAGTCAAAGTACTGACACCATGTTCTGCTGAGAAAACCTTTTGTGCCTCTGACTTAATGAAAAATTTCATGTGACTTTTCTTGGTTGGAGGAAGAACAGAAACAAAACCAAAACACTGTCCTGACGTGTTAGCATTAATATCTCCTTTAAGAAATAAACTTCATCTCTTTTATTGTTACATAAAGTTCTATTTTCAGCCTGAACAAGAGGGAGAAAAAGAACAAGAAAATAACCACAATTATTCTCAAACCAAGAATCCATAGAGGTCTAAAAACATGAAGGAGAAATCCTTTTTAAGGAAGAACAGACTTCAACTTCCAGCCCTATATTCCAATTTCCACCACCTTTGCTTTGAAAACTTCAGTCAGTGCTAAACTCCTCCTCATCCAAACTCCTCATGTCCTCCACAGTATTAACCACCTCTGGTTTTTTCAGCTTTGACCTTCCCAAGGCTCTCCCTTCCTATCTATTTTCTGATATCCCTCCACATCACAGACATGAGTCCTCCTCCTCCAACATCCACTCAGGTTCAGATGCTTCCAGGTCCTGCCTTTTCCTCTGCACATCCTTTTCCTTGATCTGAGCAAACTCCATCACTTTTATGCTGACAGCTCTTACTTGGTCTTTATCCAAAATGAAACTAATATTCTGAGGTACAGAATGTGCACTCAGTAAGACCAAAGCAGAACCATCACTTTGCTCTCCATCATCTCCTAAGACCTATTTCCAATTGTCCTCAGCAGATAATGCCATCAGGCCACTGCTTCACAGTATAGCATCATCAGAAATTTGTCCCCACTCTACCTGGGCCTTTTTGGATAGTTGTGCTATTTCTAACCTGCAAGTTAAAAATCTGATGAGGAACACCATCTTCTCATGACCTTGAAATCATCTATTACATGTTTTCCCAATGGCCTTTATGACAACCCTGTCCCTCCACCAAGCCTTTGCCAAATATTGCTACTTGGCTATTTTCTTCCCTTATCATCTCTCTCGTTAGGCTCCTGCATTTAACTGGTTTTGGTGACTCAAGATTTTTTTCCCCATTTGCGTGTAAAAGATGTAACTGCAGTTGCTCACCTAAAATTTCTGTCTACTAAGGATACACATCACCGTTTCCCAGCTCACCTTCAAGCTTTTTGGCTTTTATAGACAGCATTATTCCTAAGTATGTACTCTTTTTTCCCCTTGACAAAAAATCCCACATCAGTGTCTTATTGTTATAAAATCACAAATCAGAATTATTAGTTAACATTAGTTAAATGTCCACCAGGTGACAAATGCAATTCTGGGGCTTTTCCTTTGCTATAAAACCATTTGGGTTGGAATGGTTTCCTACTTCTAGCCTATTTCATCTGCAAGTTGAAATACAGAGTGACCTCTCCATATGGCACTTTCAACATAAGGAAAAAAGATACAGATGCACAAATGTTTTGTCTAAAGCACAGAGAAACTGCAAAGCATCCTTCGGTTCCAATTTATCGTCTTTGCACGGATACCACAATTTAGAAGAATTAAAATGTTCCAAAGTTTGTCTTTAATAATAACATTTCTAAAGCACTTTTTCAGATGCTCTTTTTGAAAGAATGGACAATATAGGTCTTCAGTAGTAAGCAAAAAAGTCTTTTGTGAGGAAAAATACCAGTTACTGATGTCTATGAGACAATCAAATGTGCCCTTGTGTGGGCTGTACATTCTCATTCTCAGAACAGACCTGCTGATGACTGAGCTACTGCTTTCAGAGAAATTAATTTTTTCCTTCAAAATACTTCAGAAAGTTGGATTGTTGGTTTGGGGTTTTTTTAACAATAATCCCAATATCTTTCAAATCATGTGTACAAAGATCTCAAGTTATTTAGCCAAAATGTATCAGAACACAGGTATAGTCATTGAAAGAATCATCTTTTTATTTCCCATGAAAAGGACAAAAGTTCAATACCATAGTTAGATCCATGTGGGGAAATGGCAGGATGACGTTTACTAGTATGTCCAAAAATCTGAAACACAGACTTGATCTGAAATAAAAAAAACAACCTCTCAGATGCTTCTACACGATCCTCTGCATTCAAGAGCTTAAAGCACTAGATGTATGTAGCCAGCTACCCTGCAACCCACAAGCACATTTACAGATCTAAAAACATTAATTTAACTGGTTTTCTGGAGGCAAAAAAAATAAGATCATCTTCCCAAGGTGTCGCACTCCCACTCTGCAGAACGGCCATTCCATACATTGCCTCTCCTCTGCAAGCACAACGTCCACCCCCACAGACAGCCCATCTCCAGCAAGGGATGCAGGGCAGTGGTCTCCAAACAGCCAGCCCTGGAAGGTGCCAGCTGGATGAAGTGAGTCTTTATGAGCCTCTACCACAGCTCATGCCCACAGCAACCAGGGCACACTGCTCCCACTCACTGAATTTCCAAGGTGGTCGAGTTGAATGTGTCATGGGGATGTGAAAAGCTCCTGTTCAGGTGTTTCCTTTTCAACAAGATAACAGCTTTTCTTGCAGGCCCTGGTAGTAACACAAGCAGGTGATGTTGGGGGGCATAATCCAAGCACAGAGGCTATTGGGAATATTAATCCAACAGGCTCGACCTGCTCAAGAGAAGGGGGCGCACCAGGAACTGGAAAGAACCATCAGGGCCTTAGGAGCACCCAAAAACATGGCACTAACCCCCGATCAGGATGTAGCACAGCTGTTTCATAGTAGCCTGGCTCCATCAGGAAAAAAAGAGCAAAACCAAATAAAATTTCCACTTTGCAAAAAGCAGAGTTGAACAAGGCGAGTGGTGTGTCCTTCCACCTTCTATGACAGCAATGTCACTACATGGTTTATGGCTCACTTTTTTTGAAGAAGTTCCTCTGAAGCAACACCTTCAAACTGTAACCCGCTGTGTGTGCTATCTCCTCCTCCTTATCTCCAGATGTTAAAGTCAAGTTAATCTCTCAGCAGAAATGCACAAATTGCTGCCCTTGTACCATGTGCACCACAGCCCATACAAGCCTCACTGATCCTACATGATCACCAACCAGAGCAAACAAAGCACTGCAGGGCAGTAGAAACTGGAGGTGCATGTGGGCCACAAGAAATACTCCTTACTAATAAACCCAGAATATTTGACAGAAAAACATTGTAGCCCATTATGTCCCCTGGTAAGGGTACTTTGCAGTTTGTTTCCTCACAATGCTGTTCAAAGGGCTGATCCATCCTTTCCCCAACTGCTCTCACAAATACATCCTGTCCCATACTAAATTTTGTGTACTCAAGATGTGCTACACTTCATCTACTAGAGCATCCAATGGAGCATCCATCTGCTCTATTCCCACTTTGATCCAGCTCCCACCTGGCTGGCACAGCCCAAAGTCTTATGGCAGAAGATGGGTATGGCAACCTGGGGCTCAGCTGGGAGCTTTCCATTGAGAGCCTGCCAGCATTTCCTTGAATCCACCCTTCCCACTACGCTCTCCCATACCCACAGCAACTGTGAAATCGCTATTAATTATGCCCGTTTGCCTGACCCACTTATCTTGGAAGAGCAATATCTGGGATGGGCTAAAAACAGAAAAAAAAAGAGGAGGGAAGCTGTTCATTTTGCTTCCCGGACAAGTCCTTTTAGAAAAGCCAACTCTGTTCTGATTTTCTCCACTATTTTTTCTCTTTCTTTCCTTTCTTCTTCAACTTCTCTTCTGTATCTTCCTTTTGTTTCTCTCTGCAAGAAGAGGAATGGGGTTAGGAAAAAAGGAATGATGGAGAACGCTGATCTAAATTGCTTCACATCTTCAAAACGTGGAGAGAAAATGATGGGGCGTGGGAAGGGAATGAAGCCCTGTGGGTTTTCTTTTCCAGATGACTTTCTTTTTCCTTCTGGCTCATGACTGAAGGAGATATGAGAGAATAAGAACTGCTGGAGATTTTGGCAAATATTGAAAAACGAGAACATGCGACTACAATTATTTGGAGAATAAGAAGCAAATGCTAAAGAAAAATAAACCCCACAAATACAGACTATGGTCTCTTTCCAGAGAGAAAAGGCTTTATTCAGTCTGAATCAAATGAGCTTATTTTTCACATTAATTCAAGCGTGGATTTCAGATAAAATCATAAATACCTGTGTCAAACACAGTGGTGCACACCAGCTTAGACGCATCAGAAAACATTCTTTTATTATAAGAGAGAAAACATGCAGTTCTGTTTCCTGAAAGGTGACAAGGAACCAGAGAGAAATAAAAGCACAACCTTAATATTGTAATGAACAATGTTAAATCCTTGTCTACACATTTGGAGGCACCACCATGCACTTTTTGTGTACGCTGATTTTTTGCAAAGAAAATAGTACAGATTAAAACTGATCCCAGTTCTGTGCACTGTTGTGTGGAACAAGGTTAAATTCTGGCTCAGAAGAAAGGAACCTCATAACAAAAATAGAGTACACGAACATGGCTGGGATCTGAAACACAGGTTTTGTTCCCAGAGAATGTGAGCTTTTTCCAGGTACCCAAGCAGAAGGCACCATGCTAGAGCTGCAAGCAGAATCCAAGTTTCCCTATGAAATGGCTCACGCACCCTTCCATAAACCAACACGGGAATGAGAACTGCAAACCCACCAACACTGAAAACAAGCACAGAAAGTGAGTATTTATTTAAAAATAAGCTCTTTTGGGGGCATCCTTTCGTGATTTTGTTTTCTTACTTGTGACCTTTGGGAAGGAAGGATGCTTTCAAAACCTCAGTCAATGTTTGTGTCTGCAGAGATGATACCAGCCATGCTATAAACCTGGCACAAGCACCTGATTATTTGCCTTCACCCACCAAATGCATCAGTGAAAATATTTTCTGTTTGTTTTTAACTCACTTAAAATGGAGGTACCTTTCACAGAGAGAAAAGTTTTTCAGAGGAACAAGGTTTGCACTTTGTGATGTTTTCAGAAAGACCTAAGAAATAATATAAAATAACAACTATTTCTGCCTCCTGCCAGGCTTGTTAGAGTATTTTAAAACAGCTTTCTAAAATAGACCAAGTTTTTTTTCCTGAACAGATTTGCCACCAGGGAACCAAATCCTATCCTTATAAGGGTACAACAAAACAAAAGTCCTGAAAAAAGTACAAAATCTAGTCCATTTTTTTAACTCAGGAAACAGGAAGACTAAGATAAAACAAAGTTTAAAATCAGTTTCTTCAGAATTAGCAATACTCAGATGCTTAACAAACTAATGTTCCCAAAGATCACCCTCTGGTCCTTCACCCCACATCATTCCTCCCTATCCAGTGAGATCTTAACCCACTACAGCTACAAAGCTAAAGCAGAGATTTTGTATCTAGAGGCAGTATTCTGGCTTTACCCACTGAAATATTTGATACCCACAGACATGGTTACTGTTACCATTAAAGAATTGAAACTGTTACAGCAAGGCAGAAATTATTTAAACAACTTTGGCTACATGCACCAATCCCGAATCTGTATAAAACCCCAATATGTACAAAAAGAAAAGAAAATCCCTTAGCATTACACATTGGAGAAAGATCTTAAGAACAATGGACCTTAAAATAGTTTACAGGAATCTAAAATAATGTCTGAGCTAAGCTAACACAGAAATCAAACTATTTGAAAAGAAAATCAATGTCAGGATTAATGTTTCGGTGCTCTCCAAAGCAGGATGAAATGCAGGAAAAAAAAAAAAAGCTTAAAAAGCCAAGGTATTTTTTCCCCTATCTTACCAAATTTTTGCCGTGGACCTTATTCTATTTAAGAAGTTGCGTGAGAAGCAAATTGCTCCGAAGCTGAACTGAACCTCACCCAAGGTTAACTGAACACCAGACACAGGCCACACTTCCTCTGGGTTCTTTGTATAAAAACAAAATATTACCAAAATATGCAGAAACAAAGGACACTGCTAGGGCAGCTCGTACAGGCACGGTACGTTTCTGGTATCTGCAGCATTCAAAGTCTGTGTAAGTAAACTTTAGAGGATCTTGACAGAAGTTATTTTCATCCTCTTTGTCATTACCCGACACTACGAGTGGAGTCGTATAAAAGATTTAACTGTAGCACATACAAAAGCAGCGGCACACCAGTGAGCACTTCATTAATTAAAAGCCAGAAAAGGAAGTTTGCTAAACGAAGCAAATGTTCTTATCACTCCTATCTATATTCATTAAAACTGACAGGAAACCAAATATCACCATCTGTCTACTTGCAATAAAGACACTAAAAACAGCTCCGGGGTAGAAGAATAATATAAAGTATAAAACTGCAGTTTTTCAAGTTTCAGTTTTAAATGGACAAGAGAGAAACTGATGTCAGACGAGGGAGAATGAAGGATGACAAGGAGCTGGTACATGAGACTGGAATAAGAAATGTTTCAGAATATAAACTGAAGCCCCTTTGAAATCTCAGAAAACAAACGACAAACCCAAGTTTGCACCGTGTTTTTCGTGCAGATAAACGGGTCTGGAGAAAGCTAAGTGTTGCAATGGCACTCATTTGCCTATTCAGAAATAACTGCTACCAAAAACATTCAAAAAACTATATTATGCAACATAAGCTGCAAAGTTTTAATGGTCAAGTAAGTCCCAGGGAACGCTTCTGCGGCTTCATTACGTCCTGATGCACTCTCTTAAGACTTACAAGAGATCCTTTTTTTTAATTATTCCTATATTTGGATTTTGCTTGCAAATCAGCAACTCGTTATAAAAGTTGAATAAGTTCTGATGAAAGAAGTATGGCAGAGGTACTAACTTAGCTCGGAAAAAAACACCAGAGCTCACAGCAGCAGTTGCGGAGGTCAATCGAAGGTCACTGATTTAAGGTACTTTCCAGCAGTTGTACAGTTCCTACCTTCTAGTAATCACCCTTCTTTTGCACTGCAGGGGAGAGGAACAAAAAAACAAATAGATGGTAATAAGATATTTAATGACAGAAATGAAAATAAACTACTGCTCACACTCTCCAGAGCACAGCTCCGTGTCGTTAATTCTGCACCATTCCCCAGCTGCATTTTTACATAGCAATGAAAAGCGCTTCCAGTTCCTCTCGATGCTGCATAAAATATTAGCTCTATAGTCACAGTTTTTTAAGACTAAATAAGGTTAAAGTAATTTAAGGCTGAGATAAACAGAAAAAGAAAATCCATTGTGAAGAGTGCCACCCGGCTCCCAGCCCCCCACGGCACCGAGGTACCAGAGCACATATGGTGTGGAGCAGATCCCTGGGATACCTACAGGAAGCACAAATGGGGTTAGGAGAGGAGGAGCAAGGCAGCTAAAGACTAAATCGAACCCTTATTGATTTTTATTATTACGTTCCTCCAGAATGGCACTGTCTTTTTTTTTATTTTTTAGTTTAATTTTCTGTCCTAAGAACAGTAATCCATACCTCGAGAAAGGCTCTCATTAATATTCTATGAGAATGCTTTTTTAGCCTCAATACAATTACAAGTACAGCAATTATTATTCTTCTGTTAATACTTTAACAATACTAACAGACCTATTAACAGCTCAGCACAAGTATGAGGCGTTTGAGAAACAGAAGTGTAGGGCTATTTCTGTCTAGTAAAGAAACCACAACAAAATTACAGAAGTTAAATAAAGCCCGAGTGTAAAAAGTTACTGCAAACTGGAGTGCAAATGTGCCATCAGATTCCTCCTTGATCCTGAAGAACCTCCTTATGAAAGACATCAATTTATAAGGCTGTAGGAAAACCAAAAATTTTTAAGTGAATATTGAAATTCAAGAGTAAATTCTCCTTATGTTAAATATATAACAGGGCATATTCTTTATTTGTGAGTGACAATGAAATCATTGGGATGCTTAGAAAGGATTTTCGAGAGCTGTTAGGCAAACGTGGAGATAGGTAACAGGAGAGAAAGTGCAAAACCATCCATAAAAAAGTCCTGTGTGTGCTGTAAAAATGCATCCAGGCTTAAGCTGGAGAATGTTTATTCTAAGGTGGTTATAAGGCACCTAAAATGCAAAAGAAACATTGCTGCAATGGGAGGGAAAAAGACAAAGTGTTGATATGTTACCTTTATAAACCTTTCAATAAAAAGCTGCATAGTAAGGGCAACAGCATAACCCAGATTATTAGGTTTTGGAAAAATTTATTTTATTTACACCTCGTTAGAGATCCTATTTTCCTACAGAGAGTAGTAACTATGGAAGTTGCATTTAATTTTATTTACTAATAGGAAGCATACAAAGACTCAGGTTCTTCAGAAGCATAGATAATCAGTAGAAAAGGTGAAATTCTTTGATAAAGAGAGAGAGCACAATTCACTCCTCTACTCCTCCTGTCCACAGCTGCCCCAGTAAAAAGAAGGTATAAATCAAAGCACCTTCCACAGAAAATATCAGAGAAAACCAGCCCCAGACTCCAGGCTCCTTGGATTTGAGAATGCCAGGCTGGAAAAAGCCTTCTGGGGAACTGAGAAAGGATCAATTTCCTATAATCCTCTTAAAAAGGTAAATGAAGCTCAATCCTGAAACTCCTGGTGTTTATATCCCTCCCGTTCCCATATTGTGAAGCTGCTTCTGCACTGTGCCCCTTTAATTACAGGAAACTTTGTTCTAATATCATATGCACACAATACTACCAATATTATTAATTTATGTTTATTTATATACACATATATGAAAATACCAACTAACTAAAGACTGGTTTGAATTATTTTATCTTGTACCTACCTTATGAGCTGATAAACCTCCTTTGCCTGGTCTTTACCCACAGATGAAGCTGTCCTTTCTGTAAGGTACCACAAAGCACACACTTTCTCTGGTTGTCCTAAACCCCTTTGTTGCTCATAGGATTATGTACACTATGTTAAAATTCAAGATGGCTTTTGCCCTTTTGTACTCAAATGCCTCCTCTTCTCTTCATCCTGATACACACGACAAACCCTGAATTTGTCAGGTTTGATGCCAGCTTGCAGCATGACTTATTTTGGTGAGCAGTTTGCTGTAACACCTCCTCATCCACTGCAACACCTCCTCATCGGTATTATTCTTGAATTCACTTTAGACAGTCAATAACAGTTTTCCACACACCTTTGTAAAAGCTCCCTAAAAAAAAAAAATCTACTTTTTAAGAAGTGAATGCTAAAGCGACAATGTCCCAGTCACAACGCCTTCGTGTCTGCTATTTAAAGTACAGCACCATTACCTCTGCATGCCACTGATGGAAGTGCTCATCATCCTTCTGCTATAGAGCATTAAAAAAACCTGACCCAAAACCAAGTCCATCCTAAGCGTACCTTTTAATCCACGCTAAGACAAAATCATTTATTACTATTTACGTTGCTCTAAGTTGCTATTTAGATGGTCTTAGTAGTAATGACTGCAGCAAGCTGGAACTTGCTGGTTCCCCATAAAACAGAACCCAGGGTAGCACTAAAAATAAAACCTGGGTGTCTTGAAGCCTGGGAAAAATACAGTGATGCCACAAGGGAGTCAGTGCAGACCTGCAGAACATACTTCCTACACAGACAACACTTCTTACTCACTAATTTGAGTGGTCAGATATTTACAGACAGAGAGCAATCCCAAGTTTCTAAAGGTTTCTTTGACACTCCCTTCACTCACGTTCCCTTTTCCCATGTGTTTCTTCTCCCACACTTCATTTGTCTGCCCTCTACCATCTTGCCTTGAACTAGGCTCAGGCCAACTATATTTCTCCATGTTCTGGTTGTGCCCCACTCTTCCCTGTGCCCAAATGATGTGACACAAGTGATGGATAAAAACCTGCCAGAGTAAGTTCTCAGTGAGCTCTGGTGCAGCAGGGTATCGTCTCTCAGGTAACAAGCCAACCCTTTCCTGCCATTTCTTTATACTGTGCAGTGATTACAGCTCCTTTTTCACTTTTTTTTACCAGTCTACAGCATTATTTCTCTTTATTTTACATACCATCCATTACTTTTCAGGGTTTTTTCCTTTTTTATCCTCTTATCACTACCACAGCCCTTAAGAGAAAGCCAAGGTTGTTAAATATCGCACACCTGTCATTTCAGCATTGTGCTTAGGAAGCAGATTCTGAAAATCCTGATACCACCATAAAACTGGTAAACTAAGAAATCTCACCTTAGATTCTAACACTTTATCAGTGTTCTTGTACGCTTCCCTAGATACCTGCTGCTGATCACCATCAGAGACAGGATATTGAATTAGATGTGCTTGATCTGAACCAGAACGGCTGTTCTTACAGATTTATTGCTAAAACAAGGGTTTCTGCCAGACCTAAGAAAATCAGCAAGAAATAAAGCTACAGACTCATGTATTTTACTACAAGTAGCTTCGATGTGTGGAAGTCACCCATTTTTTTTGCCTCAGTTTGTCAGACAGCTATGCAAAGAGGGCTAATCATGGTGAAGATCAACACACCTATAAAGTACGTAGATATTTTCTCTGATATTGGTAGGAAACATTAAGTATATGAAATTCAGCCCAAAAATATTTTTCACCTTCTGAGAAATATGGGTGAAAATGCTTTGAACACAATTTTGTTAAGAGAATCTTCCTTATTAGCTTAAGAAAGAAAAACTATTTGTTGGAAAACATGTACCATTTAAGGTATTCCACGTTGGTTTTCAATAGTATTTTCCCAGAGACACCAAGAATGGTTTGGTTTTGTGGCTTGGGCGGGGTGGGGGAGAAGGTTGTTGATGTTTTGGGAAAAGGTACCAAAGCTCGCTTTGCTTGCTTGCTCTTGGATCCTCAGCTACAGCAAGAAGTGGCTGCTGGTAGAGCTAACTTCAAAAGCCAGCTGCAGGAGAAGCTGCCATTGTTTCATCCAGTAAATATCTAGAATTCAAAAACTTCTTTAAAAATTAAAAAAAAAAAAATAAAAAAATAAAAAGAATGTTCCGAAGAAATAGCAGAAGGTTTCCTCAGTGGCAAAGTCCTTTTGGCCAAACCGTTCCAACCATATACCCACGCTTGGGTTTCAGGCTCAAGTAAAACTACATTCCCTGCCAGTCTTATCTTGCCAAATTCAGAGTAGGAGGAAAACACCCAGAGGATCTGCATCCAGAGGGTTCCACCACAGGCAGAGCACGGACATACACAGCAGCACTCCCAGGAGCCTCTCCACAGTTGTTTTTTATTAAGGAATGCACACGCCTCTGTGCTCCAGTCAGAAGTATTCGGGGGCTCTAGCACATGAACAATAACTCAATAACCACATTTCCTTCCCTGTATCATAAAATAAACACAGTCTCCGATATAGGCTCTATGGATTTATGTCCTTTCAAAAGAATTTAGTAATTGGAGGGGAAAAAATAAAACCACAAGTAAAGTGCATGGTTCAAAATGTGCAGTAAATAGTTTTGAAAGCAATGTTCTCATCTGGGAGTATTGCAACAGATGTTTATCATGAGCTACTGCAACAGTTAATCTAACTCTGAGCCAGATTAACTCTTTGCCATTGGAAACAAGCCTTTTTTCCACAGGCAGCCTACAGAAAACAAGGGGATGTGCCAGAACTGCTGACAACAAGCAGTTAACTGAATGATGGGGGAAGAAAAAAAAAAGCCATAAAGCCCAACCAAATAAACTGATATCTGGCCCAAAAGACTCAGATGAACAGGTGTATGTGTGGGTGGGAGTGCAGAGAAAAAAATAAAGAAAAACATTTAAACAAAGCCTCCATTGACATTCTGGTCACTGAAGTGGGTACACACAAAATGAGGCAAGCAACATTTTTGAACAATGCAGAAAATAATGGATTTTGTTGTTGTTGTTGTTGGAGAGGATAGGAAATATGATTATTGATCTTGGTTTTCAAACTGTGGTACCAATACAACACAGTAACAACTCAGAGGTTATTCTATTTCAAGATATTCTGAGTAAGAATGAAAACAGGAAGGTACAAAACTACTTATGCAATCTGGTATTTACTCCTTAAAGATACAAATGCAAATCACAATTTAAAGCATCGTTACTTAAAGCTGAAATTACCATTTCTTAATGCGAGCAAGTCAGATCTCTGTTCACAACATTTCCTAAAGGCAACTGAAGGGCTAGTAAGTCCTGCCCAGAGCCATTCCTCTGCTCCTAATTTCACAAGCACTTAATTCCAGAAAATCCTCGAGGATGTATGGGTCCTGTGAAAAGAGGAAGCAGTCCATTCCCTTTTATCATCCAAAAGAGATCAGGTAGGAGAGGTAAGTGCACCATGTTCTCACCTGAGCATCACCTATGCATCCTCCATCTCTGGGGCCACACAGCACCATGGCTGCACCAGGATCCACGTAAAACTGCTGGGAAGCAGAGCTGGTTTGAGGATTTACAGCCTTGCACAGCTTGCAAAGCTACATACAACTTTCAAGCAAAGCCCAAACCTTCCCCTTCGTATTCCCAGCTGCAGTAACATAAGAATAAGAGTCACAAATTCTGGAAACTTTGGTTCTAAACTTCCTTCCCTACTGAAGAAAATCTCAGTTTGTTGGTTATTTGAGGTTTTTTTAAACAGAGAGGAAAACAAATACCAATCTGTCGAGTGTAAAGACAATCTAAAGAGATTTTGTTTTTCTAATTGCTCAGCAGAACAATAAACGAATAAAAAGCTCTAGGAAGTTCTTTCCATTCTGAAGTATTTTTGCTGGTAATGCACAGCAAGTCTCTTTCTTGGTATTACTCCTAATCCACAAAAGCAAGAGCAAACATTATCAATCCTTTCATATTTGATGAAGAGATTGATGTTATTTATTCAAAAAAAACTTTATAAATATTCCTCCAATTCTAAAAAAACCAATGACCACAGAGCCACATGCCAGTAGTCTCTACTCAGCCCTTGGCCCTTCCAGGCCATTGGAACAGCCACCCATCAGTCTATTGACTAAAATACAATCATTTGCAGCTTGTTTTGGTTTTTTCCCCCATATATCAAAAGCTGTAAGCACCGAGAGGAAGGTTTTGTTTTCTAAATCTTTAGTATTCCAGAGAAATATACTGACATTGCATTCTGCAGGTCTTGCCAAGAATGTCTTTTGTGTTCACAGCTTCAGTGTTGATGATAAATTTTGAACGTTAACAGTACAAAGTATGATTTAAATCAAAGCCTAAATCATAAATGTAAAAGTAATTTAAACTAGTGAACTGGAAACTCTGATTTAAATAATTTCATTTTGCCAATATAGTTCTCCTAAAGACCTATTTGTTTTCAATGGTTGTTAGTTCTCACTGAGCAGGTAAACAAACTACATGCATCTATTTAAATGATTATGAAGCTTAATATATTCTAGATCTTTTATTTTTACATTTTATTAAGTAGACAATTTACTAGGCAATTATTTTTTTAACTATGATTCCTAAGTGCTTCAGAAATATTTAATAAGTCCTAAAGCATGTTTTATGATTATGATTATCCCCATTTTATAGAAGGATAACCCAAAGAAGAGACAATTAACAAGTTTGGACTCTCTCCTTCACCAGATTAAACTAGCTCTAAGATAACATGATTGACCTCCACTGTAACAACTACTTGTTGCACATAATTTTCACTCTGATCTAGCAACTGTAACAATAATTTGCAAATATTACTAATAGAACAATTAGAAGCAAAGTCTCAGGTGGCAGTGGCAGAAGGCTGGACTAAATATCTATAGAAGAACAAGGAGGTTTTGCTAGATGGTTTCACCCAGGTATAACACTTGGTACTATTTTTACTTTATCTTCTAAAATGCAGATGTAAAGGTAACACAGAGTACAGTCTGCTGTTAGTCTTCAACAACACCACAGCTTGCTACACGAACAACCTCAACTATTTTGCCCTGAATGATGGTAAAAATAGCAGTCAGCATTTAGATCACTCCCACCACCCAACCCAACCATCATGCCAGGCTTTCCAAGTTGTACAACCTCTAGTTTGAGTACTCATTTCTTAATATTGGGCCTCAAAATGTGCAGGATGTTGTGCCAGCAGCACTCACTGTGAATGTTTCAGAACAATTTCCACATACTGAATGTTGCCCATCCCGACGGGCCAGGTTGGGACCTTACACTTGCACAGTTTCTGCCCTCAGGGGCAGTGCCAGATCTGAAACATTCACTAGTCAAGATAGGCAAGGTATGGAAAGTGGGAGAAGTGGTACAGAATTATTTTTAATGTTTTTCCACAGTCTCTCATCATTGTGCCTATTTCTCATTCGTATGAAAAGCTACTTGTGCCCCAAGTTGGCCCATGATGGGAAACTCCATCTTTTGTAAAGCACCTCCTGCTCTTTCCCCCCAAGCCAGCCCCTACCAAGGAGGAGCATCAGTGTCTCTCAGGCCACTTTATCCTCCTGTGAACTTGCCTTTCCTGTGATGCTTACAAAAATTTTAGCAGTCAGACATTAATGACCATCTCTGAGCTTAGCCAGGAGGGGCAAGAGGAGCCCTCCACCATGTGCTGGAGGAAAATAAAACAGTAAAAGACACAGTGGTCCATGACGAGATAAATCTGATAGGTGCAACCATGTAAAACTCCTGAAACCCTCAGGTAAGAGGGTGATCACCAAGAGGCACGTGGAGGAGGAGAATTTTGAGGAGACAAACCAGCACTTCGATGCTGCAAGGTCCAGCTGGATTCACCCACCTCACTGCAAGTCCTCATCTGCAGCTTCAGGACAGAGAGGGCTATTCCCTCCAAAATCCATCGTAATGGTGTGTGGCAGACCCTAAATCCCACCCCACCAGCACACCACACATGCCACCCTTTTTGCCTATAGGGGAGCACAAGAATTAAGGGGATGAGCAAAGACTGTGAGGAGCGAGAACGGGACAAGCCAGTTGCAGGTCAGGGACCTTGGTGTGCCTAAGCAAGTCGCCCTGCTAAAGTGAAACCAAAAGGTTTTACATTTAAAACCATCTGCATTTCCTGCACAAGTTCCTCACCCAGACCTATCAAGTGAATCCTTCCACTGCCACGGTTGTCCATCCACCACACAGTCCATCCTGCCCTGTCATGATGCTCCAGACACCACACTGCTGGTTTGGGAAGTGAGCGGGATCCGGTGGGAACGCCGGCCCCGAAAGGCAGATGTTGTATAAATTCATATTTCATAAACACAGCTAATTGTGACAAGAGTGCCATAAAAATCCTTGTACCGATTAAATTATTTCTCCACTTAGAGCGACTCCACCACCAGAAAGCGTCACACATCACACTTTATACCCAACTGGCGGCGCTCGGTGATGACATTATGGCTCTGTTAAATAACAGATATAAAAATCAGAGATCTTTAAAAACTACAGATTAATTTTTCTGCTGTCATTCAACATAACCATTTAAAAACAAACACGATGTGCAATTGTCATTAAAAGTTTTCCAATCTAGCGCTGCATGTGTTTAAGTATGAAAATGATACTTTTGAAATAAACATTGCTGCTATCAGGGGAAAGTGCTACCATAAGTCACACTGCTATTAGAGAGAAACTATGACTGTAAAGACTCAATAAGCCCTCACACTTCACCAAGGAAATATTCTCTCCATTCTCTCACCCAACAAGGTCACGGTAAAGGAAAACAAACAAACAAACAAACAAATGAAAATCAGCAATAAAACAACTAGACGACACCTACTAAAACTCTGGTTCTTTAATTCAGACACACAGGTAGATAAAATACGAAATTCAGAGATTTTTTTCTAATAAATGTATGACTGATGCATATTACTGATGCTTAACCTTCAGTAACCTATGTTTAGCAAATTCATTTTATCCATGTGAATCTTCCTGTGTATACTGGAGTCTAATTGTTATCCAACTCGTACAATTACAAAAAAAATATAAGCCTAAAAAAATCAACTAACTGAGTTTCACTTTTCCTAGTCTGACTTTTTTTATGTTTGATTATTTGGAAAAATATTTCTTAAGCGTTTATTATCTATTTATAATTGGAAGAGATTTTTTTTTTAACAACACGCATCTCCTTCGGGTTAAAATCTACGCTTAGCAACATTTCCTAATTTAAGCACAAGACTAAGAAACAACAAGGTTTGTTTCAGCTCTGTGGTGGGGTCACAGGTAACGTGGCACCAGGGAAACAACCCAGTGCTGTGCCAAAGGGAAAGCAAAGCCTTCATCTGCTCTCCCTCACCTGCCTGGGTGAGAAAACAAGCAGGAGGCGTGGAGGGTAATTCAGTTCTGCAGTACTCACGTCATCTTTCATATTTCTGTTACCGCCACAAGCAGGCAACGCCTGCCAGCCTGGCTGCAGTTTGTTTACACACTATTAGAAACCAGAATTTGCTATTTAGGCTAAAGAAGTCTAGGTTGGTATCAGCCAGGCACAGACCTTATTTTGTCTGTTTTCTCAGGATGCTCTGAAGAAGTTTATGTAACGTGTGAAAATTATGCGTGCCATTATGTAATGGAATCAAAACACAATGAAATGTACACAAGGGTATTTCTACTTTTAAACAGCAGTGACTGAACTGTAGCTGGCTTCATTTTAAAAGTACAGATAGCTTGTATAAATAGCAATTATTTCATAATAAAAAATACTTTACAGATAGCTATTTAAATTTCTCATATACTCAAGCATTCACAATCATTTCATTATAACACACTGATAAATTCAATTTAAACTCCCCAGGTATCTATCATTTTAGACAATCTAAGTGATTTGGGTAGACAATCACAGAGCTGCAGGTACGCAGTTTTTTCCTGGGAGCTGACAAATCACTGCTGGTGCAACAGGTGCCCTCTCTATTCATCATTATTTTTCACAAAAAGGATCTCACTGCCAGAGTCCCTCTCGGTGCTCAGGATGCCTGTGCACCCACAGGTGAGGACACACGACCCTGTGACAGAGCAGCTCATCCAGCTGCTTCCCACACCCCAGAGGCGCAGGGGCTGCTCCTGCTTGGTAGGGCCACACTGGAATTCTTCCACTGCTCCACAGGAAAGCCTTTATTGACTCTTATGGCTTCAAGCTAGCAACAAAAAAATTAAAGTTTTTAGGCCTAGCAACAGACCTGGCTCCACAAGCATCCTTGTGCCTCTGCAATGCACAGCAAGGTGTTAAGAGCATCATGAGCAAGCACAGGTGTACATCACACTGACTCACTGACAGAACCCCTGGTTTTAACCCAAATTCTGCATAAGGCATCTTAAAGGTTCAGTGGCAAGTTTATTCCAAAGAAGCTGATTTTTAAATGGCCATAATGAGTTACTTCTAACCAAAATTTCCACTTTTCATGTATGTCACAGAAATCGTTGTGCAAATATACTACAATTTCCAGTACTATCTCCAGCTGGGGATGTTCATAGTGTATTTAAATTTCCAGGTAACTACTAGATGGCACAAAAAGCACAGAACCCAGTCCTAACTGCAGCCTTACGCAGTGAAAAATGCCACAGAGAAAAGTTGCAAAATCTGCCAGCAGATTTCTCTGTCTGAAAACGTACCTCCATCAGAAATAACTTTTGCCATGAAAACCACCAGGAAACTCAGAAATTAAAAAGGTAGGTGTGTTTTCATATGACGTTAAATATACAGAAGAAATATAATAAATATAGTTGATTGTAAAACACCTCATGTAAAAGAGATATGTTGCAAAATAACAGATCTAAATTTGTCCCCGAAACACAAAACAGATTTGCGAGGCAAGATAAAAATGGAGAGTATTTAACTTCATATTTGTTATTTTTAAACTCAAACCAAACAAAGTATGTTCTGATAACAGCACATCATCACGTCGACTTCCAATTACCCAAAGGGGGAAGCAGTCATTTAATATTTAGCAAATCCAAAGAAACAACTTATGGGAAGGATCCCGGGTTTTTCCGCAGGGATCTGACGACAGCTCCCCAGCCGACTGATTCCCTTTCGCTTTCCGCAATTCAACACGCGCAAACCTCCGATTTTCAAACCGGACACACCCGCAGCGCCAACTCCGCGCTCCCCAAGTTCATCCCAGCGCATCGCCCCGTCCCTGCGCGGTCCCACCGGGCTGGAACCGCCACAACCGACCCGGGACGCGCGGGGGCATCTCCTCGGTGTTCCCGGCGCTCCTGGCCCGGCAAACTCCCGGTGCTCCCCCCGCACAAAGAGCCGCATCCCCCGAGCAGCTCCGCACCGCGGGGGGAGCGGGCAGGATGCGGCCGCTTCCCTTCGCTTCCCTGCCCACCCCCGGTGCTCCCCGGCAATCGCCCCGGCAATCGCCCCGGCAATCCCCTGCGCGCTGGTGCAGCCGGGGCCGCGGTATAAAAATAATTATTAAAATTAAAATAAAATAAAATTAAAATTAAAATAAAAATCAAGCCATGGGGGCACGGCACGGGAGGGGGGGCGGTCCGCGCAGGCATCCATCCATCCATCCATCCGTACCTCCCTCCATCCATCCATCCATCCATCCATCCCTGCGCCCACCTTGCATCCCGCCGGCTCCGCACCGGGATCCGCCGCCGCCGCCGCCGCCGCCGCCGCACACACGGGGCAGGCGGGCGGACCAATGGGGGCGGGGAGCGCCCCGCCCGCAGCCAATGGCGGCCGCCCGCCGCCGCCCCCCCGGCCAATGGCGGCGCGGCTCGTGACGCGGCGGCGGGGGCGGGGAGCGCCGGCTCGGCCCGCTCCGCGACCGCCCCCCTCCTAATTCCTTTTCTCCCTTTTTCCTCCCTTCTTCCTCTGGTCTTTCCCCCCCCTCCCCTTTTTTTTCCCCCCCTTTTCCTTTTATTTTTCCCCTTCTTTCTTTTTTTCCTTTTTTTTTTTTTTTTTTCCCTTCCTTTTTTTTTTCTCCTCCCCCCCCCCCCCCCCGCCCTTTCTTATTTCCCTCAATCCTTCTTATTTTGGACACGGCCTTTTCCCAGATTTTTTTATGTAGCCGCCCCCACCAACATATGTTAATTATACAGACCAAAAACTTGGGGAGCCCCCCCGGGAACTTACTCTGCTCCATGTGAAAGGATGCCCCTTCCTAAATCAAGACCCAGAAGAACCAGAGAGTACCCAAGACCTATGAAACTCATTTTAGAGAATCCAGAAAGATGACGGGATGTAAACCACTAAAAGTCTACTCCAGCCAAAATCTGAGCTCAGAACAGTGCCTGCTCAGCCACTGGTTTTGACAACACGACTCGCAAGCTCCGTGCGTGACTTGAACAAGCTCCCAGGGTGCAGAACCAGCCTTTAAAAATACCAAAAACGAAACCAGCAGATGTTTTCAACCACACGACTCCACTCCAACACACAAAGCTTTACGCTGTATCACTGCCGAGGAGTTATCAGCAAAGTAAACTTTCTTATTAAGTCAAACAGTTTTGGATATAAATACCTGTTTTACTTAAATATATATAAATATATATAAATATATATCTCTGTATGGAACACGTAGTCTTTTTTTTAATTCAAATTCATTAACATTCATTCATAAAAATAAACTTCTCAATCAGCAAAACTCATGATTGCTGTATATTACAGCAGAGAACTATCAACTGTAAAAGAGGGGATAAAAAACTCAAGAATTTGCTTTTGTTTTTCCAGTCTAGTGACGCTGCTAATTCCTAAGTTTTGAGTGAACTAAAATAGTGACAAAGCCTGCGCCTCCCATTTCTGGTGTCGTGCTCCTTCTGACCTCACCCCCAGCATTTAAAATCACTAAATTGTATTTGCTCAAAATTCTTCCCTGAAAAGGCCACGTTATGAATTTGTTCACGGTGTTTGGCTTGTACAGGGTAACACACACCACAAAGTGATAAACCAGATATCAACCCAAGTCTTGATGCTAATTTACAGGAAAAAGCTTTTCTTTTGCAGATCAAGAAAGGTTTATTTCTAAGGTGCCCCAAGAGCCAAGAACACTGTGGTGCTACAAACTGCTGACAGGCAACCAATAACTGTGACAAATTATACATTCATGGCATCTGCAACAATCGATAAACTGACTCACCAAATTAATAAAATATAGATCACAAAGCATACATTTTTATTAAAGGATAATTTCATGATAACCAAGTAATGTGGATGCTTCCAAGCATAAGATTAAATTACATGCTGAGCAAATCTGGCATTTTGTGATAAACTGCGAAAATAGTCTTTGCAACAGCAACTGAGGAAGAACATTGCTGACATAGTCTATAAACATGTTTTATAAAGCATAACCGAAAATAACAAAAAAAAAAAAAAAACAACCAAAACCCCGCAGTGAAGTGGTGGCTAGAGAATTCACTACCATATTCGTAATAATTACCTTCTAGACTTCTCCTTGCTTTGTAATTTATTCCTTCAAAGATGATGCTGATTTTGGCATTAAAGTAATAAAAACAGATTACCTACATAGGAAAATATTTACACCAAATTAATTCATTAACTAGTCAGACTTCAGCAGTCATTACTGGAGTACACAAAGATTTCTAGTACCTTTAGGATGCTGGAATATGTACTTAAATACACAAAGCAAGTGTCTTACCTGGTAGACTGACTCTGCTTATCAAAATTTTGTGCCTGCTGAATAACTCTGAGTATTAAGTACTTGCTTGAACTTAGGATCACAATGAATCCCATTGAACTTGAAGGTCTGAGGCTTTACACGTGGTAAAGTGTTTTCCCGCATGGATATTTTCCACTACTGAGAAATGCAGCGAGAAGAGCTTTTCCAGCCTCCTGTAAAGGTGTTGGAGAAGCCCTTCCTTCCTCAGGGAGGAAGATGGAGCATCTCTTACTGCAAAGGTTTTACTACTGGGAAGAACACACTTAGGCACGTCCTCAGTCTCCACTGTCTGTGTTACATTATTTCCACACAGCTTTGAATCATGTCCTAAATGAAGAATTTAAAATACTGAGATCCTGTTTATTAAAGTTTACAATTATTAGTTCCTGAAACTCCACAGTACTCTGTCTCTGCAGGCTAATTGTGCCATACCAACTGCTTTAGACGGCTGTCCTAAAATTAGTTTTAATCCCCTATAATGCCAGATACGTGGTGCTTTCAGGGATTCTTCACACAATTGATGTCTTGCCAAATCTTCCAAACATTTCTTTTCTAGAAAAACATCCAGCACTTCCTGGAAGTATACTTTCATACTTGCAGTGAGTATTTTACATCCATAATGTTTAGTCACTTCCTCAGCTTCCATAGATTTCCTAGCTAAACAAATGATATGTGGCATTTCCCATCCTTCTTTCTAGCTAATAAATAATGGAATCTTAATTCTGAACTGCTGTCATGAAACAAAAATCAAATAGAGCCTAAGTGATATAAACCAATACTTGTTTATACTAGATCCATTATTAATTTAATTCCTTTCTTAAACAAACGACATTTAATAATACATTAAACACATAAACAGGAACATATTTGAAGTTATAATTCCATCAACTCTTCTCATGACATCCATCTTCTCAAAGGCCATATCCACATTTCAATCTAATAATTTATAGAACATTGTTAAGTTAATAAACAGACACAGTTCCTTAAAAGGCTTACTACTCTAGATAAGCTGCTGCCTTCCCTAACTATGGCAACCCAGATCAGTTAAAATTAAAAAATCTGTTTTCTAGCATATTATTAGCAACTGGAAATTTATTATAACATGTTATTTTCCTTCTGAATGAATGGTATGGAAAACATACCCACAATATCCCCACTTACAAATCACCATTTATTTAAATATTTTAGAAGTGTTCTGCACAGTGATCACTTCATTTACTAAGAAAATACCCACATTGCTATGAGTCTTTTCAGTCCCAAAAACATGACTACAGACAGCAGCAATGCATATTTTAGAGAAGCAGCAAACAGGACCAGCTTCAGAATCACACCCACCACCCTCCACATGAGGCGAGAGCGTTTTCTCTTGCCATAAATTACCACTCCCTCCTATCAGCAATTATTTAACTTTCAGAAATAGCTGCAACAAGATAAACTATGAGCTATAATTACGCAAATTTTCCCGGATATTAAGACTGCATATATGCATACCCAGTCTACTCTAAAATGTATCTGCATGCATAATGTTAAGTATTATAATCAAATATACCAGGGTGTCTTTATCCTACTGCTCACATGACAGCATTCCTATCCTAAACATCTGTAAGCCATTCCAGTGGTCAAAAATACCCACCACTGCTTTTTTATCTAGTACCAGTCACTTGATCCTGGTAAATTTTCTTCTAATGTACCTTCCTCCTTCCCAGTAAGGAGTGCAGGGACCTAAGTTCACAGGAGTCAAAAGGAGCACCAGCCAGGCTTTCCAGGGAAAGAATAAATATGTACATATATCACCGAGTGTAGCACAGAAGCTGCATCAGATCAGAAGTCCATACTCTGACAAAATCTGAAGGTTGGAAGTTTTCAAAATACTGTACATAGCTGGCTTGATTTTGCCTGCTCTTTCATACAGGACATTGGGATAGAGGGCACCTTATGGTTTGATCCAGTTCAATAATCATTTCATGAAGTATTTTGAGACTAAGTTGCCTCATTCTTCTCTTGGAAACTGGAACTACTGAACATCTTAAGTTAAAGCAAGCAGCTCCCACTTTTTTAGAGCTCTTGGTAGACTACCCTTTCTCCAAAGAACCAACATTTCTGCTAAATCCTCATCATGTTGTGAAGTGCTGCCTCTCAGACAGCTGCATTTGTCCAGCTTGTACATCCATTTATCATGGAATCATAGAATGGTTTGTGTCAGAAGGGACCTTAAAGATCATCCAGTTCCACCCCCCGGCCATAGGCAGGGACACCTTCCCCTAGAGCAGGTTGCTCCAAGCCCTGTCCAACCTGGCCTTGAACACTTCAGGGATGGGACAGCCACAGCTTCTCTGGGCAACCTGTTCCACTGTCTCACCACCCTCACAGTCAATAATTTCATCCTAATATCCAATCTAAACCTGCCCTTTGTCAGTCTGAAGCCATTCCCCCTTGTCCTATCACTCCATGCCCATGGAAGAAGTCCCTCTCCAGCTCTCTTGTAGCCCCTTTAGGTACCGGAACGTTCTGGAAAGTCTCCCTGGAACCTTCTTTTCTCCAGGCTGAACAACCTCATAGCAGAGGGGCTCCAGCCCTCAGGCTCACTGCAACAGATCCAAGAACTTCTTATTTTGGGGCCCCAGAGCTGGGCTTTGTGCTCCAGGTGGGGTCTTACAAGAGTAGAGGGACACAGATACTCATCTTAGACACGGGATAAGACCACAGATCTTTAGCAGAAGTGGTGCTTCAAGGGCTTAACTCCCACAGCTCTTCAGAGCCTCTGGTTTTACTCACACGGCTTTACATTCAGCCATTTCCACAACAGCACCTGCTGGGGAGGGGAGGGAAGTTACAAGGGAGGGAGCACCATGGGCAGGTTTGGGGTGGGGGCCAGGCAATCTCTGTGTTCTCAGTGATCTGAACACTTTTTGTACTCACTTACTAAAATGTCAAGTATACAGCATTTATTATGCAGCAAACATTATACAACAATGAACTCGGATTTTTTTGTTGTTGTTTTTAAAACATTTGTTGTTATTCTTTGCACTCTTACAGGGCCTAAAAATCACAAAAAGATGGGAACTCAATCCAGTTGTCTTTTTCCACACTTGTTTTCAAGGGTGATAGAATAAGTTGCTCCACTGAAAAGCCTTGATACTTTCTGATTTAAAGCACAAGAACAAATGCTATTTTTAAAGTCAAAATGTGTTATAATGATAGGGTTGGGGGTGGGGTTTTTTTTGTTTTGTTTTTGGTGGTTTTTTGGTTTGGGTTTTTTTGGAAGAGTAAAAATCTTTTTTTTTTTTTTACTTGTAGTGAAAATTCTGAATGCACATTCACATCATTTTGCAAAACTGTCAACACCAGATACACGCTTCCTTTTTTGAATTATCTCCCTGTGTTGCAACCCGCATCTAAATTTGAAAATATTTTGGTAAACATAGCTGATGTTTCATGGGTGCAATTTTGAGACCATAAGGAATTTAAGAAAACAGTTGATACTGCACTAAAATTAAAATTGGCTTTTAAGAATCTATCAGCTTTCTCAAATCAGCAACTAATAAGATGACGATCCAGAAATGAGTATCTGTACCTCATCTACTTTCTCCTAAATTTTTCTCCCCGGAGTTTTGGTTTGGAACTTTTGAGCTCCTTTTGAAGGATATTTGTATATTCTATCGTGGTGACGTATTTTATACATTACTTAAATACATTCTTCTCTTAATATTACAATTACCTTGATATGTAGGCTAAATGTGTATCACAACATCTATCACAACAGGCTTTTACTCCCAAAGCAGATTGTCTTGAGTAGTTGAGAACATCCACACTTTGCCCCAAAAAAGAAAATAGTTTGAATAAAGCATTAAGAGTGCTAATGGCATAACACATTTCTTAGAAGCAGAGGTCTGAGAAGGATTTCCCTTGTGATGCTATAGGAGCTATGCAAAATAATTCCTTTCATGAACTTAAATTTCCCTATTAAGAAAACCCCTTCATTTTTTCTTGCCACCGCTCTCCTTGGAAAGCTGTGGTGGACTTCAGGTGCTCTGCCCATCAGGAATCCTCTTTCAGCATTCACCCTCAATTCATTCAGCAGTTGTTGGTACTGGTTTTTTGATTCTGCAGTCACTGGCTTTCAGTTCTTTTCCTCTTGCTCCATACAGTATCCGAGGATGAATATCCTCCTCACGTCTCCCTCTGAGATGATAGCCTCTTCACCTCACTCATTAAGCTGCTCAGAAATTATGAACTCACACTGATAGAGCAGAAAATTCTCTTCACTTGTTTTTATGCATATCACAGGGATTGCTAAAGCACATCCCATGATCATCCAAGTACTATTTATCTATAATGAGAATCTTGTTGCAAGTTCCTATTTTACAAAACTCTGCTATTACTCACTTAGAAGACACAACCTTTGATTCTATATTTTGAATTTGATTCTGCTTCTACTAGCCCAGTTTCCGACACAATCTCCATTATTTCGGAACAATATCCTGATTCCCTGTTATATTTAAGACACCTT
Organism: Corapipo altera; assembly: GCF_003945725.1. Lineage (NCBI taxonomy): Eukaryota > Metazoa > Chordata > Aves > Passeriformes > Pipridae > Corapipo > Corapipo altera. The sequence goes on from NW_020884947.1 coordinate 860,550, forward strand.
CCAATTTTTTCATTAGCAACAGCTCCCACTGATGCCAGGTGATCCACATGAAGCCAGCCAAGCTCAGTACTCCACTGGTAACCCTTCCTGCCCACCACACCTTTTCAAAAAATATTTCTTCTTAAGTAACACCTTGGCAGCGAATTTCTGCATGAAGAAATAGTTCTTCTTCAGCTGAGTTTTCCAGCAGCAGCCACTCGGCTTGCATTCTCATTTCATTCATCATCAGGTCACGAGTTGAGATACACAGAATGAAACTGTGCCCACAGTTGCTTACACAAGGACGGCGTCTGGACTCTGCAACACCATTATTCAGCAGATGGTCGTGAGTAACATGTTCTGGCTCAAGATCTTGAACAGGGTTGGGAGGAATCGGCCTCTGTGGTTGGAGTCACGCTCAAGCTTTGTGGATGCTTTAGTCCAACGCCAAGGTCTTGCTGACCTTCAAGAGGCCAGCAAAACCCAGACCTCAGCTTGTTTCTTCAATTCTGGTAGCTCGTAAGGTAGAAGCCTATAATTCTTAGTAGCAGTAAATACTAATTTTTATGAGTCTTGAATTAATTCACAATAAGCTCCATAGTATTCTACAAAATACAAAGTGCTAAGGGCTGAGCTGAGGCTTTTTTTTTTTTTTTTTTGAACAGGAGATAATGTCTGGATTTCAAAGCACTGTGGTGGTTTAGAAATGAAGAGGGAAGACTCCTCTGGAGAGGTGAAAGAAGCTGCCCTGCATAGCTTCCACACCACATGGCTGCCTTTGGCACACCGGAGCCTTCAGAACCTCTGAAAGAAATGGTTCTGCCAAAAAACTACTGCTACTTAAGCAGGTTTAACCATTTTTAGAAGCACTGCCAATACCAAGGCGTCAAACCAGAGTCTTTGCCTGTACCTGTCTCCCTATCCCCAGAACGATCAAACAGTATTGTTAAATCACACAATATCTTTCAAGCTGGAGGCACTGAACCCACTGCGTCTCCCAAGGAGATGATCGTTGGCTTGGGCAGGCCAGCACGGATACGGACCTCTCGCCCAAAGGGTGGGATTGCTGCAGAGATGTCAGGTAGCTGTAGGATCTCTACCTTTCCCTCTGCTGAGTGAGGTGTGTTCAACGAAACGCTGCATTTTAATTACGTAATTACACAGAACTCAACGACCCAGCTCTCGGGTTTTGCAGACACAACCCTTCTTCCTGGCACAACCTATCTCAGCAGTTAAATTCTGAAGCCGTGTGCAGGGCAAGGAGTTTTCTTAAACCCTTCCAAGAACATCAATAAGGCAGTCCCAGTTACGAACTTCAGTCACTTTGTGCTCATTAAATCACAGCTGTTTTCCCTTGATGCAGTGTTAGATCAGACATCACTAAACCTGCCTCTATGTGTGTACACAAACACACTTTCCCCTTTGTTCTGCAAAACAAACTCGTAACAGAAAAGCGCTTATATTAAAACTAACTGGAATTAATTGTCAATTAACAGTTAATAATAGTCTTAAGATAACATTTCAGATCTATCATAATCCCATAATAAATTGACTGCAAGAGCTGACATTGTTTAGGTTTCAGCTATTGTTTTGACTCTGAAAGAAACTACCAGTTGATTAAAAATCTGAATTACCTCAAGCCTGAACACCTCCATTGAAAACGCTCCTGAGCTTTGCTACCTGCTCTCACGGAGGCCAACACACCTCAGTTCACTTGCCCACCTGCTCACAGTAGCTCTGCATGAGGAAGGGTTTGGGGTTTTTCATATATATTTGTTAATTACCTCTTCTTTAACAAAAGCAGACGGACTTTTTTCCTACTTCTCTATCCCTTCATAAGCTTTTTGGATCACAGATAGCACAGAATATATTTAGCCTTTCTGAAACGACAATACTGCTCAATTTGGATGATGTAAACCTATTTTTCAATGAAAGGAATATGTTTGTTTTCAAAGCTGTCTGAAATACAGACGACGACCTGCTGGTATAAAACTAGGTAAAATACATAATAGTTAAGATAATTCATTGCATTTTGCACTCATATTCTTCTTTGTGCAGCCCATGTTGCAACATGAGTAAGAATAGAGTTGTTTTGATGGTTAAACCAGAAACAACAGCTTAACATTTATTTTTAAGATTGTCTGTTCCTATGTACCTTTTTTGAAGAGTTTAATAGCCCTTCAGAAGCTCTAAAAATGGCTCTGCCAAAAAAATAAACAGGCTTAACCATTTCTAGAAGCACTGGCAACACTAAGGCTTCAAACCAGTGTTTGCCTGTATGTGAAGACAAAACCTGTCCATAATTGTACAAAAAGCAGCAATTAATGAAGACTGAACTCTACAATACTATGACACACCCCAGTTCAGACTCGTTTCAATTCTGTGCTAAAATGTATTGAATACCACATAATTGAAAAATAAAATTTAATTCCAGCTGTAAATCCCTGCTCCTGCTCCTGCCCCTGCCACATATCTCTCCTCAACCACCCAAATGAATCTACAACTGAGAGATGACAGAGAACAGCTTCCATTGTGCCCTAAAGATTTACATGGGATTTTCAACACTTAGATTATTTGAACAAGGTCACTTTTTTCATAATCACAGTAAAAAAAAAAACACCTCCATAGAGTTTAAAAAAAAAAAAAACTGAGAGTAATTAACAAGGTAGCAAAGATCACCCAGCAGTCCTTGGCATGGACAGCACTTAAGGACAGGTGAAAAGCAACAGCCAGTCAAGGAGAAACTAGTTTCATCTTGTTTGAAGTAGAAATTCCCTACAGGAACTAAGCAAACATCCTCATCCTTTCAATAACCCAAATACTTGAAGCCAAAGCAACAAAGCAAACAAATATGCTCAGCAGTATTTTGTCATTTTGTAGCATCTCACATTTGGGGCACCCAGAATTTTCTGGGTAACACTAGGAATAATTACTTCCTATTTTGCACCACTGAATAAGCTAGAAGGAATATGAGAGGGTCCACAACCCTTGACTCAGTCTCCAAATATAGAAACTTCATGGGGTATACAGAACTAAATGCCCAGCACAGCCATTTAAACAGCCATTTAACCATATTAAGTGTTGAATACATCAGAATAAGAAAGCAGGAATCATTGAAAAAAATTAGATTGAGCAATAAGACATGCCCAAAATTAAAAAGGTGAAGAATTGTTTAACAGCAAGAAGCAGGATGATGATGCAAGAATAAAAATTAATCATCACTGAAGTTAGTGCATTTTTTGGGTGGAAAATCTTTGCAGACCACCATACAGTACCAAGGCCTTCCCAGACTAACACCCACAGGGCTTTGATGAGTACCTTATGCCTTCTCTTATATCCAACACTAATACACTTCCCTAATATAAATACTTCAAATGTCTGTAAACAATAACAGTATTGATGTGAGTGATTATAGGATAGTATTAATATATAAAAATTGATTTTTATTTTTCTTATGAAATATTATGAGTATCGTGCCTAAATAATTTCTGAATCGTGTCTAGAAATACTGGACTTGAGTATTTTTAAAAGAAAAAAGGCACAATGAGAGAAGAAAAAAATTGTCATATCACAGTATTCCAGACATATCATTTGATTACATAACAAGAGACAAATCAAAATCAAGAGATACCAAAATTGTCACAAGTTAAGCTATCCCCCTCATTTTCCTCAAACTAGTTTTAACCAAGTTCTCATTTTAAAATTCAGTCATTCCCTTTGCTGAGTGCACTATATTTTGAATCTGACACTTCCCTCACCCTCCCCAAGAGTAAAACCCATCACCAGTGGGGTAAACTTGCTCTCTAAAAGTGACTATATCTAAAAAGACCAAACATTCCTTCTGGTCCACTGGGCTTTTGGGGTGAGGAAGAGTAAAATATCTTAAATTTACAGCATCAGTAAACAAAAGCAAGTGAGATCTATATTAAATGGCTCAGTAGAGCATGTAACATTCTACAGAAATGGGATTTCACAAGGATACAGAGGAGTAGATTTTCTATATTTGAAAAGCTAACCCAAAGAGATGGGGAAGCAACAAAAAGACATGAGGCAATAGGGATGCTACTGAAAAGATCTGAGGTTTAATTCTGACTGTCAACAGAATAAAATGAAGAAACTTACTGATTTAAAAAAAAAAATTACTCATTTACCTAACATTTTCTGGTCTTCCTAAAGCTGAGGAGTAGAAACAGACCCACATTACCTATTACTTACACATAACTCTCCTGCTGAATTAGAAAAGTAAAAGAAAATAGAGATTGCATTAAATTAGTTATTGCTATTTTGGTTTCTCCTATTTCCTGGTCATTGAAGCCTGGACAGGAGAAACAATATGTGTCTGTGAGGAACCTCACACCTCAGACACAATGGGAGATGGGGGAGAGATGTCCCAAATTCTTTAAGGTTTCTGACACTCAGGAAAACCAGAAGCCTCAGTTATTGAGAGCTGAGAAGTCCTGCATGCGCTGAAAACATTTTTTTTCCCACTCTGTTTCCTTACATTTCTACACTTTTATTGATTTACTCTGGATTTGAACAGATACATTTTTCTTCATATTAGTCAACCAACCAGTATCAAAATATATAACTGAAGGTGTTGCATATGACTGCAAAATCCACTGTTGAGTAGAACTGATAGAAAGAACTAAAAGGGTTCATTTGCTCTTGGATTACGTGATTCGCTGCAGTTGAATCTTGACTGTTTTCTTCACTGTTTTTAGTAGAAGCACATAATTTACATCAGTGAAACAGTGAAAGCATTGAAAGGGAAGGATGAAGAGTTGACATCAATTTTTTTCTCCAGACTATTCAAAGAGACCATTTTGGTTTTCCAGGGAACAGTCAATGTGGCTGGTGGGTCTATGGTGGGTCAGAGAGGTTGCATCAGCCATGGGGGGATACAGAATGACCAGGAACAGCACCAAAATCGATATAACCTGCCACATATAATGGAAAAACCTGAATTTTTGACACCCTACAGGTGGGACAGAGAGTAGTGTCTCCTTGAAGAAGAGATTTGAAGAAGGTGGTGAAGAAGAAACTGCTGTAAGGAAAATGAATGTACCGTCCAGTCCTGGGTAGAACCACGGTGCATTATCCTACAGAACACAGCATCTCACAGAGAGTCAGAAATCTGGCCTCATCCAGAGAAGTCAAGCACCCATTAATCTCTACATTTAAAAATATTTTTAAGCTTTTATTTATCCTAGTTGATAGGATTTAAAAAATAAACAAATAACTTAGTGTACTAATATACAGAAACTAGTCTAAGAACTGAGCTAAACAACAGGCTGAATGAATTGTTATTAAAATAAAATCTTGCTCATAGTACTGGATAAACACACATCTCCATCTCTGACCTCCAAAAAATTGAAACTGTCCTCTGTCCCTCTCCAATATGACAGGACACATAGCACAGACACCAAACTACCCAGGACTTTGCATCTCACCCCACACAGGCAACCACTTCAGCTGGAAGTATTTCACAGATTTATCACCTGATAAAAGTTTGATCATCTAGAGCTCAGAAAACTTGTTACAGTTTTCTTGCACACACTGAGTATCTACCAGGCCTACAGGATTTCCATGTAATGGCAGATTTCAGGTTATTTAAAATGTTAATTGGTAATTTGTGGAAATATGTATTGCTGAAAACAACAGACATGTAGTTTTGTCTTCAAATTATATTTTTTTCCCTTAGTTTGTTATATATTACATAATTGTTATATTGCTCACACAACAGTGGATTTGTTGCTTCTGGAAAAGCATGTAACTGCATCTCCTTTCAGTTCATGACAGTACACTGAGATACACCATCATCTCATCTGGGGCCACGAAAAAAAAAATCCTACTACCAGTTTTTAATGTAAAGGTTAAGATGCATTTGCTCTCAAGCTCATTCTATTAAACTTTTTTTTCCCTGATTAATGCTTAACTGGCAATAATTTTGCACTTTTTTAGTGATATTTATTGCACATTACAAGCATCGTGCTGAGAAGCACATATGTAATAAAGTTTATTTCTATTTTCATGCTATTCCTTGCCAAAAAAGCACGGTGAAACCCATCTGTTGTATTTCCTGGCTGAGGTTAGACAGGAAAAGAAGACTCTACACAGTACTCTATCACTGCAAACAATATTGATTAAAGCAGAGTTTGAAGATGGAATCCAAAGTGCTTACTCAGAGCAGGCATTCTGCCTCATTGACACATCCAGATGAAAATATATATAAAATATGATGTACATGCAGAAGAAATAATGTCCAGGAGATCTGCAGCTCTGGAATCAGGCAGATCCCTGAGATAAAAACCTAAGCAGAGGCTGAATCTTCAGGGAATTGTTTCTGTACCTTTGTCCACATGTACCTTCAAATATACAATTTTTTTGTCCAAATGTTTTCTGGTTTGTGCCAGTTTTATAAAAAAAGTATTTCCCTGAAAAACTGAGGAATACTTGGAGACCTTTTTTTGTACCTTGTATAAATGATGCAAGTTCTTTAATAGAGCACATCCACACTGCATTGTTTTTTTTACTTTCTCAAGGAAAACAGGTACTATCCTCTTTGCAGATGGCAGGCCTACACAATGTTTCAACTGTATTCACTTCCTCATTCAAGACACAAGAAATGTTCTTCCTTTTATCTGTCAAGTAAATTCATGCAGCACATAATTCAATGCTAATTTAGTGTGTGAAGGAGCATAAGTAATCAGGATGTTGGTAAGAATCAGTTGAGATGATGCAAGTGGATTCTGATACACAGAGGAAGAAAGGCCACCAAAATATCAGATGTAAATGGAAACAAAAATATCTGAGACATGACTTATTTTAAAGGAAACAGGGGCAGGCAGACACCCAAGACTGGCTGTATGTTGACTACAGGGGGAAAGCATTTCAGAATTGGAAACATTTCAGTATTTAGGAAGGCAAGGGTATATAAACCATAACAGAAACATGCAATTGCACACCACAAAGAAGAGACAGAGCTCCAAATGAAAATTAATGTACAAAATAATTGTAGGCTCTACCATAACAACATAAAAGGGTTTCAATAAAAATATAAAGCAATTCAACCTCTTAATGCCAAATTTTGAAAAGTTCTTTGCAGTGTGGATACACATATCAATGTGACTGCAAAACCTAGGTACAGGCATAAACACACAACATATTTTTCCCTTGTCCACCTTTGAAAAGTAAGCCCACCCACTGCTTTTAAGGAGTGTTGCTTTCAGAGCTCCAGAAAGCAAAGTCCTCAATATCCAAACTACAGCACAGTCGAGAGCCTAAGATGCTTTTTGGCTCCTTAACGAACTCCAATGCAGGAAGGAGTTACCTTCATTGTGAAGATACAGAAACACAGCCAAGAGGGCAGCTTTCAAAAATAACTGCTCTCCCATATCAACTTCAGATCCAAAGAAGTTGATCTGAGCCCCTCTTAGGCTCAGATCCTTCCTACCACCTAAAGAACCTAAAGGAGGTACCTTATTCAAGGTCAAGTTGCTTGACATTTGACTGGAAATGACAGAAACTTCCCGATCAGGTCATCTCGAGTAAAATCCTGGTCACTTTATAGGCTTTCTTCTTCCACTCATTAGCACCACTGGCTCAACTGTGACTCATCACATCACTGCTAAAGTCAGGGACAATACTCTGAATTCAAACCAGAAATAAAATGTTCATAGAGCAAATCTCCACAGAATTTGTTAAACCTTCTTGTGTGGATCAGAGTTAAAAGGTACTTTGTCCACGGGTGCTAAACTGGTGTCTCCTCTCTGAAGCTGCCAGCAGGGTGATCAACCACTACCAAAGGTAGTGAAAATAGTAACACAGTCTGAGTAAGATAGGTATCAAACAGCATCTTGGCAAACCCCAAAATTTTGAGTTAGTATTGTATTTCACTGACTTGAGAGATTACATTACCATATAACAGAAAGTTACCCTTTAGCTGGGGATGAGGTTCCTTAAAGTAGGAATGTTTGTTTTGATTTCTTTGACTCTTAAGTTCAACAGAAAGTTTTCTGTTATCACCTAGATGTTTGAGGGAAGGCCAAAGCAAGCAGTTTTACCAGCTCCATTCTATCTATGCATCTTCACATCTCTCCATAGCTCTATTACTTCTTGGACTGACATTAAAGGCTCAGTCAGAAATGCCAAAGTTTACCGGATATTTCTCCATTCTTCCTTGACTTTATCAGTGCAGTAGAAAGACGTTGTTTTTCAAGAAAACCACAAGTCAACACAATACTGCACTGCACAGCCTACAGACCCATTGTGCAGGTTTTACACGTTCAGGGATATAAAGAATGCTTGGCACAGACACTGAGTTGTAATTGAGACCATCTCCGAGACTGATAAACTGTTCTAGAAATGATGCATCAACCCCTTTTTTTTTGTAGATGCCTCCTAGTTAATATTTGCACCATTGCCCTTATTTTAGGGTATGATCCTCGGTTCAAAGCAATTTACGGGTAATTACATTTTTAATTCTCTTTCCAGAGATAAATCTCATCCTAATGAAACCATACCTGTCTTATCTAGTACCAAATCTCTGGCTGTTTAGGAAGATCACTTCTATGAAGTACTGGATGTAGACCAAACCTGAGAAATTACTTGTATGTACAAACTCTCAAATGTGTTGGAAATCTTGGAGAAGTGTAGTAAAGTGGTTCTGGTAACAGTACTACTAAAGCAATAAAATCAACAGAGTATTTTTACTATTTGTTTAGTAATAGCACTTGACAAATATAGAGCACTGTAACAGTAAACTAAAATCCACTTACATTTTTATTGCTCCTGCTTCAAAAAAAAAAAGAAACAAAAGATATCACTTGTAAAATTCTTGTAAATAGTCGTAAGTTTCTTCATTTTATTGACATAGTTTATATAACTGCTGTTATAGTTAGACACTTGATGAGGCAATATTTAAATAAAAAGGAAAAAAACCACAACCCTGTACTAATAGAACCAGTTTGTTCTTAATAACTTTATGCCTTGCTGTACACTGCTGGCATCTATGAAATAAGTCAGAAATGAAACTGTGGTTTCCATTTGAAAACTCCCGAGCATGGAGGAATCTGTCCTTTATGCATGATAAAATCTCGTGACACAGCAAAATATTGCTGCTGCAGTGTCCTCAAGGTGTGCCCTTCGGAGAGTCCTGCGCTGCTCGCTCTCAACTGCTGCAATAATCCATTAAGTAAAAATCATTTACATGCACAAAAACAGCTCAGCTGCTGAATCATGAAGTAAGTATATAATAATTACGCGCTATAGCTTTTTTAGCTTGATAATGCTATTATTTTCTTTCAAATTTGCTCTGTAAATATGTTTCAATTATTCCTTAATACAGGCAGTTGCTTGGATAGGCAAATTATTAAATACTAAGTAGCACTGTTCTGTAATAGCTTGTTGGGGTTTTTTTAACTATATATATATACACTTTTCACCTTGCTGTAAAACCAACAATGAGTTAAGCCTCAGACAGATGAGTATTATCATCCTTTCACAGGTAAGGAAACAGCTACAGGGGGAAATTGTTTCCACAAGGACTCTTAACACAGCCGGCTACTCCTCGTTCTGATCCCATATCTCTAATCACACACCACACCACTTGCAGAGATCTGATCACAGATGTGTTACATACATCAATCACATGTTCTGCATTACTGCAAGTGCAAGGAGCTACTTTTTATTTTTAGGTATCCTGCTTCTCTTCCTTTGAACAGTTCAGCCATTCTGAGTCAGACAAACACACACACACACACAAAAACCTGAACAGGATCTATAAAATGGATATCTGAAGTTGTAAAAAGCATTATTATTTATTTCACTGCCAGGCCTAATGGGAAAGTATTAGAAATGCACAGCAGCATGTACCTGAGATGTGCTGGGTTATAGACCGATGCACTGCAGGTGGGCATTACTACTCCAATTTCTGACTGTAATAATGAGGCTGGAAGCCTCAAAAAAAGGAATAAGGACCCTCCAAAGTTCTGCTAAGTTTGGGCAAGGAAAACAGAAGCCTTCAACAACCAAGGGTACAAGAAAAGCTTGTGATGGGTTCAGACCAAAGCTCCATCTTGCTTAACAGTGTTTCTTTTTCCCTGCTACAAGATTTGTGAGAAGAACACTGAGGAAAACAATAAGAAAAAAGGGCAAGACTAGTAATTCATCTCCAGAAGCTCTCCCTGTCATCAGCAATTTGCTATTCAGGTTGTCTATCAATTAGAATTGGTTTAGTAAACCCAGTGGATTCTTCTTCCACAGACCTACCTACACATTTTTTTCAACCTTCATGAAACTTCACTAACCTGTAAAATCCTGCAGTAAGAAGTTTTACAACTCACTTGACATAGGAAAAAACACTTTCTACACCTACACGCAGCAGTTTCATTTGATGCCCGCTGGTTACAGCATTGAGAACAGAAACAGATTTGCAAAGATAACAGGCAAGGGGTTTTGGACTCATGTGCAGGAAGTAGGATGCTGTTTTCAATCCTAGTGCTGAGGAGAATATTTCAACTGCTACACTTCCATTAAAGTAGGTCAAAATCTTCTTCCTTATTCCCAGAAAGGGACTCGATGTTCTGACTATCAATAGCGTAGAGTGCAGTGCTGAGTCAAGCACTTTTCAAGCAGAGCTCATCAAGACTTCTGCAAGGAGAAATGTTAATGTTCCCTACTCCCTCTTGCCAGTTGGATCCACATACAGCCCATGGAGAAGAACAGAAACTTCTGGCAAGTCTTGAACTGCTTCCTAAAGGCACCTACTTTGAACCACAACACCCCTGGCCAACCTCCCTGGTCTTTGCAGGATGCCACTCATAGCCTGGATAGCTGAAGGAGGCAACCTTCAAATCACATCATGAAACCTGACAAATCCTGAGTGCATAACTTACTTCTGTGAGTACTTCTCATCTTTAAACCACACGAGCTTTTCAAATTCTTGTTTCCCTCCTTTGACTGGTACCAAACCCTGAAGAGGCCAGAACACAGACAGGCCAGCAGTGTCAGTGTAGCTACAAGATCAGTAATCAGTACACTGTCAGCAATCTGTGATTTAATTAAGGTATTATGGATATCTCTGTGCCCCTGAAACGTGAGGTTAGTATGTTTTTTTCCTTATTACCAAACAGTAAAAATAAAAAATAAATAAAAATACTTGTGCTCAGTTGCTGCGCAAAACATTTACAGTATTTTGCAGTGTACATACAGGAATGGTATTAAAACTTCTGTAAATGCATTTTCTGCATCACTTCTGAATTGACTAACACCCAACTCAATGAATGACACCATGGTTATCATGCAATCTTTAATTTTCTTCCACTTTATTTTCAACCAGCCAAATGTTTTTAGAGAAGACACTGTCATGTCATTTGAAAAACATAAAACTGTGGAGGATTATTGCCAAGCTTCACAGAAACCGACTTCTGAAAGCATCCCATCCAGCATACTCTAAATGCTTCTATCATATTTCCTGCCATTTAAAAAATATGCTAATCTTGAGCATTAATGGAACATCTTCAAATGGTGATTGTATCTTAAAATAACCTTCCCAACTGCTGAAAACTCAAATCTAGATACATTTTTTGTTTTAGTAGCAGCTATGCTGATTCCCTATTTGCTGATAACATCATATGATCAATATTATTCTTAAATAAAACTAGAATGAAAAGGCTTTAGCTTACCCTTACCTTCCATAAAGACAAAACAAAAAACCTTTCAGCAAGTAAAACAGGACCAGATCAGTGTGGCTCTTTTGAGCCAAACATTAAAAAAAAATATTTGCTAGTACTTGACCATTTGTGGACAACATATTTTACAATAAATTTAGCATCCCAGGTAATGACAGATGATGGAGTAGGTCCACCTGAACACTAAACCAATGCTTGAAAGTACTTGGTTCAAAGTCCTGGGTTGAGGTGTCATAAAGGGCAAAATATTGGCAATACTGTCAGCATTTCTTGTTTCTTGAATGGTCATCAGTAGATGAATATTGGACCAGTTTTATTTGAAATAATTGCCTTTTTCAGATTTATACTTTTACACCAAATTAGTTTTTATTTTCTCACCCCATAATCCTGTAATGCTGCTAGAATGACATAACGTAATTAAAATGTAATTGATAAAAAGGGAAATGCACCATTAATAGAAAACAGCAAAACACATTGTGTTAGGGAGAACAATGTCATCTGGTTTTGGATGGTTAAGCAAAGTCAGTGGTGTTACTGCCAATCTACATTACAGATTATACCAGTAATGTCAAGGATATGATGATTGCTTGAACTTGCTTTTATTTATAATTTTAGCTTTCCCTTCCTCCCCCTACTCTGTCCTTCACAGACAAGGAATGCTGCATACAATCACTCCTCTAGAAGTTTCCAGTTTTCAGTACCTTTAGTTAAAATACGAAATTTTAGCAGTTTTGCCAAGCTAAATTGTTTTAGATCAATTCAACCTTTCATATAGTAAAGTAGCCCAGCCAAATTAAGTATGAATGTATGGACTTTCTGCAAATCATGAAAACTTTGCTTCTACTATTTTATAAAGTCTTTATGCAAAACACAGTTTAAGGTTTAAAAAGCAGTGGCATCTGTAAACCCGGCAACCTAAGTCAAGGTCTATCCCATGCTTCAGCTACATTTGAAAACTTCTAAAAAGACTCAAAAAAAGCCCACTCATACTGGAGAAGGAAAGCAGAAGTATCCAGCAGCCTTTTAAATTAACTGCTACTAATAAATCAACCTCCTTTTATGCTGGATGTAAGTGTAGTTCAATTGTAACACCAAATGAAAGATTTTCAAGGGAAAATATACCTCTATGTTCCTATAAAGGAATGCTGATAAGGCTTTAATTTCTGAACTTCATGGCAGTTGTGACCTACAGAATTGTTGCAAACAGACAAAGAATTCCAGGAACCAGAGTCCAGCTTTGATAAAAGAACAAGCTCTGCCATACTCAGGCATGAAGGAAAAAACCAAAAAGTGGAACAGATACAAACTGCATCCAGACCAGAGAACTGCACAAGTAAAGGGACACAAAACACTAAATGGAAACAGACTTGAAGCAAATCAGAGGTCATAGTAACTCCAAGACTAAGGAGTCAGGTGGCAGGAATACGATAACTGTGTTTAAACAAACTTTTTAAAATAAAATATCTCATTTTTGGATACACAATATTTGATTAAATTTTCAAGTGACCTATATTGTGTATGTGCACTCACATATACACAAAAGGAGTTTCAGAGGAAGCATAAAGAATATTTTTAATAAGTACTCCAAAATGTAATGTTCTCCTGTCTGTGCTAACTGGGCTCAATTATCACAGTTGTTAAATTGAACATTCATAAGGGACTGTTACAGAATGAGGCTATACTACTTTTTTACTTTGAACTCCATCTTCCTATCTGAAAATTTTCTGTCTAATTTTATCAATGCAACAGGATAAACTCGCCTATAAGTCAAGGCAAGTTTAAGATAAGTTACAAGTTTGCCTTGTAAATAATTTTAAAGGAGAGCTTTTAACATTGCATGAAATACAAGACTTTTATCTACAACAATCCAACAAACTTTGTTTAGCAAATATATTTTTCAATTAGATAATGACATCGTGTCCAGGAGGTACAAACCAATCATCCTTCAGGAGAGACCACAGCTTGTATCCAACAAGCCTTTGGCACCACTGGTGGAGTTGACATGAAAACCCCACTGGTATTTCTTTTAAAAAGGAGGAATCCACAACTTCAGGAAGGGGAGGAGTGCTTTCCATGAGGAACTTGGAAGTAGAGACTCAAATATGTGCCTGAAGTGTGAATTTCCTTCAGTTCTGCACAGAAAATGAGAGATGGAACAATCCACCATATGTGAGGTCTCCAGCCTCACTAGCTTCTGGAGACATAAGCCTAAGGGATGGTAATGTTTTGGAACATTACTTAGTGTTTTCCCACCTAAATCATGTCAATACCACTGTTTGCAAAGAGCCTCAAGTCCTCTTCATCTAAAAGGCCTATAATTGATCACTTAGTAAACAGTTAAATATTTTTAAACTACGTGGAAAAGTGATTTTAGGAACATATTTGCATGCGCTTCCATTCATAAAGTACTAATGCAATAAAATCAGAGTGAATGAAATAAAGTTGAACATTAAATTTTAAAAAATAAACATTTAATGCTAATTAATTTCAGTGGAAATCCACTTGTGTATCACCAAGCAAAATATACATATCAGAAACATCAGAAAACAAGGAATGAAATAAAAATTATTTTATTCCCTCATTAGAAAAAAGAACCAGAAAAGCAAAAGACTCAGAATTGCAGGGGGAAAGGCAGGTAAAGACCACGTTTGACTGCAAAACCACCCTATATCATCAAATGCACCAATGCTACTCCCTTGGTACACCAACCCCTTTAAGGAGTTGCTCTGAAGCTTCTTTCACCAACTATTCCAGGATACAATAATGCTGTTGATTACTGTAATCACAAGGAACCTATAAGATAACCACTGATTTATGATTAACACAGATAAAACCGAGCGACTGACTAAAAATTCTTCACTGGATGTTTGCAGCTCTGGAATGAACTTCCTTTTACTTCCATGTATCAACATCTTGGACAGGGGGCAAAACTCATCTAATCTTCTGACATTTTGAGAAGTTTCACAGACGGGGACACAAAAATTAAACAGGAAAGATTTTGTAATCTTTATAATAACAAACATTTCAGAATTCTAGTGAAGGATTAGGACCCAAGGAAAGTTCAAACCAAACTGGCATCTATTTCAAAAATATCACAATTTAATCTTATTAAGATACAGTTAAGAGAGAAGGGGAAAATGAAGAAAACATTCTGGAGGTATGATACACAGTTTTTAGAAATACTTTTCAGGGTAAGTTTCTTATGAGACTAGACAGGAGGAGGCAAGGACATAAATAGCCCAGTGAGGGGGGCCTCACCTCAAAGAAAAGACACAGTCCACAGCTTTAAATCTCCATTCAAAAATGGAGACTAGAAGCACTAGAAACAGAGAAGCTTGAATTTCCCTTCCTGAGACATTACTGAGCTCAGTTATCCCATTTTTTTTTGCTGACAGAATGAGTTGATCTGGCATCACCTGGCACATCGATAGCAGCAAACCACAGAGAAAGGGTAACAAACCCCCTTCAAAAAGCTAATCTTCTTTGGACTGATGGTAGCCTAGAACAGAAAGTCTCCCAGTTCATGGGAAGACCCTCTTGCCTGTTGGAGAGACACTGTTCAAAGTGGTGCCGCTTTGCAGAAACAACTTTCAGACTCCCTGGTCTAGGGAGGGAACGTGGTTTGAGTCTGGGAATGGACATCACTTCCTTGGCCAAGGAATAACCAGGTGGCACTTTTTGTTTCTGTTCGCAATATCTGAGCACCTTTCAGACAGATTTTCAAAGGAAGGCAGGCTTACCTAATTGCATCTGTCCATCTACCTGCTGAGCCCTCTTTAATTAAATCCTTAACTGACTAGCAAATTTCAGCCAAAAGCTGCCAGTACTCTCAAGGAGAATTAAGTTCCTACAAGTTTCATTAAGGAGAAGGGGAAAAAAAAGGGGGGCACCAGATGAGAAAACAAACTCAGATTAGAGGCCCTGCTTTGTGAATGGCTATGGTAGGACACGAGCAGTAATCCCTTCCATGACACCAGTCGGCCTCTGGACACAGACTGACTCACCAGCACAGAGGCATCTCCAACCCAGCCAACTGGTGCCTTAGGAGAGGTGCTGGGACATGCCCGGCACGTGACTTTCTTGAATAAAGCACCATTATGCCCACTATCTTTCTGCAAAACGAGCTCCAGCTGATGTGTGCTCCATGTGATCACAGAAGGGTTTTGCTTGCTGTACATCTGCCTCCAAGAGAGCTAATTCAGTTTGAGGATCCTGCCTTGTCTCAAGCAAAAAATGCACATTAAACTGCTCAAACCTGCAAGGGGAAAGAAAGTTAAAATGATCTTCAAGGTCAGGGTGTTGAGCAACCTGGTCTAGTGGAAGGTGTTCCCGCCCCTGGCAGGGGGTTGGAACCAGATGATCTTTAAGGTCCCTTCCAAGACAAACCATTCTGTGATCCTGTGATCTTGAAGCACAGAGGGTACTTGAAAATCATCCATAAAGTGCAAAGGGATTTCAAGGCACTGATGATTTTAGATGGGTTTTGAAATACTGAGAAACCTGCCTTCCCTGTAACTCCTAACTTTGGGTGTCTATATCCTTTTCAGATCTGGACTCAAGCATGTTGCTAGGCTGCCAACAACTGCCAGGCAACAAATCACAGCACATAGATTGAAGCCACACTTACAATGCAGCATATTGAGCATGTTTTATTGTTAAGAAATCAATAATCTGCATTGCCATAATAAAATGTAAAATGTGATTATATTTTTCCCCAGGGGGTGGAAAAAATAAGAATAAAAAAACCCATAAATCATTCTTATTGCCCTTACGAAGTAAAACTTATACATTCATTCTTCAATCTGTTATAAAATCAAATTAATTTCCACTATTAATGAACAAAGCCACTCACGTTGCACAACATGTAATTAAGATTCCTACTACTTCTTTCTGAGCTCCTTCTATTCATTGCCCCACCAAATTATTAAAACAAAGCAGTTACTATGGTAACTAATTCATTCTCTGCATTATTATATTGTTTCTAAACATCAGCGTCTAGTCCTTCTGACTTACATGCCCTAAATTCCCGTTTGAAATCCTAAACTTTTGTCTTGTTCATCAGGAAAGCCCTTTACAATCTATGCATTCATGCAGATAAGGATAGCTAGAGCACAGCTGCTTTTGTTTATTGCAAGAAGAAGTAAGTGTTACTAAATTATTTGAGTTTGATAAATTGGTGATGCCTGCATGTAAGCACAGAGCAGCACTCGGGGAACAAGGATGGGAGTTTGTGGAGCACCACACAAACAGGCAAAGATGACCATCTGCAGGTTGGCTAAACTAACAGCCACCACCAAAAATGACTGGCAGATGTTGTGGAAACTAAGCAGCACCTGCCTAAGTGGTATTTGATACCCAGGAAAACACCACATGCCTATGACTGATACAATCAAGACAGAAAGGAACAGCAGGGAATAAGAAAATAGTGATAAAATTGCCTGGGAAAAAAAAAAGTTTTCTTAGCACTTAATAAAACTATTTCTTCAAATGTGCACTCCTTGACAAAAAGAGACATTTATCGTGTATTTAATTAACACTTATAATTATTCTTGATTACCTATTAGCAGGAGTCAGAGTCTAATTGTATTTGAGTGTCATCATCTAGCACACAAGGGAACTTTCTGAAAAATAGAGGCAGGATCAAAAGAATAAAGAGTCTTTACTCTTCATCTTTTGCTGTCCTACTGCCATTACCTGTAATTTTTGGCGTGGGTTTTTTTGTGTGTCTCCACTTAAATGACAGAATGACAGCTTTGAAAATTCAGTGCACAGGATGATACTTTGAAAAATAAACACCAGGAAAAGGGAAACATGAGTAATTTTTAACAGCTAATTTCTGCCTTTAAAAAAAAAAGTTCCAAACACATCTGCTCAAAGTCACAAGCAATTTAAATTTAGTTCTCACAGGAAAGGAAGAAGGAACGTTTTCATTTAAGTATCTGAGCAGGGTCATGAATCACTGCAGGATTGTGGATCTCCAGTGGTACCAGTGGGTGTGCTTTCACCTGAGGCAAATGTCAGGTACTTTCACAATTAGCAAAGCCTCCCTTTTAAAGGGATTCCAAGAGTATTACAACAGCCTGCTGCTATTTATATCCCAGGAGCTCTGAAATTCTCCAACAGACTGTTTTCTGTCACAGAAAAGGAAAAGGCACAGAGGTAGCTTTTGTTTTCCAACCTGACTTTGGAAGAACTACCAGATAAAACACAGGTTTCTTAACTCCAAATGACCTATTAATCAGATCACAATGACTTTTCTAAGGAGGAGAGACATTTCTGCAAGATACTCTTCCCCTGGTAAAGCCTGCATGCAATTCCTCCTGCTTAAGGAGAGGCACCCTTCAGGTTCAGTACTGACCTCGTGGAACAAGGACACAAGGATGGAGCAGCAGATGCCTCCAGCACTGGAAGAATGTCTCCACTTTTATTTTCTTGTTTTCACTTGCATAATCACACTCCTGACTGCACTAAGGCAGGAAACAAAATAAAATCCTTTTTTGCATCTCAGACTGCACTTCCCTGAGGATGGGAACTGCCTCTGTGAAAGCTGAACACAACTGCTTTAATTAGATGACTACTTAAATTTTTCAGTATGTTTACCTAGACACTTAATCTTTGCTCAACTCAGTTTTTTCAGAGCACAGTGTAAAGCTACATATAAATCAAGGCCTTCCAGTGCATCTTCCCTGACCTCAGGCAGAAATAAGTACATATTACCAAGTACTTCTAAAGCTTTTAAAAGTTTTACCAGGCACTCATCTGCACTGTATAAAAGGTAAATATGAAGTCTGAAGATACTTTTTAAATTCTCTGAACACTATTCAGGAATCAGATGATGAGCTGTAGTTACATACTGAATTTTGACTCAAATATCTATGATACTACAAATACAATTATTACAACGCTTTAAAACTAGTGTCATGCTATATTATTTTCTGTATTTAAAACTGTCTTTGACACCAACATTAAAGGAAACTCTTCTGACTTCATTCTAGTGTCAAGATGTGGTGTTGTGGATATATCACAGCTGAACATAGCTGCTGTCATAAGCAAGCAGTGTCTTTTATTTCAATATACCAATCACAACGTAGCAATACAGATAAAATATATAATGCTCAACTGCAAAAAGTACAGTTTTTCTTTAAAACATTCATAATGAATCAGTGACTTGAATGTTTCAACAAAATCTAAAAATCTCACTGAGATTCCTTTCTCCATATGGTTTCTTTTTTTTTCTCAGTTTTCTTGTTGAAGTAATGCTTTTCATTAGCAGCTACTGTTTAGTATCATTTAGGGCAAAATGGGCTTTTAAGCTAATTCTTTTTTCATACTGCTTGCATTGTTGCTAGTAATATGTCTGGAACATTGTAGTAGCTGAAATGCATACTAATCCAAAAGCTGTTTAGGTAGCACACCCTGAAGACTCAGATTAGGAAAGCAGGTGACTGCAGCAAGCCCAAAAGAAAGCCAAAACCACCTTGCACTGTAAATACTGATATTAAGGACAAAACCAGAAACCAAACATAAGCCTGTGCATAAGCATTTCAACTATAATTCTAATGAGATAAAGAATGTTTTTTCATTAGGGTAAACACACCCCAAATATGCAGATAATTTTCCTTAGTATTTGGGAAGTGGCAAATGATCTCCTTATGTGACGATTCATGGTAGCACCATTTTAATTTTATTATTTCAAAGTCAACTTATCTTAGTCCTTTGAACAGCCTTCCTGTTCTTTGAAGGCAACTTTTACCTAATTCTCTATATTACCAAATACTCAAAAATATTTTCAAAGTTCTTACAAGCAAAACACAGTTCTTACAAGCAAAACACAGACTGTGTTGAATTGTTAAACAACGCTTGTATGAAACACGCAGAAGTGTGTATTTTTATGTTAAAACACTTGTATCTGAAAGTAACTTTGTTTTTTCATAGAATATTCTGCTTAGGTTATCCATAGAAAACTCTGCTTGCTTAAGCACTTTCATTTGTTACAGTTGAAAGATCTGATAGCGGTTCCTGCAGAAAGATTTTGGTAGCTTTTACTATCTGATTCCTAATTTAATTTATACTGGATTTCTAGGGAGAAAAGGAATTTTCTCCAGTTCAGACCCTTATGTATTTGCTGAAGGCACTTAAGGTTAGAAAATTACATTTTTGCAAAGGTTAATTGGTACTTTATAAAGGAGCGACTTTGACTTCGGAAACAAATGATAAAATATTAGGAATCTTTTAGCTCCCTCTGCTGCCCTAATCCTTCACTAAGCTGCCTTCTAAAGTCTGTCAAAGACACCAAGCAACTAGGCAGCCCATTAATCCCTTTTCTTAAGAAACACTTGGCATATTTAGTGTGCCTAGTACTCAGATCAGTCAGCATAAAGAAAACTCATCTGCACATTGTACTATTTCCTTATTTTCTCTGGTATCTGTAGCAAGTGAGACAACAAAGAACATTTTCATATTTGGATGTCAGTCAAGAAAATTGATTATCTCCTTCTCCAAAGAACTTGACATCTGCAATTCTCACGTCAGAAAGAGCTAAGGGCACTCACTGCCTGCAAACATTTATTCCTCCTTCCTTTTATTTACGATCAACTTACACAGTACATACCAACTTTAGTAAAAAGCCTTTTCCACATTCAGGGAGAACCCAGGCCTTGCCAAAGTAGGCCATCTCCCCTATTAATATGCAGAAAACTTAACTGCCTAATTTCACAACTGCAAGAGGTCAAATCACAGTTTACACCAGCCAGATAGGATCCATCAGTGGTCATGAAAAAACACTTGGTATTTGTCAATCTGGTACTTTCCACTTGTTAAGAAGCCAAGCTATTACATGCACAAGCAAAAGCAGTAAAAAAAAAAAATCAGGAAAGAGAATGCATTTTTTTAAACCAAGTCACTCTGTATTTTGAGATTTCTTTATCAATTTGGAAAGACAACTAAATTCAATTCATACCTGCTTTTTTTTTTCTCTGCATTCCTCCTGGAACCATCACCATACCAGATCAACTCTGAGGTGGATTCATCTTACTGAATCTCATGCAATATAGCACAACAAGCAAAAAAAAAAGAAGCTCTAAAACCATGGATGTTTTCTTACAGGGAAAGAAAGCCTAGGCCACGTCCTTGAAAAGAAACTATTCATTTATCGTGCACTTTTACTGTCCTTCAAAATGTGTCACACTTGGGTATTTGCCAGTAATCAAACGTTCCCAAAGAAAGGCTGCCCTTCATAAAAGCAAAGATGAGAGATTTTATCTGAAATTTCAGAAATTCATCCCATTAATATGCACTTTATTTTCCAATTCATGATTCAATTCCTGGCCAACCCTTCTTTCCTTAGGTAACAAAGTGGCACTGTTAAAATAGCTAAAAAACATTTCAACTTTTCTTCTGGGCACTTTTAAAAAGGATGAGGCAACATGGATAAAGAATAACCTGCAGATGAATACTAGTGCTCCATAAAAAGGAAAAAGAAAAGACTTCGAATGAGTGTTTGAGAATTCTCAGGTGTGCTAAGATGTTTTTTGCCTCCTTAAAAGCAGAATTAGAAAAAAAATTTTAAAAAGAACATCTGTCTGGGGGCAGATAGGGTCTTCACAGACTTGTACTTGCACATGCTGCAGTCTTTGCTGTACAAATATCACATGAGGTGCTCTGGGAAGAAACTTCTGGTTTCAAGCAATTATCAAACTAGAAAAGTCACTCTCAGTTTTGCAGTTTCATTTCCAGTATTGTGCTGTAGTTTGATCCCTATTACCTGTGTAAACAAGCAAGATGGAATGAGAGAGGAGACACCCCTTTCCTCCTCCCAGTTCCACCAGTGTCCCCAAGCTCCCCCCTGCAAAGAGTTCCCTAAAGCTTGGGAAGCAGTGGCTGCCTGAGCACTATGTATTACACAAAATGATGTATTTAGAGAAAATTCACTGTGCTCATCAAGCCCCTTCACAGACAATTCAGACAATGCAAAATTTTCCCCACATGCAGCCTGTTCCCTCCTGCTTCATCTATTGGTGCCCAGCAAATGCAACAGAGGTCAGACATTCCAAGGTAACTTCCAAGGAAGGGTCAGTGAAACATACACACATTTAATTAAGGATTTCTAGAATATAAGCAAATACACAGCATTGTTTACAGTTTGCTACAATATAAAGCACAATAATACCTTAATTAGAGATAACAACTTTTCAAAATGCCAAAAACATTTTGAATTTTTCAAATTACCCACAAAATGAACACATTTTATTTTTGCACTGTGACACTTCCAACTGTTCTGCCAAATGTATACTACTATAATTATGCTTTGCAATCACCAGCATCACCGGAGAGGGGGACAAAGAACAATATAATCAGTAACTAATTAAGCTTTCACATGCCTTGATACCATTTATCTTCAAGGGAAGAATCCTAAATGTTATTTTATAAATTATGAAGTGAGATTAATATTAGCATCTCAGAGTGCCCCAAATCATGTCCTTATGCCTAAGTATAATTCACAGCTACTGGAGGAAGTTAGAAACCAGAATTTAACACCTGGCTTTTTCAAGGGACGATCTTCAACAGCACTGAAATGTGCACGAAAATATAATTGGAAACAGCTTTGGGATTAAAAGCAAATATTCAATTTGATATTTAAGAAGTCACTGAAGGGAATCACAGGTACCTCAGAGACAAAATCATTTACTCAGCTACATTAAGAGAGGACTAATTGGTCCCAAAGTAATAGAAACAGGAGGGGTTTTTTGCACTGAGTATCAACTGAAATTTATCAGTACTACTCCCATACTATCATTAGCTCACAAGGTAATAGGAAATCCAGTGCTGCCTGTTCAGTTTGCTTAATTTGCATGATTAGTTACTAAAAGCATGTGTGCAAATTACCTAAAGGCACGGGGAAGCAGATCAACTCAAATAACATAGTACCTGCACAGTTATCCAACTTCCCAGAGCATTTCTGGTAACCCACGAACCCCACAGGAAAAGCTGTGTGCAGTCCTGTGCCATGTTCCCAACGTGAGCATTTCAGTTTGGGGATCTGGTCCATGCCATTCACTTTTCAAAACCTGAACTTCAACTTGTTATATCCCCTCCTCCAAGAGGGATACAGACAGTGATGAAATGCTATATGGCACCACCAGAATGGCACTAGTGTTTCTTTATGGATAAAATAATATATTAATGTCCGCCCATCACATATTATGTTCAACCATTTATAAAAAAATACAGATTTAGTAGTAGTTAGCAAATTATTGCAGCCTGTTTCTAAGTGAACTTGCAATAAGAATAAAATGCACCTGAAAAATAATTCTCTTCTGAGGGAAAGTTCAAGAGAAGAAAGCTATGTACAGACTGATAAACAAAAAAGCTGATAGAGAAGATAAACCACCTATATAATAGCGCACTACATTTCCTGAGCTTTGTAAAATATTACGCATATTTCCAAAATATAAAACACTTAGGTTGTGTTATCAAAGGCACATACATTAGAGTATTCAATTTTTAAACCTGAACAGGACCATATGTATAAAAAAGCCATTCTATAACAAACCAGTCTCCTAGTTTTTATCCCACTTGACACAATTGCAGGGATAGCAATTTAAAATCATCAACCAGAGAGATGTGCTTACAAGCCTCAGAGAACATTTGGGCACACAGACACTCAAGAGTAGCACACAGCTCAAACACTTTAAAGAGCCAAATTGGGTTCCCATAACCATAAAATTCCAGGCATGTTTCCTTATCCGTTGTTTTACCCCTTCTCCTCCTGACCATCTCCTGCCTTGTCTTCCCACTCTATTTTCCCAACCTGGCTATTTGTCTAGCACATGGTAAATGGGATTAGGAAGCAGAGGTGGCTAAAACAACTTTTTTCCCTACGTTATTTTCCAACTGGATCAATTCCCTGCCCTGCATGGCCGCACAGATTTCACTGGAGGATGCAGTGAATTGTGCAGAGCTGGGAAAAACAAGCCAGACAAAAGGCGCTGATTAAACAGCATCACTAGATGTGAGCACGAAGCCTGGGGGAAGCCACTGCTATTTCAGTCACAGTGGCTGCTGGTCTGTCACCTCTGTCCCTGGCAACATTCCTTCCCACATTATCACAGACTTTCTTGCCCTCTTAAGTTGTTCTGCTGCTCAATGTGAGGCCATAAGGAGGCTGAAATTGCACTGAGCGGGTTGAGCTGATCTGACTGCTGGTTGCCACCAAAAGGGACAGGTTTCTCATTCCTCTTCACAATTTGCTGATTCATCTGACTAACACAGGCCAAAACCAACCAACCAAAAAGAGTTAATATTCTCCATTTTTTATTGAAGAGTCAGATACAGAGACTTTAGATTGAGGACCTGAGACTGGGAGCAGAGAAGGTGACCATGCATCAGCACACTCCTTCATCATTTCTAGTTGATCCAACTGTAGAGTTGCCCAGAAAGTGGGGCAGCTTTCACGATTTCCCTGTCCTCAGCAGTCAGTTCTCCATTTCTCTGAGCAGGGATTAGTCTCCAGTGAGCAGATTCAACTGGCCACTTGGCCAACCAGTCTAGGTGGGACCTGGCAACCATGGTCGGGCTTGGTCAGTTTTAGAAGAGACTAACAAGGAGATTAATCACCTAAACCCAATGTGGAACTGCACCCTTTGATACTTGGATAAAATGTCTCTTTCTCTGGCCATGTTAGGCTAAACAGTCCCAGCAACCCCCATTGACATTTTCCAACTGCCCCTTCCATGCAACTGCTTTGTCAGCAGAACAGTGATCTAGACTGAGGAATTTACCTAAAATGGAAAATATACCAACAAAGAAGGGTGTTTTCAGTATGAGCCATCTCCTCAATGTAGCTCATTATATGGTCACACTCACATTGGCACAAAGGAAGGGGAAAAGACACAAAAAGCCATGCTCACACAACATGGCTGCCACAAAAGAGTCTCAAGACCAATGTGTGGAGGAGCAAATGTTTCACCTGCAGTTCACTGCTCCAGCATTAGACATGATACAGAGACCATGTGCCCACGAGTCTTTTGCCATAGTGTCAAAATGAAATTAACTGTTTTCTTGCATTTTAAAGAGGATCTAAGATCTCAAAATAAAAATTTAGTCCAAATCATTCATGAATATTCTTACAAATAGTACACCTTATACCTCAATCTGCTTTCACACCAGCTCTAAAAGCACATTTGCAGAGAATACCCGGAATATAAAATTTGTCATTTGTGACAAGGTAAAATGACATACCCAAACTATTACCTTCCTTTAACTAGAATTCAGGTTATTTTTTTTAATATTCATTAAAATTTGGGGGCCTTCTGCAATTTTTTTGTGTTTTGCTTTCACTTGATTTTTTTACTTCCTTTCAAGGATCAGATACAGGCTGTTAAATCAATCTACATGGAGCAAGCCTGTAGATAAAGACCCTTGAGAGCACTATGTGGTCATCTTAGTCTTTTAAGATTGTTATTTTATATAAAACCACAATCTTTCACAATGTCTGAGCAGAATGTTGTAAAATGCTAAGATGAAAGCAAACTCAATTGCAGAACAGTTCACACTCTACTTGCGTTTATTTGCCTAGATCTGTTTTCAGCATTTGTGCACAGTCAGTATCATCTCAACAGGAACTGCAACTCAATTAAAAATACACTGAATGACCGAAAGAAAAGAGTTCCAGTCTTCAGAAATATCAGTAATCCACAAAATTAACACAGTAAACGTTAGAAATTGAAATGCCCAACCTTCAAATATGCGATCCAGACGTTGCCGCTTCACTTTGTGTTTGTCCATTAGAGACATAAGAGTGGAAGCTCAAAGAACGTCCCCACACAGCTTGGTGATGGTCTCCTCACACCAGCCACCAGTCAGAAATGCTCAGTCTTTTATAAACTTATTTTCACCTGTGAACAGAAAGACAAAATTATTAAACTGTAAAACACACCTTTTTTTTTTTTTTTTTTTTTTTGGTACCTCTTTCCAGAAAGATGATCTACATGTATTCTAAAGAACTAAAAAAAAAAAACTCCATAAAGTTCTTAAATCATATTAGGTAATGTGGTATTTCACAACAAACTGCTTTTTAAGCACAGAGAGATGCAAAGCACAGGGCACAGCTCAGACAAGCTGGTTTAGAAATGCTCCGAGACAGCTGCTGTTTTCTGCCTTTTGACTGTCAAATACTTTCTTGCCCTTTCACTGAACAACCCCCCAGCCAATGCAGGTATCCTGGATGGGCACAGGCACATGATTCCCATAAAATGACAGAAATGTGTTCACCTGAAAGGAAGCTGGAAAGCCACAATTTTGCATCGCAAAGCTCGCAGGGAGAGAAAATGCTCTTTTCGTTCTTAACTTTTAAGCCCTCGATGATGAAGGAAACCAGAGTTTCGACTTGGGAGTTGAAGGAAACAGGTCAAGGGGCACAGACACGAGGAAATGCATCATGGAGACAACACAGAATGCCAACATCTATATCAACCAAATGGCATTTAAAGCAGGTTTATGCATGACTAGGCAAGCTCTTTGGCAGCAAATACAGCTAAGCACTTTTCAGATCCCGTGTAGCTGGGCAAGACAGCGTGAGGGTATTGCAACAAGCAGTCTGCATTTCAAGCCAAACCACTGAGAAGCAGGAAGGGGGGGATGGGGTGAGAGGGAGGAAAAAAATCCCTCAGTGACAGTCCAATCACAGCATTAGAATATAAAATGCACATAAGCAAGTGGATGGGGGAAAAACAATCCAGATCCTCTAAAAAGCATAGTCAGAGCACCACTTTTATCCACCTTTAAATGTTTCCGCAGCCTTTGAGAAACAAACTCAGACCACACTGTATTACAAGCACAGTGCACACTAAACTGAGCCAAATAATCCACCTCCCTGTTCCTTTTTATTCCTGCTCAACAGCTTTCAACATCAGTGGATAGGATTAAATGGCCTTACAAGTGACTGAACCTAGAAATCTGCTTGTTTCTTTCTAGAGGCTCAGCTCTACTAAAACCAAACACAGGCACACCTCAACATATGATCAAGATTCATGCACTCTGAGTGAAATGATAAAAAATATTCTGAATATCAAGAACTGCACATTTGCATTAAAATAAGTATCTTTATCAGAGCTACCTGGCTTGGTGCATTTGGACTTTGCTAACAGAGTTCTTTTCTTTGTGGGTTTGGGCTTTTTTCTTATTTAAAATGGGGTTAATGTGCAACATTCACCGTGCTTTTAACACTCATTTAGCCTCATCCTCCTCTTCACTTTTCCCCCACACCTCTTTTTCTTTATCCTCAAATTCAAGATTCTTCTGATGTTTTGCATAATGTCTGACTACAGCTGAATACAACATCCCATCATCTAGAGAGGAAAAGAAGTTGGTGAAGAATGTAGAACCTCACTTTTTTACTCTTTAAAAAACAAAAAGAATATTGCCATTTTTTAAATTCTCTTACATTTCTTAACATTTATATTCCTCTAAAATATAACATTCTTCAATATTCAGTGTGGCTCTGTTAAAAAACTGCACGACATTACATCAAATCTAACATGGATTTGAAAACCTTAAAAGCCAACAATATAACCACCAGTCATTGCTGAAGCCAACACCCTAAACTTGTGCAGAGGATCAGTCCTAAAATAGTCTTTAATTTATTTGCTTATCACTCCAATAACCACACAGAAAGATCTAAGGGATAAAAACCAAACCAGAACATAATGAACATTTTAAATACTAGTCTTGGTTTAAATTTTTATAGCTTATTTAATTTCCCATCTTGTAGAAACATATATGCCTGCTGGCCTCCTTGTGCTGTTTTGTTTATTCATTCAGCAAAAGATTTTTCCACTGTAGTCACTCTGCATGCAAAGCTGGATGACAGCTGTAAAAAACAGACCATCTGTAACTATTGACCTACCACTGAATGTGTCACCAGATGTTTTCTATCTGTCTACAGTAGCTTCAAAGCATACCATATAAATCAAGTAGGTTTTTTTCTTTTAAACATTGTTTAAAAAATATTTTCTTGATAGTAAGTTGTCATAAGTTTAAAAAAAATTTGAGCAAAAAATTAAATTAACATGTTAACACCATTCTAAGTTGAACCCTCATATGGTTTTATTGTACATCGTGTTCCAACACAAAGAGCAGATGATGATATGGGAAGCATTTCCCAGCAAAACAAAAGCCTGATAATTATGGAAGCGTTAGTTACTGCAATTACCAAACCACAACATGAATAATTGTATTTGAGAAATTCACGAAAAATACAAGCACACTGCCTAACGAATTAAAAACCTGAACACCAAATACCAAAGAGTATTTAACATCAGGCTTCTGTAGTTCAGTATTTTAGGATGAAGTGAGAAACCAAGTGATTTACGAATATATAGTGCTTAGCATATATGTCAGGTAGTAGCTGAGATACCATCAATGCACGGAACCCTTGTAACCAGTAGACATTTTAGATTAAAATATACTCAGTTGAAAACAATATTAGAGTTTTTTCTTTCAGTTAAGCAGACGATGGCAGTGTATTTTTAAAGGGAAGATGCCTCTGGGCATTGCAGTCTGGAGCATTTCGCTCTTTCTTAGGAGAGGAAGAGCTTTACTCTTTCTGAGACTTCAAGATAAAAGGAAGAGGGATTCTCCAACATGTTTCTAGGAGAGTGAGGAAATCCTACAGGCTAAAACAGAAGTGATATAAATAAGTCAACTTTGATTTCAGTTTTCAAAACAGATAACACTGGTAATGAGTACAGGATAAACATTAGCTGTGCCTGAGAAGATTTGAAGGAAGGTCCATTCAAAACCCATGATCTTGGGTGATCAGAGGATGGAAAGGAAGCAAACTAAGACATTCCCCCCCCCTTTTTTTTTTAAGAAAAGCAAACCAGTAGGCTAATTATACACACAGAGTACATACATGGGTTGAGACAAATTCCACATTATCAGGGAAGAACCCCTCTCAAACCCTAAAGGTTGCAGCGTGCAGTGCAGGACTGTTTCCTCTGCATTGGCCTCATGGGAGAATTCTGCATGGACCAGATTGTGTTTCCAGTGGACCTGAACGAGTGGGAAAAGCCTAACAGAAAAACTGGAGTGGGTCACTCATCACCCCAGATTAGTTACCCTACTCTCAAAAATATTCAGAGTAAACACACCTGAGCAGACTTTGACCTACAGAGCTACGAAGTGCAAAAGATGGATTTCTACCTTTGCCTCACTGCCAGTTGCAGGCAGAGATTTGTAGGCCATCCCAAATCAGATGATGAAGCTTAAGAAATGTAAAACAGAAATGAAATTCACTGGCAGATCATTAATGCATTGAGAAAAAGGTCAGGAAGATTTGTGTTACCCTTGGGAATCTCAACCTTCACTTAATTTAGCCATTCTAGTACATGCTCCTTGGTCTGAAACTATACTGAGTTATTGAAATATTTTTTCTTTCTACAAACAATATCAAAAAGTATAATATAAGACTATTATGAGTTTATATTTGAAATTGCAGTGCCATCAGTTTTGATGATCAAATATTAGATAATTTTCCAAGACGACCCACACTAATGCTTTGCTCCTCCTTCCTTCCCACCCAAACCAGTAACATCTCTATTTTCCATGACACCTCAGAAGCCTTGAAATGGCCACTCTGCACAGCCCTGGAAGCAATAAGTAAATACACTGAAAGTGTTGATCCTCGTGTTATAAATATTTTAATTATCCCAAAGAATTATACATTTTGAAGTAACTGTTCGTTTCAGTTAGTAAACAGACCATGCAGTTCCAACCCTCCTGCCATGGGGCCATGGGCAGGGACACCTTCCCCTAAACCAGGTTGCTCAAATCTCCATCCAACCTGGCCTTGAACACTTCCAATAATAAAGTCTCCACAACTTCTCTAGGCAACTGTTCCAGTGCCTCATCATCCTCATTATAAAAATGTCTTCTTTATATCAAAGTCAATGATACCTAAGATTTCAGGGTTAAACTGTCACAGTCATCAGAGGTATCAGAGATATTCTGTGAGATAATCTGTGTTCCCCAGCTTGTGCAGCTAAAAGCAGAGCACCAGAGTATGAATTTAAGCCATACACTCTGAAATTCTGAATGCTGTTTTAGGGACTCTGGTCTTCCCAAAGCATGAAGCAGCAAGCTTTTCTGCAAACCTAACTCCCTGTACAACCCACAAATGAGAATTACTCACTCTATAACAATTACTGATGTTCCTTAAAAGTTAAGTTTCAAGTGTCAGGTTTTCTCCTTGTTTGGTTAAAGGACAGGCTATGACACATGCCAAAGAAGGCTTTCTTGCAGTCAAAGTCTTTACAGAAAAATGGAAATTTATCTGAATTTCAGAATATTTTTCTAGTACAAAACAAAGTACTTTGTTTTTGGCAAAAGAGAGGATATCATCATGTTGATGAACAGCATGAAGTAAAACTATGTAAAAATTCTAAGAGAGATTTGTTTTATCTGAACATTAACTTAAAGATGTATTTACATAGTAAAGAGGCGAAATTTGTGAGGCTATGGCAAGAGATGAGCTCTAACTTAAAAAAGGAAAAATAGAGCTGATGACGTAAGAGAGAAATGCTCTACTTGAAAAAGCTCTACAATTTGTAGTTGAACTTTTCTAACATCAGTAGCAGCAGTATTGGTTCTGTATAAGACAAATCTTGGATCAGAGGAATGATGTTTCATAATGGAAGTTAAGTCCAAAGTTATACAATGTACTACACCTAAACATAGAACAGAACTGAAAGATTAACATCTGAACTAATTTTTTTTCCTTTCTAGATTCCATTTCTAAAAGTATTATTACACAGTACTTATCAATAAATGTTTGAAAAATGTCCAATTAAAGATATGGAGGACAAACACTTTTGTTTGGGTGTTTCTTCAAAATGCAGTAAAAATTAGACTGCTACAACAACACTGGAATATCTTATTCTGAAGTTCTGGAGGACACTTTAGTTCTCATATTTCATATCCTTTTCTGGAGATTCTGTGACTTACACTAAAACCTTCTGCAGTATGAAACCATCACCTCACTTTCACTGTACTCAAAGCTATTCTTGCAAAGATTTAAGCTACACTTAAAAATAAGTATGGCCCATTGAGCAGAACAAAAAGAGATTAATTGCCAGAAGAAAAAGAATATGTCAGACTTTCTGTGCAAAAATTCAAGTTATTCCATCTTGTCTTATAAAAACTAATACTGAATTAAGAAGGAAATATATAATTATATTTGTCTGTCAGCCAATTTATCTTGCCATTAAGTATGGCTAAGCCACTTTGCCTTACCATTAGATGTCAGCACAGTCTAAGAGAAACTGTACAGGGAGCTTCAAGAACAATAAATTAATCACAAAAATGAAGCCACTACTGAATTAGACACCAAAAAGCAAGTTAGATACTCAGAAAAGGACTAAATCCCCAAATATTCTAAGGGCATTACCAAAACCTAAGATGCATTTATCTCAAAAAAGATGGAGGATTAGAAAAAGTGCCTGGACAGGCAGTAAGTCTGGTCCAAGGCATGGAATAGCTTGCTGAAAAATCCCCCCCAGCCTGAAGCTGATACAACTGTGGGAAACACAACAAATACATATAAAATACACACTATGTCTCAACTCAATGTCTAGGGAGCACACAGTGAAATAGCAAGTCAGAATATTAAAAACAACGGGAATCTTCATCATGGAGTATGTAATTAAATTGTAATATCTGGTGTCACAGGTATTGTGGATGCCAAAGCTTTAAGTGGTTCTTAAAAGGGATAAGACAAGTTTATGGAAAACCCATACTGATAATAACAGCCACAACACCAACCCAGATCAGAAATCCATAAGCTGGTAAATGCCAAAGGCAGGGAGAATGTCAGTGCATGCTCTGTTCTCATACACAGCTCTGTGTTCCACTGCCCAAATGTCCCTTTAGCTCAGCACCCAACATTTGCCAAGAAATGAGATGCTTCATTAAGAGAAAGAGCAGAAAAAACATGATGCTTTCTTTAATCATACACCAGTGGCCACTTTTGGAGCCAGGACACAGGGCAGAGGGACCTGCAGCCCCTTCTGACACACAGGCACCCCTTACATTCTTAGGAAATGTAGAGATACTCCACTAAATGGGCTGATCCAGCCTTGCAGAAAGCGAGGTCCTCAGCTCACAGAGATGCACAAAAAACATCCTAAGACAAAATAAAACTAAGACAAGTTGGTGCCACTATTCCCAAAAGATACTGATGGAATCATCAAGCTGACAGTGCCTCCAATATAGAGCCCAAGAGACATCTAGAAAATCAACATAATTAAACAACTGCCAGTGCCACAGACTCCACCCTAGTACATGGTGAGCTCTTGCAGCAACAAGTGTCCTTTATTACTGGCTTGTTTTCCTTGTCAGTGTAGCTTAAACTTCCAGCCATCAGATTTTCTTGCAGCTTTGCCCGACAGATGGAAGAACTCCTGATGTTCTTTGCACTCAGGTGTCACCAAGCCATCCTTTGATCTCCTTGCAGACACCAAGGTCCTCAATAATCCCCTAGAACATCAAGTTTCTGATCCTACATTGTGTCAAACCTGTGCATCTTTAAATTCACAAGCAAGTCACTAAAGTACTGGTGTGCAAGTGCTAGAACAAGGCAAAGCCTTTCAGGAGCAGTTGCATCAATATCCAATGCAGAAGAACCTTTACCACTCTCCTTCACAATCCTTGGATTACTCTGAGATCACACCAAGAAGAAGAGAGTTTGCATTTGCTTCAGTAGTTTTTTCATCACTAGAGCAAAGCCAGTTCTTTTTTTGGGTGGGGCTCTCTGCCCCACGAGTAGAGCCAAATCTGTACTTGTTCTGTATTTATGACCTAAAATCTGAATACAGTTTCACAGAGTCACCCAGGTTGGAAGAGACTTCCAATATCATTGAGACCAACTATCAACCCAACATTACCATAATCACTCCTAAACCATAATCCCCAAGTGTCACATCCAGACAATTCTTGAAAACTTCCAGAGGTGGTGACTCCACCACCTCCCTGGGCAACTTACTCCAATGCCTGACCTCTCTTTCGGTGACAAAATGTTTTCAAATATCTAATCTGAATCTCCCTTGGTGCAACTTAAGGCCATTTCCTCTCATCTTTTCACTTGAGACACAGAGAAGAGGCCGACCCCCTTCACTACAACCTCCTTTCAGGGAGCTGTAGTGTCCCCTCTGAGCCTACTCTTCTCCAGACTAAACATCCCCAGTTCCCTCAGCTGCCCCTCTTAGAACAGGTCATCTAGGCCCTTCACCAGCTTATCAAAGTAAACTTGATTGCTCTGCAGCACTTCTCTTATTTTTTTTAATACATCAGCAGTTTTTACTCTATTTATGAGTGAAGGTGTTTTTTCCTGTTGATAAAAATGTTCAAAATAAAGCCAAGAACACCCTTTGTCAGCATGCCACTAAAAACAAAGGTTATGGGCTTTTGACCTATTGTCCATTATTTTTTAATACTGTGGTATACTTCCTGTACTATTCTGTCTTTAATTACTTCAGCACCAAATAAAATGTCTTACAAAATAATAATCATAAGCCCTTATTTTTATGGCACAGGACTGTAAAATGGCCTTTTTGACAGGGAATATGGTGAAAACAGTAGAAGAGGTTATGATAGTAATTCTGTCATTAGAAGCTTTTTATGAGGTATTTGTCTTCACCATAAGGTTTTTCTCCCAGAGCTTTTTTTCCTTAGCAGCATTCTCTCTCAATTATACATCTGTCCACAAGCCAAAAATTACTCACTGCTGAAAATGAATTACTGCAGATGTGTATGACTACAGACAGATGGGAAGCATCTCTGCTGTCTCAGATTTCTAGGTCATGAATAAAACTTCATTGAAAAACTCAAGCTATTAGAAAATTATTAAAGGGTAGCAACCCTTTTTAACTAAAATTTTAAGTAAAATTGAAATTATATCCTTCGTGTCAGAAAACATTCACTTATTGAGCAATACTATAGCTATGCTTCTCAGCAAACAATATTTCTAAAAACTTCCATTTCAGGTATTCAGCACAAGCTTCTTCAGAAAGACCATTGTGAGAAGCCTCAGTCTTAATCATGGACAGCTTTAAAGGAAAGGGAAATGAAGAGATGGGTGTGATCTTTCTAAGATCATGAATCTGATTCCCTCACATGTCCAATTCCTGGCTTTGCCCCTCACTCTCTGACCTGAGAAATTTGACCTGATGGTTTCTTCCTCCAATTTCACCCTCTACTGCTTTGGTTTGTAAAGGAACACAGATACAAACACACCAGAGATACTGCCCGGAGATACTGTCAGACCTACTGCTTTACAAAGTACTTTAAAACTTCCAAATGAAAACCATTTAAAAATGTCAAATAAGTGAGTTGTTGGATCAGTGTTAAAGTAATCACCTCTGCATTTTTTGAAGTCTGAAATGAAAGAAAATTACGTTGAAAGAAGATCAATCTCCATCCATTTTTTTGTGAACAGGCTGAAGAGCCGGAAGCCTTCCCCCATTTTGGAGAGTTGGATAGAAGAGACAGTAACTGTGTAAGCG
Source organism: Corapipo altera (assembly GCF_003945725.1). Taxonomy (NCBI): domain Eukaryota; kingdom Metazoa; phylum Chordata; class Aves; order Passeriformes; family Pipridae; genus Corapipo; species Corapipo altera. Next base: position 894,775 of record NW_020884947.1, read on the forward strand.
AATGAAACACAGTCTTAGGGATTTTGAGAGACAACAGCAGTGAAACTGAATTGCCTCTAATTCAAAACACAAGATTATCATTATTTGAATCAAACTCGAATGAATAATACGTATTTAATATTTTAATGCACCTGAGAAAGCATAACAGGATGCAAGGTATTAGTCATCACTCGTGACAATAAAAAGGCTAATGCCTTGCTTAATGAATTCTCTAGCAAAGGAAACAATTACTGGTGCATTTCATGAATCTCTATTGCTAGAAAGGATTCGAACCAGCAGGGAGAAAAGATTACTTTTAACCTTTCATTGATTTATCGACCCTTTTTTTTGTGTCTCCAAGAAAGACACAAACCCACATCAAAATGCCAGGCACATGGACTGAGTGCCTACTCCATGTGTGAAACTGGTTCCTCTGTCACAGATCTACTATTAGGAGTAGCCCATGGATATCCAAAAACCTGTGCTTTACAGATTTAAACTACTGATTAAAAAAAAAAAATGTTTGTTCAGCAAAAAAGAAAGAGTGGGGAAGAAAGAAACATTTATTCTGAAAGTAAATAAGAAATCACATCTAAAGGCATTTAGGTTAGAAATTTAGTTAAGGCTAATTAAGTTTAGACAAAGAACTGCAGATGCTGTGTTTGGGTTTTTTTCTCTATACCAAAAAGCCTCACATGTTGGATACTACAAGTCCAGAGGAAGCCACTAAAGTGATGAGAGAGCTGGAGCATTTCTGCTATGGAGACAGGATGAGAGGGCTGGGGTTGTTCGGCCTGGAGAAGAGAAGGCTCTGGGGAGACTTTGGAGCACCTTCCAGTACCAAAAGGGGCTCCAAGAGAGCTGGAGAGGGACTTTGGACAAGGGCACAGAGGGACAGGACAAGGAGGAATGGCTTTAAACTGACAGAGGGTGGGGTGAGATTAGATTTTGGGAAGAAATTCTTTACTGTGAGGGTAGTGAGGCACTGGCACAGGGAAGCTGTGGATGCCCCATCCCTGGAAGTGTTCAAGGCCAGGTTGGATGGGGCTTGGAGCAACCTGGTCGAGTGGAAGGTGTCCCTGCCCATGGCAGTAGGGCTGGAACAAGATGATCTTTAAGGTCCCTTCCAACTCAAACCAGTCTATGATTGTATGGATATGGGCACTCGTGCTGCTGTAAGAAAGCACATTAAGTACTGGGGAAACACTTTTTGAGATTGAATACTTTCCACTTGAAGAGTAAACTGTGTAATACTTTAATATTATGATTGTGCTTTATTTCTTCAAAATTACTTTTATCTCTAAGAAGTATTCTAGTGAAGTAACTTTATGCAGATAAGGCAAATACGATTCTTGGTCACATTTTTCATTTTCCCCATATTACTGCCCTGTGGCAGCAACATACCACCAGCAGGATCAGTATCACAACAACATAACCCTCAGAATAAAAACAGCTGTGATGTGCAGCTCTAGATCTACAGTGATAGATTGGATACATCTGAAATCCCTCATGTAAGGTATCTTTAAGCCAAAACGTATAAATTCTTCCTATAATACTTTGTGTTAATTAGAATACTCATAATAGATTTTAAGAAAGGAAGTTTCACCCCTTAGCTACTGCAGATATTATAAGTTTCGCTCAGTTACTAGAAGAAGAAAGAAAAAAAACAGACAGTGACACTTTGCATGATTAGACTTCCAGAGACTGTGTTTCCAGTTATGCTTTGTTTGAAAACAGAAAATATCCAGGATAAAGCTTTGCTCCTATAGTTCCTACTCTTCAGACTATGGCAACTCATTCCAGTCAGAACAAAAGATACCTGGTCTGGGTATTCATCTATTGCCTGCTAAGGTGCCCTGGTAAAACTAGATTTTTTTAGTAGCACATAAATTAAAAATTATTTTTAAAAAAATGTGTACATTACCATATAAAAATTACATGTGTTTGGTTTTCGATTTTTTGTTTGTTTGTTTTTTTAATGCAGTACAAATGCTGGACCATTGCCTTTCCCCAGTTAAATGAGAAGAAAATTTCCCTCACCTAAACATAGTAAAATGGTAAATATCAAGTGCATTTCTCAGAAATCAATATTTAAAAGATTATAAATTGTGCTACTTATACCTGATCATTAATAATATTTAGTGATAGCATTTCCACATTTCTTTGACATTTCTGATACATAATTCTACTGTATCTGGTACATAAATACTTTGGAAGTCTGGAGAGTCAAAAAACCTAAACTTCTTTATCAACAGGTATAACTACACTAAGAATAAAAAAGATTTTTCAAGTGTAACACTAAATATTGGCAAAATGTCTTCCCTCCTTACTAAGCAATAAAGGCAATATAAGATAAAGAGATCAAACAAGTGGCAAGTTCAATTCACACTCTTTATGTTTTAATTCAAGTCATCTTTGTCAAACTTTGCACCTTTACCTAGAATCCTATAAACCACAGAACAGTCTGGTTTGGAAGGGACCTTTAAAGATGATTTAGTCCAACACACATACCCCCCCATGATGATCAGGGACACCTTGCACTGCATGGGGTCACTCAAAGCCTCATCCAACCTGACCTAGAACACCTCCAGTGATGGAGCATCCATGGATGCAGAACCAAACCAAAGATGTTGCATTTTATAGATCAAAACCAGTTTGCAAGTGCTGTAAATTGTAGCTATAAAACCGCCAACTATTAGAATACTTATTTGGCAAAACAGAAAATACTACCAAACTTTACAAAAACACCTACCAGTTTAATGACCAGATTATTTCTCACTGTGGCTCCCTCCCCCCTGGACTCCTGGAAACAGCTATCCAGCCTTGAAGGCATCACTGACCAACTTCCCACAATCAACTTTCACACTCGACTAGAGAAAGTGTTTAATTAGTAATTCTTTCCCCCACATTTTGGTGTCAGTGTCCATCTCCTGGCATGACATTTCATTAAGAAGTTTCCAGCCAACTACACTGCCCTCTCCATCACAGTAATACAGCCCACTTCCACACCTTGCTCAATTCTATAAGCAATCTCCAGTGCAATTACAGGAATTGCTTATGCACAAGATAAATGCTAGTGGCTAGGATATTGTATCCTTCAACATCATTAAATGTGGGGAAACAAAGAATTAAAAGTACAGTTAGATAGTTCCACACATCTGAAGCTGGTTGACAGTTGTGTATGATATCATATACTGTAAATAACACTAGCATCCACTACTCATTTCACAAACTGATTATGATTTGTCTCTATTCATCATTTAAACTCATCCACTCATTCTTTTACTCAGTAGTGGGAAGGCGGAGAAGTCACTACAGGCTGCTTTGCTATGGAGTTCTGCAAAATTTGCTTTCAGACACACAGTTTTTCGACTGGATTTTCCTCTCTTCCGTTCACAGACAGTGCTGAGATGTAGTCTCTCTCAAGAGAAAGAACATTAAAAACTTACACTTCAGTGAAAAGTTTTGTCTTTCCTGTAAAACAAACCTGAAATTTGCAGAAGGGGACAAGCAGGCACTGAGATCATTAGGTAGGTGTTAGAAAACTTAGAAAGCTGCTTCACACTCACATTAGAATCCAAGATCCCTACATTATGTACACCAATAACCTGGCATAGTGAGTCGGTCCAAATGCATCAAACTCTTGTTTTATTCCAAAAAGGTTTTAGTGCAACTACATTCATCACAGCATCTCAGTTTCTTTCTGTGATGTAACTAATGTAGCTATAAATTTTCACAGTTTATGTTTTCTCATATCTGGGAAGAGAGCTCTATGTGCAGCCTGATATTTTCAGTTTCCTTATTTGAACATATATGCTGGTTTGTATCTGTTACAGAAGAAAGATCAAGCAAGTGCACTTGGCAGTTGGTCTGGAAAGTGATAAGACTGTAACAGACTTTAATGGAAATTCATTTCAGTCCTATGCTACACTAGGAAACAAAATTTCCAGCCCATATTAACTTGAAGGTTGGCTCTTCTTGATTACTTAGAATGCTCCTGCTACTCAAGAGGGCAGTTTAAAACTTCTAGATAAGAAACTATTTCAAGTTCATAACATTTTACATCTTGAAGATAAGGCCAAAGCTGTGAATATAATCTTCTCTCAAAATCTAAGTAGAGACTTCAAAAATACGTAAAAAGACTGAAAGCTAGACATGGTCAAAGCACTCTGCATGCCTCGAGAATTGTGTTCCTTAATTCTGGAAGAAAGCTGAAGATGTGAGACAGGAGAAGTATCATTGCACATTATGTGCAGCACCCAAGCTACTGTTCCATTCTCAAACCTTTTAACCCATTATGAGGCAGATGACTGTAACTGCAGAATTATTCCTTGTAGGAACCTTCATAGAGAAGAAGTGGTGTCAGTATATTCTGAACATGCTTCCTTAAGGAACTCTTGAAACATCTGAGTGTATTGATCTCCTGTCAGAGAGAAGAGTGACATTTCTTGCCTATGAGAATGTCACACTGTCACCAAAAATGAGAGGAGATATCAACTCACCACCCATCAGCAGGTCCCTCAGTACCTGTGCTGCTTTTCCAAGGCACACTGCCATAATGCTGACTTTTAAAAAGGTCTGGATAAAAATTGACATCATTCAGATCAACTGATTTCTAGTATACTGTGAGCTCTTCCAGTAATGTCAAATGAATGATATTTGGCTGGAATCAGAGTACCTGGTAAAAAACCAGGGTTTTGCAGTATTGCATCCATAATGAAAAATAGACATATTCCAAGAAAAACTCACTGTGCTACTTTTGATTATCAGTAGTACAAGTTGTTTGTAACTCTTCCACTGGCCAACTACTCCACAAATTTCCCTCATAGAGTGTTCATCAGAAGATCTGCAGGGATCACTGGGCAAAAATGCTGCTCTTGGAATCTGCTTTCATACCTGGGAAACCTCAGTAATTCAAAAGGTAATTCCTTACTTTTTGAGCTTCACAGTACTTGATGTCCTCTCTTCCCTGCACTACAACTTCCTCACCTACTCCTCAAGACGACTCCCAAACTTTCCACAGGGTATTGCTGACTCCTCCTTGCTCTCTCATAGCTCTTAGTTTCTCAGTGTGGAAAAGAAAGCTCCTAAACCCTGCAAACTGCCTGGACTATCCACTCAGTGCTCTGTAAGGAGATGTAAGAACTGAGTGAAACTTTGGTTCTCCTTTTAAATATGGGAGCTTGTATGGACGTGACTGATGGTTACCAACTTTCCTTCCATAGCATTACCATCTCCACTAAAATACTTGGAACTGTTTCAAAGCTTAACATTACACCCTAAATAGCCAGATGACATTTCCTTCAGAAAACAAAGGAGAAAAAAACAAAACCGTGACTTTTTGAAAAACCAAATTCAAACTTTAGAAGAGACAGTCCCAATGCTCCCTCTAAAACAAATACTAGGAGATGCTAAAATTACACTTTTACTAAAAAAGAAAATACTTTCTTCCTTGATCTGCATAGTAATTAATTGTAATGCTCTACAGAAAGAAGGAAAAAATTACTTTCTAACTCCGAAAATGTATCTGCCATCTCTTTTACAGAGAACTCTGAGTTGCCTAACGCCAACTTTCATGAACTGTTATTTGGGCCAAAATAGTATGAGTAACTCAAACACAGAGGTCAACAGCCACCAGACCAAGCGTGAAGAAAAACATAAAAGGCATCCATGGCTGAAAAGAGGTTGAGGCAACTTTACTAAACCATATCTGGAGTACAGTTAAAATGGCAGCAATGCCAAAAAAATTCCTGTAAGAGATCTCTTGACTCAAAAAAGTAAGCAAGTAGGCAACAAAATAAGTCTCTGTTTTAAAAAAAAAAAACACTTAAAACAAGTAGACTTGAAGAAAAATCAAGTGGTCCACAACATGACCATAGGATTTTCATATGTAAAGAACAAAGCATGCAGAGAAAACCTTAATGGTCTCATTACTAACACCATGATTTTCATGTTTTAATTTATTGTACACATAAAGGAGTTTTAAAATATATTTAATAGCTATGAAATCTGCATATATGAGAAAAACATGGGAACCAGGGCCCTCATAATGTCGGCCTTGCTTTGGCTGCTGGTATGATTTCTTCAGAAGCAGTTCAAAGACTGCTCACAAAAGATAAAGACCCTGCAACGTTTTCTTGAATATTTGAACATCAGGTCTCCCTATACATAATTAGATTTGAAAACCTAAACGTCTTTTGGTTGAATAAATAACATCAGAAGTTCAAGACTCCAAGACAAGTATATTTGCAATTATATTACAGTTCAAAAATCAAATGAAAAATTGTTCTCTGAAAAATCAAGTCTTAAAATAGACCAAAGTACACCATGTGCTTATGTTTTATCTGACAGTGTTGCATATCTGGATTGAGATGGTTAGCTTCTCTGTGTCAAGATCTAGATGAAAATTATCTGTAAAAAGGGAGTAAAATGTCAAATTCTGAATTATCTGACAATTCTACAACAGATGGCCTAAAATATTAGTGATTCAGTTGTTGCTGGCATTGGGTCAGTTCTTTACTTGTTAATTAGGGACCTTCATTTTGAACTATTATTTTGCTAAAAAATGCCCATCAGGGCAAAAAAAAATTAGAAAATGCATGGCTAAAGATTTTAGAAAGCTTGCTCTCCATTGGTGCAAGAATTTCCATTCTGGTTGATTAATAAAATTCCAGGTTGAGAAGAAAACTTCCATTCCCAGTTGTTTTAATAAGATCCAGATCTTGTCTTTAGTAAATATTGGCAGTGTGCAAGTGCAGAAGTGCTCAACCCTATCCATTTCACTATATTTCAGAGTTTAAGATGCTCAGAGAGCAAATGTTCAGTCTCTTTCTCCTAGACTGCAGAGTCTGGGTTTGGAAAGTAAGTCACAGGAGAGGTGACAAACAGGTAGTTACTTTTGCTCTGCAAAAGAGATATCCAGAGTCAGTCCTTCTCCAACGCAGACTGGAGCATCATTTATATCACAAAGCTGAGTTTGTCCTCCTCCAGACAGGACCTGTCCCCCTGTGTGCCACTGCTGGATCTCCGTATCTCCTCTTCCCTCCTGCAGTTGAAAACAGAACATTTCATCTTGTCTAACTTCCAAGTCCACCACAAGTTGTCTCAGGCTGCTCAGGGCAGGTTTAGCATCCAGAGAAAGGTCCTTGTCACACTCTTCCACATCCTGACTTGAGAACTGTCCCAGCAAGGAAGTGAAGGATTGCCATGCCACAGACTTCAAAAACATTTAACACTTCTCCACACAAACAGATCCTTACCCTGGAATCAACTAAGGAAAAGTGAAATGCCTGCAAGAGATAAAATCCAGTACACTTGCTCATTAAAGCCAACATCATCCTAAACTATATTGAAGTTATTCTATAACTGAGGAAAACCAAATATCAAGTAATAGCTACACGACAACAACAAAAATATCTCTCCTTGGTATTTTCCTTCCATTGGCATGTCCTCTGTGTGGAAATACATTCCCCCAAATCACTTCCTCTAAACCAGTCCATGTTTGTGCTGGTGACAAGACCCTCACCAGCACTTACCACTGGGAGAAGTTCCACAAGCAATTTGAAGCTAAAGATTGCTCCCTCGTGAAGCATCAATTTTTTTATCTGTCGCCTTGAAATCTATATGCAAGAACACATAAGGGTTGGCAACTATACAACTGGGTATTTATAAACTCTAAAAATGTTAACATATGTTAGAAAGCAAAAACAATTTGCCACTAAATAAGCTTTCATTTCCATTAGATGTACATTCCCTGAAAAAAATACAATTAGGCAGTAATCAGCCTTGACAACATATATTTAAATATAAGATAAAATTACTTTTTTTAATAGAAAGAATTGAAATTTTGAGTGAGTATGAGATTTTCCAGTATTTCTATGCAATGATAGATTTAACAGTAGCCAGAAGATGCATTCAAAGAAAACAGAAATATTGAGCTTAGAAATCTAACTTTTATAAATTCTTTACAGCTGAAGACTCAAACACTGCTCTGAAATACGATGGAACTCTGCTTTGCTTTTAAATATTAGAGGTATCTTCTGCATAAGGCAAACATAGCAAACTTCAGACCTTTTAAACCAAGCTTTGACAAGCATTTCACTTCATTTGGAAACTACACTTACTGGCAGCTTAAATAAAACATTTTTATAAGTACAACAATCAACTTTTTTAAATGTGCCCTTCTAAAATAAATGCTTCTTGACACATTGCATTTGGGTTTCTATCCACGTAGAAGCAGTTCTCTAACGCTGTAACAAAAGCTATCTAGAAACAATTCTAGAAGTTACATTGGTCAGACTTGGTAGTGGATAAAATTGCTGTTTCCTTGCTTTTTGTTTGATGTTAGATTGGCCATTTCTCGTGGGCTGGGCTTGCCCCAGTGGGCAAAGCTGGAGAAGGGCACAGCACACACACAATGGGTTCAGAAAGCAGCAATAGATCTGCCACTGTTCCCAAAGTGAATCACAATTCTAGTTCTTAATACTCTATTGCTTATTAAAAATATCAAATTTGAAAACACTGGAAAAAAAATCAGAAAGTTAAGAATCAATAAAACCTCTTATAATGCTGAAAACCAACAAGTGCCTACAGATCCAATGTGCAGGTTTTTGACTGCAGATGTAGGATAGTTTTTACTGCATCTCCAAAGGACTGAAAGAGCTATGGCATAAATTAATAATAGTGAGTCTATAAAGGTTGAATTGATACTGACATCTTGGATATTATTACAGATTAATGGACAAAGGCACCAGATCCCAAAAGTAGTCCCTGATATTTAATTACTAGGAAGTAACCAATAATCATATTAATTAGCACAGTTAAAAATCCCATCGAGCAGTAAATGATTTCAAAGGAAATTTTGGCTATAACAATGACAAGTTAAGTAATAACTTTGGCCGATGCCAGCACAGAATAAATGATTTAATGATCCCCATAGAAAGTTTTATTTTACTGAGATCAATATCTGACCCCTATTATACACTAAAAGCCATGCCTAAAACCAATTATAAGAACTATTCTTGGGCCTCTCAATTACAAAGAAATTTCCTTCTCAATTGTCATTCCATCAAAATTAAATAGATAATATGGAACTAAATGCATCTTTTTGGCATCTCAAGAGCAATAGCAACTATTGATATTTAAACATTTTACTAAAAAAATACCTAAGTCTTCGGTACTCAGTTTCCTGGATTATTAAAAAAAAAAAAAAATCAAAGCATTTTGCAGCAGTATGTATTTCTAAATGCAACATATTATCATCACTAAGTGAATCACAGAATGGTTTGGGTTGGAAGGGACCTTAAAGATCTTCTTGTTCCAAACCCCTGCCATGGGCAGGGACACCTTCCACTCGACCAGGTTGCTCCAAGCCCCATCCAGCCTGGCCTTGAACACTGCCAGGGATGGGGTATCCACAGCTTCTCTGGGCAGCTTGTGCCAGGGCCTCACCACCCTCACAGGGAAGAATTTCTTCCATATATCTGACCTAAACTTCTCCTCTTTCAGTCTGAAGCCATTACCCCCTGTCCTATCACTACAGTTCCCGATCAATGAATATCAATAGCAAGAATGACTTAACACTAACAAAAATTAAACAGTGTGAACTTAAGATTTCACATCATTGAAAGTGTATTTTTAAAACAATCACTTTCAAACTTAATTTATCAAATGTAACTGATACTTCGTGCAAAATAAAGGGGTTTGTGATGAACAGAAACTTTATATAGTAAAGCTCTAGAGTTATTCTCTACCTTTCTGTAACACAGGAAAAACTTTTTCACTGAAAGGATGGGCAGGCACTGGAACAGGCTGCCCAGGTGGAAGCACCATCCCTGGAACTGTTCAAAAGATGTGTGGATGTGGCACCTGGGGACATTATTTGATGGTGATCACGGTGGTGCTGAGTTAAAGGCTGGACACGATGATTCAGTGATTTTTGGAGGTCTTTTCCAACCTTAATGATTCTAAGATTTTTAGAAATAATAGTCTTAAGTCTGACTTTTGTAGAAACAGGATTTTTTATCTAAAGATGATGGAAGGCTTTAACTGTAAAAAAATTATTCCCATGTGTAAAAATTTATAATTTTTAATCAATAAATTACTTTTTAAAATCCTATTTGCCAGTAAAACTGGATACAATGTGTGTAATTAAGAAAATATTCACAAAGTGAAAAAGGTTAATATTTAATTGCATTATAAGTTATTTATATTCCAATTTTGGACTGTCTTTGTTCAGATCACATCCTGCTTGTACCCAAATCCTGCTTGTGGATGATATCAGGCAGCAAAATGGATAATTGTCACATATCAATCAAACACAACTTAAAAAAGCAGTTAAACTGACAGAATATGACCTGGATGATGGAATACTCAATTAAAAATCAAGAAGTAATGGATATAAGTCAAGTTAGTCAAGAATCTTATGTTTGCCATGATCTAAAAGGAGGCTGAAGATGCTTATTACTGATCAGTTGTTACTGTGTTAATCTAAAATAATCTACTTTCATCTATATTATGTATATGTGTGTGTGCATAAAGAGTCTAAATCTTCAAACACCTTCATTAAAATTTCCTACTGGGTTTATGCAGTAGGTACTTTTTAAAAATTACTGGCTATTTAAATCCCAAGTCTTTCTAATTTTAATGTTAGACCAGTTGATCCATGTGTTCATTCAAATGTATTAGTGCTTCTAGAATTACACCTGCTCCTCAGAGAAGACAGGACAGAAAAAAAGTATGTAAAAACAAAAGCAAAGAACATATACCTGCTTTTTATGTCAATATTCAATCTGTGCTACTTACAGAATTGTTTTCCTTCTGTGAGCAATTCCCTTAAAAGCTTAATTTTTCAACCAAGTTTGTTTTCAGGAACAGAAATATAGCTTCCAGAAATTATTTAAAGAACAACTATTTATCTCTTTAGTACTAGGAAGTGTAGTTACAAACTAGACATTAACCTGTAAATACACTGGACAAACATTATGGAAATATGTGAATATTTAAGATAGCACATCCTTTAATAGAAAGACTTAAATAATGAATGCAGAATTAATGGGAAAGTTCTCCAGTTCCACTACAAAATTGAAATTTAAACCAAAGGCAAACTTATAATTAATTTCTGGAAAAGACTTTCCTACAGCAAGAGCATTAATTGCTTTTTTAAATGGACAAAAGAGTAAAACATTCATATAAAACATAAGTGTAATGGTAAAAATCCTTTGTTATCAAAAGAAATGTGCAGCAATTAATCCAGACAGTTCTTACTCTGATGCCACTTCATGACTATCGAGGTTAAAAAAATGGGATCATGAAATAGAGAAGATTAATTTCGCAGGAGTTTTTACAGTTGAAAGTGGATGACTATAGATTAACTACAAAGACAAGAAATCTAGACCCTACAAGGATGAGAAATTTAGACCATCTGTATTACATCAACTATTAGACTGTGCATTATTCTTGGCTTTCCATCAAACTCTGGTCCTTAAAAAAAACACTCTTTTGTTTAAAGCTTCAAAGACTACAGCTGTTCTTATTACTGGTTTTGGAAATCACTACTTAAAGTCTTTAAAATAGAACATATCTGAAAAGACTCAGTAAAAATTATATTTACAAAAAAGCTTATAGCTAAAGTAAACTTTCAACATTCTGAAGATGAAAATAGCAAGAGCAAATAATCAGGATAAATACAACTGGTTTAGAAAAACTTCAGGAAGAAACTAAGAAATATGGAAAAATTATTTAAAGAATTATAGGGGATACTGAATACTGGTTATTACTGAATATTGGAATGTAAAGCACAGAACGCTGAAAATATTTGTTTAAAAGAAGGATCTGTATATTGGATTTGAATTTATCATACCTGCTGCTTACTCTGAAAGTTAAATTAGAATGAACAATTTACAATTCAAAAATAACTTGGAACAACCAGTTACAAAATTACAATAAGAAAACGTTGGCATTCATTTAATTCCTCTGTTCCAACCTTTTTAATAAAGTAGTAGAACAAAGTTCATGCAAAGGTCTTTGTTCTAAAAACAGTGATAAAGAAAATACACTGTATAGGTTCTAAATAAGTATATGTATCAGAAAATGCAAAGGATTTTCTATAGCTACAAATTAGCAGCCTCCCCTCCTCCACACATTTTTTGCTTTAATTCTCAAATATATAATAATAAATGTACAAGAAAGGTCTTAAAACCATGACAGATGCTAAAAAAAGCTTGGCAACCCATGTATCTGGAGCAGTCTTATTACAGTCCTTACAAGAAAAATTATAGCTAACACAATCAGAAGCAGAGCAGCTTTATAGCTTTGAGGTTGCACCTGAGATAACCAAGGAGGAGCTGTAAGAATTAATTAGCAGAAAAGTAAAAGGCAAAATGGCCCAAACCCTTGCTCTGTGACACACTGTCTTCTTTCCCACAAAACATAACCAAGTTTTCAGCTATTACACAACTGCCCATTTATTGCTGCAGGTAAGCAAAGGGCCTCCTGGCCAACCAGAATCTGCAGGACTCGACTCACAGCCCAGATGAATATAATTTAGTACAATCCAAAATTGGCTCAGACAAGGTCTAGAATTATACCTTTGGCATTTTGGCAAGCACAGTGAAAACTCAGGAAATCCATCCAAGCCATTTGCCTTCATGTCATAAAATAACCCATGGAGTTTTGTACACCCGAAGTGAACTATTACTTCAGATCCGATCTGCCTTCCCAAAAGACATGGGCAACTTCCAGAATTCTTCATTTCTGACATTGTGGCAACATTTATTTGATTTTCAAATCTCAAATACATTTTTACAGCTCTAAATACAGTCTAACTGAAGTCCTTCAGGCTAATCCTCTGAGAATGTCTCAATGAAATCCAAAAGTCTATTGTCATAGAATTATGGAAAGGCCTGGACTGAAAGGGACCTTAAAGCCCATCTCATTCCAACCCCTCGCCATGGGCAGGGACACCTTCCACTATCCCAGGTTGCTCAAAGCCCCATCGAACACTTGAACACTTCCAGAGATGGGGCATTCACAGCTTCTCTGGGCAACCTGTGCCAGTGCCTCACCATCCTCACAGTAAAGAACTTCCTGATACCTGTTATCTAATTTCCTAATATTCTAATATCTAATCTAAACCTACGCTCTGTCAGTTTGCAGCCATTTCCCCTCGTTCCATCACTGCATGCCCTTATAAACAGGATCTTCCCATCTTTCTTGTAGGTTCCCTTCACGCTGCAATTAAGGCACCCCAAAGCCTTCTGTTTTCCAGGCTGAACAATCCCAGTTCTCTCAGCCTTACCCTATTCTCTTATCCCAGTCTCCAAGCCTAGGCATGGAGCACTGTTTATTTCAGGGCACACATTGGTAACTTCTTGTTCCTATAGATCTACCAAGGGAACCTTTTCATATCTTTACAGAGGCTGTACCTTTACCACTGAAAATTATATGAAAGCTACCTTTATTGGTCTTAGAGGCTTGAACTCTCTGCATCCTAATGTCCTGATTATGGGCAGACCTGTTGAAATACAGACAAAAGCAGACAGTGTGACAGCAATTTCAGTGTGTTGACCCACTTCTCACAGGTAAGTCAACAAATACATTTTAATACAGGTTTACTGTGTATAAAATGCAATCCTTTGGTGTGAGAACATTAGATGTAGAAAATAAAATAAAAGGAAGCCTGTAAGCACTGGAATCATCGTTGCTACACTAGCAGAGACCTAGAGCCTACACCTCAGTAAGACTGATGAAAAGGAAGGTTCACTAGAAAATACACTGGGACAATCAGAAAAATATTCTTAACAGAAGCAAGGGGAGAAAAGCAGCTCAATCTCTCTAGCTAATCAAAAAGAAGGTTATGGTTTGGCTTGTTTAGAGTTTTTCTAAGCATTTATGACAGATTTCCTCTCAGCATCTGCCATCTCAACAACACACGTGCCTGTGTACCTGCATCTCACTCCTGGCAAGGGGTTAAAGGAAAGGTAAGATCTGCCAGAACCCCAACACACAGAGGTATAAGGCACATTCCTATGTTTATAGCAAGCAACAGCTTTAACAACAAGACTCAAGTAATGATTTCTTAGAAAATTTTAGTTATGTCTTCTGCCGACCTGCTGCCAGAAAATTAAGGAATTGCTTCCAGCTACACCAGCTACACTAGAACCTTGCCAGAGAAAAGTCCAGGCAAGTGAGGCAGCTGAGGTCTCCACAGGACTAAACAAAGCCAAAATCAAACACATTCAAAGAAAGCAAGGGGGTGGAAATCTCATGTATTAGTGTGTACAGTGAACACCTCGATACAGACCTCCCAGGACGCCAAGGAACGAGCTGCTTCAGGAAAAGGCGGGGAAGTCACAGATGGGCAATGACAGCTCTTTCTGTGCAAAGCAGAGGCTTGAGAGGATGGAGCTTGGCCAGGCAGTGGGGAAGTGGCTCTGCTGAGAGCTCGTGGGTGAAGATCAGAGGGAAGGCAAAGAAACAGGATGCGATGGTGCTATTCTGCACAGAGCAAATGTCCCGTGGTCACACTGGAACCATCTTCAGTCCAGTGAAACCAGTAATGCCCTGCCTGCCCAAGGACACCCTACAGCAGTGCTGCTGAACAGCAGCATAAACTTGAGGTGCAAATGTCAACAGGTCCCTGGGCAAACCTCAGAGTTTTCCAGAAACACGGCAAAGACTTCTTTTGTTGGAATCCAAAACTTGAAAGATCAGGTATTCCCACCTTTGGGGAAAAGAAAAAAAAAAAAAAAAGAGAGAAACCCCCCCCACACAGACCACAAAGCTCAAATTACATGCAACACTTCTAGTTTTCAGGGTTAATCTCATGAAACCTCATAAATTGAAATCTCAGAGGAAAAACAGTTTTACTCATTTATGAAAAATCACGACTCAGAGCACCTCCCCTCCTTTTCCCACCAGCAGTGAGGCAGACTTGCACTCTAGAACATTCAGTACAGCGGATTTTCAGGCAATCTCGCATTTATTACACAAGCTTTAAGAGAAGCACCATAGCTAACAAAATGAGATTCAAGTGATTCTGCCTGTATGCCTCTGATTCAGAATAATTTGCAGACAATTTACTATCCAACTGTTTTAGTCTAAAGAAAAAGAACTCAAAAAAGACATGAGTACAGGCACCTCAGGAATCCCTATTTTCACATTACCCAGCAAAAAGAGCTCTGAGGAACGTGACAGCCAGTCTTCCTCTGATCTGTGATACCTTGATGTCTCCTCCTAAAGCATTTACTCCAGTTTGACAGTAAAGAGTTGAAGATGATACCTTTTTCCCAGTCCTTGACTCAGATACTAAAGTTCTTAAATAGACTAGTACAAATGAAAACTATTCCCTTTATAAAGACATCAAATATATAATAAAAAAATAAATGTTGCATCAGTTCCTATCTACTAGGATTGATTTAAGCTTATTTGAGCAGAGCAAAGTCAAACATTAAGTTTTTACTTCTTTCCTTTATTGCATCTACATAAGAGCAAATACGTTTTATTTATATAGTTATTCCAAGAGAGATATTTCAAATTATTTTTTAAAGATGGTGAAACTTGGAACTTCAGATGCCTATATAAGATACATTAAAAAACCCTTAAACAAGCATCTATGTTCAAATATTAGTCTGATAATACACTGTCAACAAGGAAAACTAACTCTCCAAGGCATGAAAAACCTTGGAGGTCACCAATTTAAAACCTCAGTTTGATTATTCTGCAATGATTAGAACTTTGCTCCCTCACAGCATAAATTCTCTCAGTGTACAAAAAAAAAAAAAAGTGAGTAAAGTAGTAAAAAAAAGGCCCTTACAGTTTCATATTGATCCTCCTACAGTTGTTCCAAAGGAAAGTGTTTCTTCCTGAAGACAAAATATATACTGTCTTCTCTTCTAGTGACAGCCACACTAACTCAGCTGTCTTCTATTGACAAACGTGTCAGACTTGTACCTGCTAAAGCAGGGCTTTTTTCCTGAAAAGACCTCAGAAATGTATTTGTAACATTTTCACTTCTTTTTTTCCTACCTTTTTGAAAAAAAGTTAACCACATTTCATTTTTACCTTTCGTTATATCTTCCTTCCCATCTTTCTCAGTTACAAAGAATTGAAAGCATTAGTTTCAACTGTGAAACACTGAAATGCGATTTTCTTCATTACTTCCCATTATAAACTACAGTGTAATAACACTGAACATAGTTCACAACTGCACTGCCCTCCAGAAACGCCTGTAGTACTTCCTTTTTGGTAAAGTGAACTGTATCTCTACACTGACAGAGGTGTTTTTCTTAACACAAAAAAAAAAAAAAAAAATCCCAGCTATAACACTTACTGATTCAAGCATTTCTAGCATTTATTGTGTTTTACTTGTCCAAATATGATTTATATTTGGTATATGCTGTGAAAAAAACAGACATTGCAAGGCTGGTCTCAAACTAGCAAAGGCCTTTAAGAGCAATGTCTAACTTGCGTGACTTGTTCAATCAACTCCAATTAAACCCCTGGTAAGGATGGATTATGCCCATGAGGAAACGCTGCACATCTTAAGTCATAACACTTTTCAGGGACAGTGAGATACTCACGTATTCAGAAAATTTATAGAACAGTGCAGTTAGTAAAAACTGATTATAGCTGTATATCACTGATAAAAACCTTAATGGATTAACAGCGTCCATTTCAGACAAACACAATTTTTGATGGATGAGCACAAAAAATTCAGTCCTGGAGACGTGTCACTGTATATACCCACCTAATAATCTACTACCAATTTGAAGTAAAAACTTCCACACATTTCTGTTCTAGTAATCAATTCTTTAAGCATTTATTAGGATCATTCCAAGTGTTTTTCTCTCTCGCAGTCGTAACACACTGTATCGTTAAACCCAAAAGAAAAAAATTTACCAGAGACATTTCAGACACCCCTTGCATCCAGAAATTCCATCCAAGATGACTTTAGACTTGTTCTTATTGTGCCACCCGGAGACATGAAAGACCTGTTAAGTCATCGTAATAGAGAACTTGTCCCTGAGGTGTCTTCTGCAAGTGATTCATTTCATTGACTCTGATAGTAAAAGGGTCATAAGCAGAAGCAACAAATATGCAATGTAGCACTGAATGTACATTCTGGATTTATTACAGAAAATTGAAAGCACTGCAGCACCAAAACCTAATACACCATTAAATACAGCATAAAACACAACAAATACCTCTATACCTTACTTTTATTATATGTTTTACGAATATTTTAGGTCACAGTGGATTAAGCTATTTTACTTCCAGCGCAGGGCTCTAGAAGGGATGCATGAGAGCTCCACCTTATTTCTGCTCTTCAGAATGTTCTTATTTTTATTTCATAAGCAGTTTGTCACCATTTAATTTAAATAGCTGTTAAATAACTGTTAATCTGGTCCACAACCCATTACATGCTTTTACATCACATTCAAGAGAGTACTTAGAACATCTAAGTAATTTTTCCATACACATAACTAAAAATATACAAACTTTAAGACAGCAGTCAGTACACATCATCACAATATGTAATAGCAAAGTGTAATAACTTTTATAGAAAGCATGAGATTCAGTGTTCAGTATGAAGAGCGAAGACTGATGTTGAGAAATGTTTCTTTTTTGTAAGTCAATAGGATAAACACACCCCTGGAACATTCCGTCCATGGCAGGGGATTTAAAAAAAAAATATAATGCCAAATTAGGTGTTCGATGCTGACAGAGTGAATGGGACTTTACCCCAAAAAAATCTCACATGCATTAGAAAAATCCAGTCAAAACCAAACAGTACTACATCTTCTTTGTGAAGAATGCATCTCAGTTTTCTACAGATAAACTCTATTTGTCCAGAAGAAGCTCAGAAAAAGGGGTGAAGCACTCTCTCACACACAGTGATGGACAGATGAAGCCACCTTTAAATGCAGCTCTGGAAACATAATGAGAGGTCACCAAGAAGTGAAAGTGCAAATCCTCCTAATATATGTTAGTCTGAAACCTCTTCAAAGGAAATGGAGTAAAAAAAGTAAATTAGTAAAACGAACAAGAACTTTAAATGTTTATTCAAGCACTGACTTTTCTCATATGCAATACCTGACAAAAGGCTCAGGATTCACAAATTTCATCTAAAACAACAAAGAATCAGAATGAATACAAGAAAAAATTTATCATGCTGCATCATCACACAAGTTCAAATGATATAAACTGAAAAACAAACAAAAAGCAACCAGAACTTAAGCTGCTGCTGGGCTGTTGTATCTTTCGGAGCTTTTTCTACTTGTCTTCTCAGAGATATTAGATTGTGTCATGACAAAGTGGTGCAGCTTTATTGAATTTAAAATAGCAGACAAAGATTAATGCAATACAACAGCTTTTATGAACTTACCAGCAGTGAAAAGGTTGGAACTGGAAATTCAAGAGACATACATAACCACAAGGACACCCACGCATCTACTGCCGTGCCCAGGAGGTCTTTGCATGTCCATTTTTTGTTTGGTTCGTGTTTTTCTTAAACTACATATGCTTTTAGCTGAACTTCAGCATTTTGTATAGTTCAAAGAACTTACTCAATTCGGTTTATTTTATTTTTCTCTGCTGATTCTAAAGCACAGTTCTAGCCATACCTAGATCCATGGTTTATACAAGACAGATACAACAGACAAATTGTGCAGCAAAAAAAAAAAAAGCAAAGCCTTTAAAAAAAATTTATAAAAATCAAAATCAGTGAACTTTAATAGACTTTGGATCAGTGACACCTCACCTTCTGTCCCATAAGACAGAAAGAAAGGGCACCAAAACAAGATGGATCATGCAAATGTCCCCAAAAAGTGTCTGCCTATGATGCATCAAAATAAAACAAACTCTCTTCCCCATAGCTATGTGGGTAATACCATCCTGATTACTTCTGTTAGCTATTGCAACATTTTATTCTTCAAAAGCATTCCTAAACTATTCCAAAACCTCACGTGGGAAAAATTAACACTAGGTTCCTATATATCTAAGTCAATTGATTTGATTCTTTACCAGCTATATAGATAAAAACAAAAATAAACTATTTTATGAACATCCTGCAGTTCCTCTGAGAGCAGCTGTTACTGTAAACATGTTTCGCTAGAGGCAAATTCTGTTCTTTATTTTTTCATATAATTCCTGCTTTCCTCTAATTTTCAAGGTTGTTTTAGTAGGAATAAAACAATAGGCAGCCAAGCCAAGACAACACTGTAGTTTAGTTTTACAAAAATGTTTCCCCACACAGTAATACATATTTTGTACATCCAAATCTTCTTGTAGTTCCTGTGAATGCAAAGTTTAAGTTAATTCTTAGTTTTGTTGTGGGTTGTTTGTTTTTTTTTCAGGGAAAGCTTTTACAAACCATCACAAACCACACCACTACAGTACTGAAGCTACTCAGTACTAACACACAGTTTTCTGCATGAGATTTTGACTTACTTTATGAATTCCGTTTATTTCAGTTACAGGTTATTTTGTATAAATATTTTATTATAAAAGCAACGAAGAAATGTTCTAGGTGATTTTTCTCATTTCCCCTATAAAATCAAGCTTTGTTTCTTTGTACTGAGAGGGAACTGGTGCAAGAAGGGATTTAATATGACAGAGATCATACGCACACACGCACTGATTATTTTAGCATTCATTATTATGACAATCATCTCGCACAGAAGCACAAAAACAGATGAAGGAGAAGATATTTCTGTACCATGAACATGGATTCACCACAGACAAATCATGCTTGCCCAACCCAAATGCCCCCCTATGGCAAAAGACCACATTTAGGACAAAGCCCCACATCTGTCAGTGGTCTCGGAAGGTGAGGAAGGATGAGCTGCATCAAGGGGTTACATGGGTTGTAAACTGGCTGCACCACTCAGCCCACAGAGATTAAACCAGTGGTGATAGGTAGTAAGCCAAACAACCCCACAGGTTATTATTGTTTGATATGATATCCTTATTAGCAAACTGAAAGAAGAAGCAGAACACATCTACAGCAAATACAGTGACAGAACCAAGCTTGGAAAGGGGAGGATTGATATAATACACACATTCAGCTCAAAGGAACCTCGATCAACAGAAGGGCACCCATAAGAAGTGGAAAATGGCACACCTGGGCCAGAATGACCCCACCCATCAGTTCAGACTGGGAACAGACTGCAGTCCTGCTGGAAAGGTCCTCAATGAGTCCACTCAGCAACAACAATTACCAGGGAGCCAAACTCATCTCAGCAGCACAGAGAACAACAGGGCTCAAAAAAACAGTTGTGGTTTGGGAGGTTCACACTGGTCTCAGAACTTTTCCTCAGCGGGTAGGAAGTGCAGCAGTGGAATAAGTTGTCCAAAGGGATGGTGGAAGCTGCACACTGGAGATGTCCAAAATGTGGCAGACGAAGCCAGAGCTGGCACAACTCTGTGCTGTCAAGGGTTCCAGTGATGGGGAGCTTGGATGAGATTTGCTACAGAGGTCCCCTACACACCCCAGCTCTGTGATTCTATCTGCAAGAATCCTTTGGAAGAATTCTTCCATATCTTACCAAAACTTTTTCCTTTGGTAAGGTTCTTTCCATTAGCCAAGAGAAGTCTATTTTCACAACAAACTGATCTACTGTAAGAAGATATTTTCTCATGCAAGTGCAATCAACTTCCGTTAAAACTAAATTTGCTAACTATTTCAAATGCTGTTACTGAGAAAAATACCTCCAGATTTCAGCTGTTAAGTAACTGGTATTGTAACATCTCCCTAAATGTAAAGCAATATTGCTGTTGGGTGAAAGTAATGTCCATGATAGTTGCTATGTCCAAGCAAAAAAAGGAACTGCAATTTTTTCTCATCCTGTCTGTGGGAAATGTTCAGCATTAACTGAAAGGTTGACCATAGACTAATTGATTTATTGGCTCGTGGCACAGCAAAATATCTTGGTCTCTTGAGGACAAACCTTGGTTGCAGGGTTTTTCTTTCATTTTAGCCAAACATTAGTATGTATCTGTGTGGTAGGAAGGACAAAATTAAGTCTTGGTCATGGTAGAAACCATCAACACAGTATTTGTGACATTGGAACCAATTTCAGATTCAAGCTTCTTCAGGTGCTCACATTCAAGCCATGTCTAAATACCACTGATTCAAAGGTTTGTAATTCAGTGTAACTAAAATTCTAGTCCAGGTTGCTACTAAGAGACACTTTCATTATTTCATTGTGTAGGTTTTTCTGAGCTGGAAATACAGACATTCCTTTCTTACAACCTCCAGCATGCTACTCTAAAGTTTACTTGGCTTAACTTTTGAATGTTTAATCCCTTTTCCTGCATGCCACCACTTCACTACACTGAACACAAACTATTAGACTGCACTCTGAAGACTTCTGTAACATATCCTAATGACAACCACAGCCTCTCATTAAATAAAAAAGAATTAATTTATGTCTTCCCAAACCTATGAAGTCAGACTCTACCAACACACCTGTGGCATTTCCAAAGAAGCACCTCTGAGCTTTCTGCTGTGAGATGTCTCCCTCACATTTGGGAAAAGCTCCCACATGCACAGCAAGAAATTGCCTTAACTAGAGTGGTTCATAACCTTGTACTAATTCAAACAAAATCCAGAGTACCTCAGATACCTGAATGAGCAGAAGGCACCAACTACAGAAATCAGACACTCCACAAGGAAAAAGGTAAGAAAGATTTGGCACCATTCACATTTTCTATACAGCATCCCAAAATGCTTTACTTTATCTGACAGATTAAAACTCACATCTTTCACTTAGCAAAAGTGTTTAGGGCAAAGCAAGTCTAGAATAGACTATCTTCCACCCACCTGGTTACATCTGAGGTACAGCACAGGGGAATACTCAAAGCTGAAAGGGGTGGGAGAACAAGCACGAGAGTCTATTCTGTAAGAAGAAGGACACCCAGCTGAGACAGAGACCTCGGGTTTGGTTATCTGCTTTTGACATTATTTCAGCATTTTGTGAAAGTGCTTTGAGAAAGCACTCAAGATAGTATAAAATAAGCGAATTTGTCGGTTCAACTTCCAAAGCAGGTTATTCAAGATGATTATACTGTTAAAGGTAAGGAGGCAGTGCTCATTTTCCAGCTTCATGGCATACAGACAATTACTGTAAAGCCAGCATTCCTACTGCCTTATTCTCGGGCTACAGAAATATTTCTCATAAAAGTATCCCACTAAGCCAGTAAACAAATACATGTTGCCACCTGCTAGAAATGGGAAACAACTGTTCACAGCACACTGGAGAGAGAGAGCCGTGCAAATCTGTTTGTGCCATGTGTAGAAACTGTAAATTACTTGTCTAACTTGGCAAAGGGAGTATTAGAGAAACTTTACAAGTCTCTGCACTTGTTTATGATGAGACACTAATTTATATCATTCCTGATTAGATCCATGAAAATACTTTTTATCTATAAATAAGGCTCCCTGATGAAGTACATGAACCTAATTCAAAACAAGACATTCTTTTGCTGGAATGTGAGCAGCTGTGCAGAAAATAATTGGGATTGCTAGTCAAGGACTGCCATTTCAAAGTATTCCCCATGTAAACATGGGGTTTGTTGTTCTACTCTACAGTTCATTATTGTATATCTATTTACAGTATGATGTTGTAACTCCTTGATGCCATTAGAGAAGAGTTAAAGGTAGAGAACCTTGTTCCTCTTAGCAGGAGCCCACCAGCATCCCAGCCTCCCCAAAATTATCTGTCTGTTATCACAGCAAGGATCAGAGCACAAAGCAATACAGTTTTACCTCACAGAACACTATTACAGAATAATCATCATAAAGAGCTTGAGAAAGCAAACTCTTAAATGTGCCCAATAGTGACCCTTGAAGCACTTCTTGCTATTCTCTCTCACATCAAATCTTTGGATGTACTTTATACCTAGTTTATAATCTCACTTTAATTTTCATTCCATCTGCCATCTGTTATGCCTGAATTGCTGGATCAGCCTCTCTGTTACACTATCCAGAAAAAAAAAAGTTTGCCAAATCTCAAACATGAATTAAAATTTCTCCAGTGAATAAAGGAAAAAATAAATTTAAACTCTCAGCGTGATAAAACATCCTTCCAGTATCCAGATAAGTGGGCTCTGAAAACACAGATTTGTCTTCAGAAGACTTTTGAAAAAGGAGCACTGAGAATGAGCATTTGCTTTCTCTGGCTGTAATCCTCTCTTTATTACTATGTCTCTTGGTAGTCTCCCGTTACAGTAGTTACACACTACAGAAAGTCAAGAGCTCAAATTATTTTTTATTTATACTCAATGTTTGCAATAGGAAACGTGTTTAATCAATTTTAAGCAGGAAGTTACAACTTTTATTGATAGACTTCCAGTTGGTCAAAAATATTCTGAGCAATTCAGCCCCCAAAAAGTGGCTTAGGCTTGCTTTTCAAAGCAGCAGCTGGATTGGTTCCTGAAAACTTGTTGTCCAGAGAATATTCAGGAGCTGGTAAAATATCTGGGAAGCAGCAATAGCTCTGATTATCTCTGCCTTGCAAATTCCTGGGTTTCCAAGGCCTGACACTTGCACACCACACAGGTCAGGAGACGAACAATCCCAAGCAGTTTTTACTTATGCTCAGCATAAGGAACCCCTGAACAGAAAAGAGGCAGAAGTGCTGGGTTTAAGAGCATGAGAATCAAAATTACAGTGATGGAATAGGAAATAGGGGCTAAAAGAATGACAGTGAGCACAAAATTTGAGTGTGGTTTTACTCTCTGCCTCTGTCTCTCCCTCAATTAGTTTTGCAATTTTGTCATCAACTATAAAATCCTGCAACAACTTCTTAAACCCATTTTTGGTAAGCAACCAAGAGATAGCTCCCTGGTAATGAAACTTCTATTTGAAATCACTTTACTATTGGCTATAGTGTAGGCTATTTAGTTACTTTAATTCTAGTTTTATATTGGTGAGTTTTTTTGAAAACCCTCCTATTTAGGACGTATGTATTAGGGAAATAAGGTATCAAGGTGATTAAAGAATCAACAAAGACATAATACTCAACGGAAGAACCAGTGGTACTTTGCATAACATATTCAAATAAATGCTAAACTTACTGACTAGTAAAAAAACACGGTTAGTACATGCATCCCAAATTCTCTATGTAAAGCTTGTTCTTAGTGTCTTTTCAATTACATTTTAGTGCCCAGAAGACTTACTTGACACAATTAAATCAGACTAAATGAACATGATTAAGGGTGCAAAGTCAGGCATGCCAAAGTTAGGAAACACTAAAATTAGAAAGTAACATGCTCTGCATTTTTCTCATTAGGAAGAAACATAAATTATGAGAGAGATCCTGCCTTATTCAGCAAGAATTCTTTTATTGTACACTATTCAAATCCTGTTCCCAAAAAAGAAAATCCTAATGTGCTTTTCCATGGCACTTGCAACTGTAATACCTGAGTACTCATACATTCAATTATTTTCATAAAATGTGTCTTAGAAAAGGTATATTTTCGAATCTGAAAAATAATGAAACTAAGGTACAAAAAGGTTAAGATCAAAGGTACTAAATGACTCAAACAGCCAATATAACATTTTTAGACCTGACTTTTTGAAGGGCAGGATACTGAGCAGTGATTCATATAGTCAGATATTCAAGCCCTGTCTTATAGTACCCCATACCATTCCAAAGGTATGGTCAGTGTCAGATACTAAGTTAACCTAATAGTTCACTGCTGCTAAAAGAAGGTAATCTGCAATTGTCTCCAATTGTCTCCCTTCCATTCTCCCAGACAACAGATCTCACTCTTCACTTGTACAGCTTGGTATTTGACTATTCAGCAAGTCACTATATCCCAAAGAACAAAAATAATACTGAGGTAACCACAAAAATTATTAGTTTCTGCTGACTTTTTGAGCTAAACTAGTTTGGCAAGCAGAAGATTTGATGTAAAGGAAGAAAAGTGATACAATTCCAAGACAGGGAATGGGATTTCCCCTCCTGGAGGCAACTGTCTGTTGGATCAGGTCACACGTTGTGCCCAGCTGAATGAGTGGCTTGTTTGAAATTCAGACTGGCTCAAGAACAGGCTGCCAAAGCTGGCAACTACTGCAGGGGGAAAAACCAGCCACCACAAACCTTTTTAGCAGTGCATCAGGAAAAGGAAGAAAAATCCATCTTGTGTCCCCAGGAAACAGATTTTCTGATTTCAACTGATACCCACCATTGCTGCATTCCTAGGGAACAGATCTATCCAGGAAAAGAAAACCATTTGCATTCCAGTTTTTGTAACACAAGGTAAAAGAGTTCATAAGCAATAACTTCTCCTACCATAGTTTTGTGCTGACCCTTCTACACAACAAACTGCTGGACTCTCACAAATAGGCTGTACAGAAATCAAGCACAAACAAGAAATGACATTTGTGGCACAAATCCTGTTTACAACAGAATATATGGATACATAATAAAAGATGTCATCATAGGAACAGCATATCCATTTACCAAATTCTGAGGTTTTTCCTCTGGAAACCTCTTAACTTATTTTAATATTCACTGTGCATTCACTGAGCCCTCCAGCACCCTTTTTTAAATTGAAGGAATAAAAATTCTGTCACACAGAATATTACTGATAGTGAAAAGTTTCATTTTTGCCATAGTAGCTCTGCCACATGGACAGTGACAACGATGGACAGGGACTACAAAACAAACATATAAATTGTCTCTGGGCAACAAGACCAGGCCTTAGGGCTTCACTCCATAAATACTCCCAGCTTTGCTGATGCAACTGTTCACAGGAATGAACGGTGCCACACAACACTGAAATGTTTGTGGGGTTTTTAAAGAAAAACCAACCAAAATACCACAAAAATCCCAATGACCTTTTATGCACAGTTTACATCATCAGTAAGGTTTATACAGCCAAAAAGAATTAGACTTCAGTGGAGGATAAGGGAGGAAGGAACATGAGATTGCATTTTCACATACAACACGTCAGAACAGTATTGCATTAGTCCTGCCACCACCTGTTTCATTTACCCTGGTCCTGATTCAACACGTGACCATCTTATTTGGAATGAGAAGGGTTAAGAAGTTGAAAGATTCAATAGTCCAAACATTATTTTCCTTTTCAACTCCTGTGTTCTTATTCTGACAGCAATGTCATTTCAATGGACTACAGGTTCATACTCAGAACCTCTTTAAGTGGCTTTTTGAGGTTTGTATTTGCATGCAGTGATTCTTTTCTCATGTTTTGATCAAATACTTGGGGCAAATTCCAATAAATTAATAACTAGATACAATTCCAAGTGCAATCATCCCAAATTTCTAACAAGCATTGGAAAGTCTGAACAACTGTCCTTCTTCTTAAAATGGTCCACAGTTGCAGATACACTTTGCTCTTCTTACCCCTTTTTGAGATGGAGGAAAACTTTCTCCATGGAATTCTTGAAAAAAATCATAGCAATATTTCTAATTCCGTATGCAATTTCATTTTAATGCCAATTTTTCAGTTGCCTTTATTTTGAGTTTTCCCTTCAATTTTTTTATTTGCAACATCCCACACTAGTATAAAATTAACACTTGGCTGATACATTTGATGGATTTGTTAGTCAATAACTGTGTGTTCCAACAATATTACAGTGACATTATTGAGCAAATTGCAAAACTTCTTTTTAAATCAAATTGAGCCTTTTTCATTTACTCGTTTAACAGCAAAATCCCTGACTGAGCTGTATTACAAACAAAAGATGTTTGTTTGAAATACTGGAGAGAATTCTATTCTGCTGTTTCCATCCCTTTGTTCCACCTTTGGTGTGGTAAATCAGATCAGCTCCTGTGCTCATGTCTGGCAATCAATAAACAGTATTCAAGTCTGTGTAATTTTTGGCAGTTTGTTGTCACTTTACTGCCTGTAATTAAAATAACAAGCAATCAAATAGTAACATAAGTATTGCAAATACTGGAATACACAACTTGTCAGCCAGCCTTTACAGACCTAAACATCCAAGTGCTTTTCATATACTTCAGGTACTTCCAGAAAGCAGCAAGTGTATTGCAAAGATTCACAAGTTGGTTTATTTAACCTCTCCATCCTAGTTGTGCTGAGCTGACTCTAATAATCATCCCCCAATGAAAGATCAAATCTTGTTCTTCAGAGCTTCTACAATTCCAGGTCCCAGAAGACTAACAAAAGGACAAAAATGTTTGACAGACATTTTCGAATAATTGAGTTTTATTTTCTAAATTCCTTTTTTAGCAAAAAATGCATAATCCTCACAATAAAAGTGTCACCATTCTAGATAGATCAAGGTGAGAAAAAAGTTCAAAACAAATGAAAGCATTTTGTTAGATTCATCCTTTCTCCTCCTCTTTAAAAACTACTAGTTCTTAAGGCTTCGTAGTGTAAAATACTTACATACTACAAATACTTGAACTACAAAAGGCTCTGGTACACTATTTAAAACACTCTTAATTTATTCAAAAAAAAAGGAAGATATCTTTATTAAAAAGTATTTTCGAACTTGAATTTAAAGCACTTGGGAATTAGACAAATTTTAACCGCAGAAAGGAAAACTTAATAAACTTTCCTGAGACTCAGCATACTTGGTCCTGCAATTTCCCTGTAGCAATGTATACACTGAGAATGAAAAACAAGGAAAGTAAATTTATGAGTAACGCTAGTAACACAATGAGATAGTCATTATTTTAAATTACAATATGCAAGCACATTTACAAAACAGTCTGCAAATTCTTTTCCAACTTCTCCAGAATAGGACTGAAACCATATAAGCTGTAATTTAAGATTTATGTTCTGCTTATATATTCTTGGTTAATTTTTAATATACTGAAGAGGTTCAACTGCAGCATAACAAGTAACGAAAAAAAGCAAAGTGAACAACAAAGTAACACCATCTATATATTATGTTGGTTAACATTAATATCAATCCTTTCTACAGGGCAGATTTTCAGAAATCCTTCTGATAGCCTCACATGATTTGCTGTATGTCAAACTACTTCAAAAGTTGCAAAAGAATTTCTGCATATAATTTTTTTGTGTATTATTTACATGGGTTTTTTTTTCTAATTCATGTTAATAAATATCACAAATTTACTACTACAATACACAGACATTGTCTGGAACAGGCCAGAAAGGAATTGAGTGTAGTGGACTTAATGGGAAACTCTATTTTCAAGCAACAGTGCCACTCAGATCGATCTGGAGAATAGCCTGTAATAATGAGTGAGATAACAGGACACACTCACCCTCAACAGAACACAAGATTAAAAGCCCAGATTCACTTCTGAACTTGGCCAGACTGCCAGGAACACCCACATGATTCTAGGGGAAGACACCAGATATTCTACTGATTTATCTTTAAGATTTCTTGACTAAGTGGTTCCACCTGTTTCAGTATCCAGAAACTCTACAGAAATTTCTTCTACAGAAATTTCAAAGTAAGGGGGGGGAAGAGATCTTAGAAGCTTTAGTAGCTTCTGTGGGCATAGAACAGTTTTAATCTAGGAACAACCAAACGAATCCCAGTCCTTGCCATACTAACATAGTACACATTCCACACAGCCTTGCTTTTGATTTCAGAACCACATGAAGTACTGCCATGCTTCCATGGGCTACATCAGCAACAGAAAGCAGACAATTTCTCAAATCATCCAAAACGAAGTTTTCAAGAATTTGACCCTGAGAAAGAGACAGACAAAAAGAACCAGGTTTGAAAGCACACACAAAAAAAAAAAATTAATTCCTATGGTAAAGCTTAAGAATTTAGCTGCCAATCAGCCATTGAAAAGAGTCTGGGAAATAGTCTTATTAAACCTTTGGATTAATGAACAGTTCAAATTGCACAGTCTAACAACATTTAAGTATTTCCACATCAAAAGTTTGATTTTTTTTCTTAAAATAGCAATGGAATGCATTTCTATCCAGACACTTTTAAAGCAAATCAGCTGTAAAATAAAAAAAAAAAAAATGAAGGCCCTTTGAATACAAATTTGTAGTAGACAAAACCTTAAATATAAAAATACAGTCATTAGTGGGTGTGTGTTTTAATTAAAAATTAATTTGACCAATTTCATCAGACTATTTCTGCAGGTGGGCCTCTCAAGATCCAGCTTAATTAAACCTCACAAAACACTCACTCAGGTCATGACAAATAAAAGACAAGTTACTGTTTCTCCAGCATAACTTCAGGTTCATCCGACCAGACACACCATGAAATAACAAAAAGTAATTAAAAAAATAATAAAAAAAATGCATCAGCCCTAATATTGTAGACAGAATTGTCCTTATGGACAAACAAATAAATCTAATCACCAAATTTTTGGGCACAAGTTTCAGGTGGAACAGTAAATACAGTCATTGTCCTCAGGAGGCTCATTCGGGTTACTGTGTGTGACTAAGACTGTGCTGGGAGGACAGTAAGATTTTCTCATTAAATCTCTCATCTTTGGCAGGGTGGGAGGGGAGAAAGGGGGACTCCAGAAGCAGACAAACAGCCGAATTCCTGCCCACCTCCCCCAGGGATTCAGTGCATGGGCAGAAGGAGAAGGTATGCAGAAATCTGAGCTTTCATTGCCCACGTAACAATTGGACACTGACACAACAGTATGCCAACAGCTTTGGGAGGAAAACTCTTTAAAAGCTCCACTTTCTGAGAAAACAACTTAATTCATGTGGAAGTATGGACATAATGAACTCCCAAATGCTTTAGCAATATAGTCATGAATAAACTCATGAGGGCTGAATAAGCATTTACACAAATGCACTTAGAGAGTTCATAAAATAACAGGCCACACCAGATAAAAAAAATCCCACGGGATGAAAACGCTCCAGAGCTGCATCCTATGTCTTTAAAGTCAAATTGCAGGATTGGAAAAACCGGCACACTCTGAACCAAAACAGAAATCACACCAACTCATTGACTGGTGTCCCCAAACAACTGCACACAATGTCCTTGCATACCTTAGGAAGCATTAACGGACAACTTGAACCTCAACAAACTGATAGTATGTATATAACACTTACAGCTTCACACTGGAAAGCAGGTAAATATGGTTAGTTATTGCCAACAGGAGACTGTCCCAAGAATGTATGTGCCAAACAAACTAAACACGTTGGCTTAAAATTATATCCTGTCAATAAAAACCACAATAAAAAAGAGAAAAAGAAAAAAGAAAACCTCAGAGGTAGTGAAACTTTTCACAGTGGTTCTGTTCTATTCTGATATTCTTTGGTTCATAGAAAAAGTAACTGGAAGGGAGAGCTCAAAAGGTCACCTGGGCCACTCCTTTCCCAAGCCCAGCTTATCTGTACTTCTCTCATTCCCCACAGAAGTTGTTTAAACGGGTGCTTAAGGTCTCAGGTAACAGACTGTGTAGGATTTCCAGACAGCAGATCCTGGAGCTTCTGTATCATTATACTTTAAAAAAACCCCAAATCTGCTGGTTTGATGGTAATAAAGTTCAACCTGCTTGACTCTCTCTTGCTTTGATCCAAGTTCATTATTTCTTATACTCTCCCCCATGCCTCTACAAATACTTCTCGCACACTTAAAAGCTGTTGTATCAACCCTTAGTAACCTTCTCTTCAGATTAAACTCCAATTAGTTCTTTTATTCCTCATTCCAAGTCAGGTTTTCCAAGACTTAGGTCTATGTGACAATTTAATGTAATTTAATCTAAAATTTAACACATTTTAATAGAATTTTTTATCTTGCTATGAAATCTGGAGTAAAAGGGAGTACCATGAAATAAAAAATAAAATCTTTAAAGAACCCTAGAACAGCCCCACACCAAATATATATTTTAAAAAGCTGAATGTGAGAAATTAAAGGGTTTCTTTGGTCTCAAAGTTTTAGTCAACCTCAATATCATCACAGGTGAAGTAATATATCACAATTTTATCAGCAACTTTCTCTGATAAAATCATGAGCCAAATGCTTTTTCTCATACAAGTGTCACACTGGCAAATACCCTCTTACTTGGATCGCTCAGCTTCC
Organism: Corapipo altera; assembly: GCF_003945725.1. NCBI lineage: Eukaryota > Metazoa > Chordata > Aves > Passeriformes > Pipridae > Corapipo > Corapipo altera. Next base: position 925,733 of record NW_020884947.1, read on the forward strand.
CTTTTCCTGAAGTTCTTATATTGATGGAAAACAAATACCTACAATCAGTTTGTCACCAGTGTCCAACCACCTGCACTGCTCCAGTTCCCTGACTGGTGTGCAGCTCACATGTCCCTCTCACTGGCCACATCACTCCATGCCCCTTCACAAAAAGGCATTTCTTCAATTACAGATTCACTTCTATCTCAACATTAAACATGCTATATTACAAAAACACTCGACCCAAATAAAAGCTGAAAGCAGCTGTTTATTTTTTCCAAGATAATTCTTCCAGCAGTCTGTCATACAGAAATAAAAAAAAATTACTAAGTTTCTTTAAAGCCAAAGTGAATATTTTTTTTGGAAGATAATTTCCAAGCCTTAGATCATCAATGCTGAAAATTTGGCCTCTAAATAACAAGTCTAATTATTGCCTGTTCTAGGTCAGAAAAGGGCTTTGTCAGCCAGACTTTTATTAAAAACAACTTGTTTTAACACCTCAGTTGATTTCTCACCAATAATCAGCCTTATATTTTTGGATACCAACAGCCAATTTCAGAATGCCAAGCACACAAGTTATTTCTGGTTCTTTAAAAAGAGACAAACAAAAAATCTAGTACATTTAAACTGGAAAGGAATACAAAGGAATCCTAAAGGCATTATCTTAATTTTGTCCTAGTGATCACTGGGCCATACCATGACTCACAACACCACATTTCTAGATCACCAAGATTATCCCCTACTGATTCCAATGGAAGTACAAGAAAGAAACAATATTCAGCTCGAGGAGGAACAAGCCACTACAGCACCAGCAATAGGTTTTAATACCAAAGAGATGTTAACAATGTTTTATATTGCTTGGTGAGGTTTTGCTGTGCTGTAAAGCTGACTAAGATGTAAGACAGAGGTGGTGGTTATTGCCTTACCTTTCAGGTCTACATCATCTTTGGAGTTCATCAACCACAATCCAAATCCATTAAAACCACACAAAACCATCAGAAGGCTGTTAACACTGGATAAATGTGACTATCACATTAACCTATGACTTGATCGGCATCAGATACAACAACAGCTTTATATGACAAGTTGAATCTAGAGCAAAAATACTTCTATGTCATCTTTAGATCACACATTTTCTTTCTGCTGTCTTGAAATACAGAGATCTATACCTCATGAAAGCACCAACCACTTCAGCCAGGAGATCCACGCCCTGAGATATCAGGCTGTTGTTTTAACACAAACTTTTGGAACATCTGAGGGTTCATCTGGTTTTTTTCAATGACCAAAAAAGAATCTAATCATTTCCAGCAAATCCTCATCAAAAAAGCATTCTTCCTCACAGAAGCATATATTTGCCTAAAGTGCATCCCCACAACCAACAACCTTCCTAAAAATGATCTAGAATTAGAACTAAATGTAATGGTTTCATTGGTTCAATGTTATAAAATTAAGTATGAACCTTATCCCCCAAAAGCAGGTGGAGGAGGGAACAAATTCCATTCCTCTTCCTCCTAAGCTCACTCAAATACCTAAAGCAAAAAGTTACATTGCTTAATAATATGATTATCATGCCATAATTCTTAGCCCCGCTCCCATGGATGCACGGCTCACACTGCAGGTGCCATACTTATGAAACACAGAGAACTGAAAACTGACAGCATTCCTCTTTTGTTTTTTCTGCTTTTACATGTGAAGTATATTATAGGGTTCACAGAGATGACTGAGATCCATCTTCCTTCTATCACCTCTCCCCTCACATCCTCCCCCAACTCCAAATTAAGAGTATTAAAAAAAAAAAAATAAAACAACTTTGGGTCAATACCAAATTTTTTCTTTAAAACCTAATTGTGAAACACCTCATATAACATCTCATATTAAGCATGACTGTGTCCAAAACATTTTATTATATTATTGACCTTATAACATATGCATCTTCAAACAGCCTACCTCATGAAGTCATTCTGTATTTAGAATTACAATACTCTGTGAAATACAATACCTTAAGTCTGGAAAGCAAAAACAAGCAAATACAAATGATTAGTAGTTTATTTCAAATCTTGAAATAGCAAATCCCCAGCCAAAAAGAACAGTAACATGGAATCATCCCTACTTTGACAGACAGCAACCACAAAAATAAGGTGGTGATTTCACACCCCCTCTTGCACTGTAATCCAAGTGACTCTATCATATACTCCTCAGGTAAGGGACTTACAAAATATCACAGAACCATCATTAACAAGGGAAAAGCAATGCAAAGAATGAACAGAGAAGGCTTCTTGCTGAAGAGGATGTATGTTGCACCAACTCTTGCTATTTGAACACATAATTGTATCTCAGATAATTTTCTGCTCTGCTTCAATAGGTATTAGGTCTTAGCAAGCAACCCATCCCCACACCACAGGCAAGGAAGGAGATGAACACTATAAAGTTTAGAGTCTTAGCACTAAAATCAGCTGGTGGAAAGATGTCAGATGTTTTCCCTAAAGAAGAGGAAGGATCACAGAGACCATCAAGTGACTACAGAACTTGCTATAGGACACTTTATGCTCTGAAGGAGCAAAAAAAATCCATTGCAGCTTCCATTCTGAGCCTCTGCAGGGTACAGACATCAATGAGTCTGAACCTTCTTTCTTATCAATATGACAAAAGGAGAGGTAAATGTTTTTGACACTAATGTCATCATTTTTCCTGCAGTCTCTTAGTCCCTCAGAGCCCATGAAAGCCTCTCAGTACCACCAGCTCAGCACACCCACTGCATGTTTACTGTACTTCAAGCAAGTGTCACTGCAGTTCATCTGTACCACACATCAGGTTTGCAGAGAACTTTCTGTTCACTGTCACAGTTACTTAACTACTGCTTGTGTGAATCCATCTTTTGTTTCCTGCTTCGTGCTCTGGCAGATTCTTCAGGATATGCTCCCCCCCCTCCCCATACTGATTTAGTGTCCAATAGAAAACTGGTCTATAACTAGATTTAATAAGGTATTATAACCAGGCTAAATATACATTCTGGATAGACTAATCTCACACAGGATTTTACCACACATTTCTGAAAACAGAAAACCTCCAAGACCCTTTCTTGGATTGTACCAGGATCTCTGAAAACTCAAACAATGGAAGCTTTTGGTCTGTCAATTCAAATTCCAGATTCTTGTTGGATCTGAGTTTTGCAATTGGCAACATGACAAATTCTTTTCCCACACGAGAACTGCAGCAGAAATTTCCCCTGATGTTTACTCAGCACAACCTTCCTAACTACTCAAGAGTCAGTGCTGAAGAGGGGAACCTTCATCACAAAGTGATCTCTGCAACATGTGACTGCCAATTGCCATGGATGTTTGTGTTGGACAATCCAAAATACTTTTGGTTGAATGCAATGTTATTTATTTGGTAGCATAACTAAAGAGTGACAGGATGTTTGTTTATTCTGCTGACACACTGCACCCATAAAGCTTAAGAGATAAACCCATTTGACAAGGAAATATTGCCAGAAAACACCTTCTTTGATTCATCACTTATTTGTTAAAACCCCACATACTACTCATTTTGTACATATATCAGTTCCATTACTCATAACAGTTTGATGAAAGAAGTATATTCTTCCTTAGAGAATTAGCATACACATAATAAAAGACAATTTCTTTGTTACTGTATAGTGAGTTAATATGCCAATATTTTATTTCACTTAACATTTAAACTGAATTTAGTTTTAATTTAATCTCGAGTTAACTGTCCTATCCAGAGGTATACATCCAAATGCTGAACTATTTCAAAAAATTAAAGGCTAAATTACAATCAACTGCCTTACCCTACACACTTTTTATGAGACTCATTTTTATTGACAATCTTGACATCAATGTGAACACCAACTTGAAAAAATACTGAATCAGGTTGCAAACTGTGTAAAACTTTCATGGCAGTGAAACTAGTACAGCCACTAGTACAAAGAAAAATTGGATTATTTTGACAAGTAGTTGGGCATAACACTATTTCTAAATTAAAATTTTACTGCAACCTCAAGCTGATGAAATACGTAGCATTTTTTGCTATCAAAATGCAACAAGTCAAAGGTAGAACTTTACAAATACCTCTTTAAAAAATCATATTATAATTATCTGATCCTTATAATACCTGTTGTTTACATCATAACTTCCATTTCAAGGTTCTGAAACGTATGCAAAGACTGCTAACAGCAAAAAAAAAAGCTAATTTAAGAGAAAAACACATCACTGGATAGGTTTTTACTGTAGGCCACCTTCTCAGGATGATGAGACAAATTAATATCTGCACTGCATATTTTTAGCCACTCTGCAGTTAATAGGCTGCTTCAGATGTTTTTACTGCATAGTCAATGGTTACTATTTGCAACAATAGTGACTGTCATTTTTAATTAGCATTGGGTAACAGCCTCCTAACATAAAAGACTTTCTATAGCTACAATAAATAACTGCTGGCTCATAAAAAGCCTTCAGATCAACTTCAGGTGCACATGGGCTTTGTGGACTTCAACACAGATACAGAATAACTTCTTCCAGAACTATACAAATGTGGTCACTGCAAACTATGACCAATTTTATGCCAATTAGGAATTTAGGAAAGAATGATGAAACTACAGTGGGCACACTTCTAGAAATTACTGTTTGCACCTCTGAAAAAAGCTCCTTGTGACCCTTAGTGGTAAGAAAGATCACAGAACATCCTGAGTTGGAAGAGACCCCCCCCCAGGGATCACTGAAGTCCAACTCATGGATGGTAACTGATATCAAGTTTTATTAATTACAAGTTTAAAGTCAAATGATGAAATTAGGACAACACCTTTCAGGATACAAAGTTCTCCCAGTCTGAACATCACAGATGAGACTCTACAGAAAACCTTTCACTTTTTATAACACAAAGCTATTAAACGTATCATGAAGGAGAGATGCTCTAAGGAAGAGTTGAAAAATTGACACTGGATATTAAACAAGTTACTGTTCCATGTCCAGATCACTTCTTAAACATTTATTTTTAATTATGACATTGTAAAAATTCACAGTAAATATTATGGAAATGGCTGTCACCCAGAGAAGTAGCTTCCCAAAAATGACAGCAGTCCAACTGAGGACATTCCTCCCAAAACATACATCAGAAATGCAGAGCACATTTCAGCCTTACCTTCCAAGTGTCAGAATGCCATTGTCTCTTCTCAAAACACTAGATAATATTTTGTACTCTATGCCCTTTGATACAATTCGAGGAACTCCAGCTGACAATACTCTGACTCATCGATATTATGCAGATGGAAAGATGCCAACAAAATCAAAGCACCGGCATAGAAAAGAGCTGGCAAAGAGTTGTTTATTGAGGCAGAAACAAACATAAACACACTGAGGAACTTTCAAGACTGCACTCATAATTCTCAGTAGAATATGCTGCTCATATGTCAGGAGAAGGGTCAGTTTAGCATTTTATCCTGTAGACCCAGAAAACACCTGTTTACATCCTCAGGCTTGCTAACAGACTGTCCCTTTCTCCCAAGATGGATCTGGACAATCACAACCTATGAAGCACCTCAAGACTAGACTGTTGTGCTTTTCCTCAACCAATTCAGTCATTGCTCCATCTAGAAACACACCCAAAGGAACAGAAAATCTTACTGGCATTTCTGAAAATCTTGTGATTAGTAGGCAAAGATATCACCAATGGGCTCTAAATCAGAAAATTCTATATATGTATGCATTTAGGACACATAATTGCAAGGCAAAACACTACCAATCAACCACAAACCCGGAAACAAATAATGCAGAACAGAGGTAAAGATGTAGTCAAATACAGAACAAAACAGCTTAAAATCAAATGCAGGCATCCAAAAACTTAGAACAACATTAAAAACTGCTCAAAATATCTGTCACGCTTATCTATGTATCTATTAATTTTGCTGTGAAATGCTAATTAGGAACTTGAAATTATCTATTCCTTCAACTTGAGCACTCTACTCCTGACTTCTTGTCCTCTAGGTTTATACTGCTTCCCCCAGCCACAGCAGGAACAGGCAATCCTTCCTGTACAAGCTTTAAGCATTTCCACGGGTTAAGTCTTCCCTTAATTAGGTGGGCAGAGATGTTTAATTAAAAGCAAATTGACCTAGTTTTAATTAAGTTTTATTCAAAGTAAGTATTAATAAGGTTCAGAAACCTTGATACACAGCCAGGATGCAACTGTGTTTATTTTGATATGGTCACGTCAGGATCGGAAAAGTTAAATTTTTAATTGCTCCAAGAGGGATGAACACGCCTTGCTTTTGACATCTTCACCAGTGTAACAAGGTAGGGCTGAAAGTAATACAGTGTATCTTAAATAGATTAAGGGATTTTATCTGCTTAACTTTTATGTTGGAACGACTCTACCACAATCTTTACTTTCTTCAAGCTGACTTCCCAGGAGGTACAAATCTGCAAAATCCATTTCCTCTCCCACAGTTATTGAGTAGAATGGGAAATGGCAATTGTTTCTCCAGAGAATCTTTCCCAGATACTTTGACCTTAAAAGTAAACAGGATCTTCTCTGTCATTTCTGTGCCAGCATTTGAGGAAACACATCAACCTGTGCACAATAATGTGAGTGTAACAGATTTCTTTGCTTGTTTCTCACAGTCTGAACTCCATTGGTCACCTCTCAACTGAAGGACAGCACGGACTTCGGTTTTTGTATCAGAGGACCTGAGGAATGATGTAATAACTGCATTAGATCTAATTCACATCACTTATATGGAAAAGTCAGAATGACTGTCACTCCCTGATATCACTCCCTCACTGCAGAGATGAAGGATGAAAGAAGAGATGGTAAAAAAAAAAACCAAACCAACAAACAAAACCACCCAAAACTATGCTTATAAATACTTAGAATGATAAATTCTTTAAATATCAACTTCTATATCTACTTGTCTGTCACAGTGCAGCATAAATACAGCACCAAAAAAGATACACATACATTTACCAGTTTAAGAGGAGATATAAGCAAATGTCATACCCTTCTCTTTCTGGAGATGTATCAGGAAGGAAAGCAGAGAAATTATGAAAGACCTACATAAAAGGGCATGCAAAAGCTTTCAAACCATCATTATTTCCTTGTAAGACACAGGGAAGATATTCCAGTTCTCACAGTCATTACCAGATCACAACATTCCCACTGGTTAACTTGCCTCTACAAAACCCGAGCACAGTCATCTGAGAAAGGTAGAGAAATACCTGACCAACACAGTGTAAATTGGAATGATTTCCACAGAACCACCACCTAATCTTTACTGTTCTAAAGGGAAACTGTCATGTAGTTGATGCTCTAAGATTTACCAAGATAACAAATGACATAATTTACTAGACAGAGCACACACTCAGTTTCTCAAAGCTAAAAGAACCCTTCTCCACACACACACTTCCAACTCAGAAATATAAACAGAAGCTGTTTGGATACAAAAACTTCTATTTATTCCATTATTTATGTGCTAAGACATATTCCAGGCACTGTGTAGACAGAAAATACCATTGTATAAACAAATTTTACAAACTTAGCCATATTGGTTTGTTCTCCAGATGAAGAAAAATATTCCTGTCAAATTGAAAACTGTTGGAGAAATTAGTTTTTAAGATTACAGACGGTTTCTTAGAATAAAATGATGTTCTTTGAACAACATAATAAAAGTATATTTTCCAAAGTGTTTGGGGCTGTTTCAACTATATAAAAAAAACAAACAAGCAAACAAACAAAAAACAGTAAATGGCCATTTTCAGTAACAAAACACTGACTCTGCTGTCTGCAAAGATAAAGATAAGGGTAGATAACTGAAGCAGGGTAACACACGAAGGAAACTGTGGAAACCTAAGGTAGAATTTGTACTTCAAACTATGATTTCCTAAATTTTTTTATCAAATTCATTACTTAACTGCTCTTCTCTGGCAATTGATTAAACTGATTGGTCCTCAGCAAGACATAAATGATAGGCCTTATTGTGGCCTGTGATTAATAACCTGTACAGCTGATTCTTTTTAAACTGTCTCACACTTTTTCAGCATTAAGCTGTCCCATCTACTCTGCTCTGCACCTGAAACCAGTTTACATAACTTCATACAGTGTGCAAATGGAGCAAGAATCATCTCTCAGATACCTGAGAACACTTCACACTCCACACAGCACTGGAGAATTTCCGTGACCACGCACAAAAGGAACAAGATAAAAAGTGTAAACTTTAGTCCTGAAAACCCTTATTCATTTCAGCAGACCCAGTGAAATTATTCAGCTGTTGGAGGGCGAGCACAAACACTGTTTGCAGTGAAATTCTCAATCTTGTATGTCTTGGGTTTGCAATCTACAAATTTAATTAAGAAGGCCAGAGGTTCTCCAATATTAATATTAATACAAATAGTCTCACTGGGGAAATGGAGAGTTGGTTACTGTCTTTTTCTCCAACATCCTAAGATGCTGCTAAAACTACACTTGTGGCTGAATCCCAACAGAGCAGTTGAACAACTCTACAAAGGCCCATCTTTTGTTCAAAATTTTAAACCAGACATTGATAATGTGTCAATACTCAATATCAATGTATTAACCAGCCAGCTGATATTCCTATTCAGCTACTCTAAAAAACTCCTAAATTAGTCACAACCATCTGAAAATACCTCACCAGCACTAATTCTGCTATTTGTTTCTGGAAACATTTTATTATCAAATCAATAGTACTGGAATTTTTTTAATGCTTTAGGACTTTTGATGTAAATATTATGTGAGTATCCACCCTGTGTGCTGCTGTAAGAGAACATTGCTTGTCTCAAAATTTCATCAGTAGATACTGAAGTACTTTAAAAAGATATTACCGTTACACCTGCTTCCCAGATGGAAAACAAAAACAGAAAGGTGAATTGACTTGCCCTAATCCAACAGCAAAGCAAGAAAAACAGTTTGTTCCAACTCCACTATTCCTATCCATCAGGTTGTACAGCATCTCTTAAATAGTACATCCCAGTAAAGTAGGACAATAAAACAATTTCAAAATACATTGAACAAGGAAATGAATTGTCACTTGCTCTAAATATGGGAGCTTTATGCTTCAATCTAAAATAGCAATCTTTATATAAATAAAAATTTTAATCCGAAATAATAATCCATTGTTAATGCAATAGCAATGTACGATTCCATAAAAAAGTCAACTCCAACAATAGTAAAAAAGCAAAACATTGTCCACTAACAGCAGCAATTGAATTCCTTTTCCTCCTCTTCCATCTTATTAGTCCAGAATACATCTAGTGGGCTTCTAATACTTTTCAAGAAATGACAACTTAAAACCAAAAATCAATAAAATATGTTGATCATTTCTGTTGTGAAAACAATTTGTAACAACTGTGAATTACATTGCTGTTGGGTCTATTATTTATCATTTCACCTTAAGTCCAAAAGTGTACATTCCATTCACAGGTTTAATCCGCACTGTTGCACAGTAATAGTGGATTCAGCCTCTGGAACAGGTATCTGATAATACCCTCTTAGAGCACTTGGCAAAGGAAAGTGTGGGATTATGATCCATAGAAAGCTCAAAGTGTTTCCTAGCAAATGCATGAACACCTTAAAACTTGCAACACCACGTGTCTCGACTGTGCTGAACTATTAGTTCCCTTGCAGACTTCTCAGAAAACAAGTGTTTTCCAACCACTGCATAGGGCAGGGAGGAAGATAAACTCAAAACTTTAAAATATTTTACTAAAGATGTTTCTAATGCATTGCCAAAACCACAAAACATTTTAACAACTACTACTAGAAAGCTGAACATACCTCATGTCCCCCAAATGTCTCTTCACTATCATAGTGAAAGTACTTTTCACTATTAAGGGAAATGATCCCCCTGTGCTGAAAATTAAACCTGACCTTTCTCCCTTCTGTTTCCTAAGCATTCAAATAGCCTAATTACTAATTAGTATCTCTGGTGGCTCTCTCGAAAAACAGTTTTATGTGCAAACATGACAATTCTTCTCATATCCCTCTGAGCTGATCAGTATAATCTGAAGTTCTTCCCTGAAAAGCTCAGGGTAACACTGAACCCTCTCAACTCAAGGAAAATCAGAAATGTGGTCCAAGTCTCTCTGGCTGCAATCCAAACTCCCCCAATATTTACCACCTAGAACACTAAGCTCTGATTTTATTTCCTACTTCATATGACCACCATTTTTGACATTGAAAAAAAAAATCCTAAATAATAAATAAATCATACACATGCTTAGAAATAGGAATGTGATGCAATGCAAATAAATCAGTATTGCTTCATTCTGCAAGAACCTAAAAATCATTCATTCAGAATAGCAGAATTTACCTGATTTTATGCTGTTACTTGGTAATGTAAAAATCTATTCTGGGTTCTGCTTTTGTTTTGTTAGAGTAGGAGGATTATTTTAATATGGAGAGGATTGATTTTGTTCCTGTATGCATGAGCTGCTGTTGATATTCCCAACCAGAAAGACTCCTTTCTAGAATTATCATCAATATATATTACAAGAGAGTGTTTACTTCCACTCCGCCTCTGTTCTAAAAGCCTCCTCAGTGTTAATTCCCAGAGCAAGGCTACAGGTCTCCTGCTCAAAATTTCTCTTTAGATTTTCTAATCCTTTTCTCCTTAATCTCCATTATACGAGAGGAAATCCACATATGCATGGTCTGTGAGGAGCTAAGTAACTTTACCTCTCACCATAGTTACCACATCTGATTTAACTACTGGCTGCGGACATTGAATCATTGTCCTTTAAGATTCCAGGTTTTATTTGTGTGTGCCTTGATGCATTCATCAAGCATAAAATCCTAAAAACAAGACTGATTTTAGTGTCATTAGTAGACAATCACGTTTCAGTTTATGCGACCATAAGATAACACATCATCCACCTCTGCTGTTTCTGCACTGTATGTGTTGTTTTCCAGGATCTCAGAAGGCAAAATGTTTAAATGTGTTACTACGACTGTTACTGAAAAGGTTTTCTGTCTAATTCAATTCCTTGAATGATTCTGAAACAATTATACATTCAGATTTTTATTAGTGTGCCCAACTATTCTATTAAGACTTTTTTGTTTCTCATGGTAACCAATTTTATTTGACTTAGCAGAAGCTGTTCAAATATTTAAAGGCACTCCGAGATGGCAGGAGTTTATGTAGGAGCATACATGCTGTGTCACAGATATTCCTTTCCTTGTTCTTTTTTTTTTTTTTCCCCTTTCAGAAACAGTAGCAAAGAAATGAGATCTCAACCTGCCACACTGCACCGGGAAGGTGCTCACTTCATCTCTTTATGTAAATATTCAAGTTACAATGGGCACATTTCGAAATTACAGGCTCGGTAGGTAAAACAGATGCTTCTTACGTTCCTTCATATGCCCTGAATGCCTCCTGCCAGAATCGCCAGGCGCAACGCAAGAACTAAAGTATAAACATCTGCAACACCTCTCTGTTTTGTTAACATTCTTTCACATGTTTTCTTGCTAACTCCAAAAAGGCTCGACGGTGTTAAAAAAAAAAAAACGGGGGAGGGGGGAATAAAAACCAAAACACACCAAACAGTGAAATTGGAAACATCTGCGAGATAGCGACGGAAAACGGAATGAAACATGAATAAACAAAAACATGGCGAAAGTGGCCTGGGGTTGTTACACTGTCAGATCATTTTTCCAAGCCCAACATCAAGGCTTTTGTTACAACCAAAGCGGTCATTTGCATGGAGAACCAACAGGGTTTCTTCTTCTTCAGCGTTTCCCCGGCCGTAACACACACACACACACACACACACCCCCACACACACGACACACACACACCACTCGCTTCTCTCCGCGCACACCGAGGCAAAAACCTCCCCCCACCCCGGCACACAAACAACGCGGCCAAAGGCGCTCCCGGCCCCGCCAGCGAACCCCGCAACGCCCCGCACACCCCGCGCAACGCCCCGCACACCCCGCGCTTCCCCGCGGAGGCGTCATTTAGGCACAAAAAACCGGAGACGAACCTTTGGAGCGCTGCCCCAGCCGGAGTTCTTCTCCCTCTCTCCCTCTGCTCTGGCTGTTGCTGACAAGATCAGGCTGAGATTAACAAGTCCATGCTACTCTGCCAGCCCCGCTCCTCCGGCGGCTGCTCACGCCGGGGGCTCGCGATGGCACCAAACTTTGGGAAAGTTAAAAATGGAATGAATTAGAGCGACGTGCAGCACAATGGCAGGGAAGCAGGAAAACACTGCCTGGGCAATTATTGCAGCAGCACGCAGGGCACTGCTCTGTAGTCAAGGCTGTGTCAGCAGTTTCTTTCTAAACCCCCCCATTTTCAGGGGGATGTAACTCAGAAAGGGGAAAAAAAAAAAAAAAACTAAAAAATTGCTCACGGCCAAAAAAATTGCTCGCGGGTAAACGCCCCATCCCCTTTGCATTTTAAATCATCCATTTAGACCATTCAGAAAGTTACAGGAGTCTGTGCACTTTATCAGGAAGTCCCACATGCCTTTTTTTATGTAAATACAAATCTTTTTTTAAATGAGATTTCACAAGGTTTTGATCTACACTGTGAATCTCCCCCCTCCTTTTTTATAAAAACAATTTAAAAAATACCTTGACATCTGAAACCCAGTTTGCACAAACATGGGATAATTTCTAAATAACTTCTACACACACACTGCCTAAAAGGTACCAGATTGGTCACAGGGATATGAAATTGCCCCCTCAGCTGACCCAGCACAGCCTGTACCGAGGTCTTAACCCTGATGCATAATGGTAACTTTGTAACCCCAATTGCTGAGCACCTCCCCATTTTCCCCGGATAAGGAAAGTGTCCTTAAAATCATGCTAAAATAAGGAAACTAAGCGTTTGATCTGCATTTACTACATTACAACGATGCTCTAAACTGGCACATCAGAGCAATCTCTCCTGCTGTTGTTAATCGCAGGGTTTTGTTGGTGGGGGCTTTTCCTTTTGTTTGTTTGTTGGGTTTTTTTACACTCTTGGCAATTTCCTCTCAGATACAGAAAGAAAAGCACCAACTTCTCCAGCCTTTTTACACAACCAAGATACACTAATACACTTGTCAGTTATAAGTTTAAAGTTATAATAAAAAATGGAAAAAAAAGAAAAAAGAAGAAAAAAAACAACAAAAAACCACAAAGCAACAAACCACAAACTGTATAGTCATGCTACTACTTGCTTTTAAAGTAAAAATACACCTTTATTGAAAAGACTATGCTGCAGCCTAAGCCTGCTGGGCAAGAAAACCAAAGCATAAGTTTTGCCCCTTTTGACTGATATAGAACATCCTCTAAAAGCCCTAACACTTACTGAACATATAATATTCATATAATCTATGGGAGTTGGAACTGGATGATCTTTAAAGTCCCTTCCAACCCAAACCATTCCATGATTCCATGTATCTGAAGGTATGCAATATTAGTACAGGTCATCTCACATTTCTGCCTTGCAAGGACAGCTGCCTGGCATGTTTTGAAGACAAGCTGCTTTGATATTAACACCTTGCTCTGTCAAGTACACTGCACACAGCAGTTGTTAAAAAAATACCAAAAATTCTCCCACTATTCAGAAGAAAAAATTAGCACAGATTAAAGGTGAGTGCCTAAGTATTTCACAAACATCCAAACTCACCAGAAGAATATAGTGAAGGCTCCAACTTCTCCATTATAAGATGGATAGCACAACCACCACCCATCTGAGAGGTCCTCTGAACCTGGGGACAACCTGTGCTCCCACCTGATCCAGCACAGGACTTCACATCAGGGGCTTATGCCAATCTTGTCTCTGAAAACAAGGAATGATGGTGACACATACTCAATTCTGCCACCTGGCACCAGGGTTGTAATGGCCACAAACACAAAAGAGAAGCAAGTGTAGTAAAATCTCAATGCAGAGAGTTTTATTCAGCACATGGAAGCAGAGCCCTTAAGTTTCTGCTCTAATCCACCAAATAACAGGCAGAGTGTTTATGGTTTTGGAAGATACATAATTTGCATGCAGTGTTTAAAGGTAGACAGATGTTCTTCTCCAACCATCAATCTGGAGCAAAGCAGAAGGCCATTGGAAACAAATGAATAAGGTCCTCCTAGAGGTTTGGAATATTCTGGGCACACATCTTAAGTTTAACTAATTGCTAATTCACATTAACAAGACACTAAATGAGGACAAACATCAACAGATTATGGCTGAACTGGACAACGTCAAGAAATACAAAATGGAAGCTCATTTTTAATCTTCCTTTTATACCACCGGGGACAAGGAAAACTAAAAAAGATACAGTACAAAAACCTTCTTAGTAGATCAAAATTTGTACTTCCTGTTTGAGAATAAAGCAGTAGGGTTTATAAGAACAGTGAAAGCAAAGGTATTTTGGTAATTAAGTTAAATTTAATAGAATTAAGACTCGGCTTTATAACTTTGTATGGTAGGTTAAGCAGAAGACGTATTAATCTAATATTAAAGAATGAAGTACAACCTCTGTATATTAATAACCATACTCCGGAATAACAATAACCATTAATATTTTGTTAAACTTAGCAGGAAACTACAGATTTTAACAACTTCAAAAGATCATTAGCTTAGTCCTTATCTTCACATTTATCATGCCAAGATTTACACTATAAATCAAGAGTTGCAGCCTAAAGTTGAAAACATGCCAGAAATGTGCATAGGTTGTATCAATATTTGCACATGGAGCCTTGAATATAAATTACTTGACACTCACCACTTCAAGCTTCCTCTCTGAAGTTGCAATATTTAAAGGTTAAAGATTAGACATGCTCCCTCTTGTGTTAAACTAAGAATACACGAATACATGCTGTTTTCTCTGACATGATGGTTGCTTGACCATCTGTTCCATTAAGCAACCCCTTTAACTTTGGCTGCTAATGTCTCACAAACCTTCACCAATAACCCTCCAGTTTAAAGGCAGATACAGTCTGAGCACATAACCTGCATCCATAGACTATCGGTGTCACACTAAATTAGCAACTGTGTTATCAGAAAGGACCATTAAGAGATTACATATAAACAAAATCTGTTGCAAATAAGTGTTTTGGACAAATACATACATAACTTCATAAATTAAATGGCAAGTCCCACTCCTTCAGTCCCTATAGATGTCACAGGCCTAAAGAGTTAAAGTATGCAAAGTTCAGCCACATCAATCATGTAGAATACTGAACAGCAAATTTCCTTCTAAATATTAGCTTACAGGATATTTAAGACAGACAGGAACAACAGGAATATTTTACAATGCCACATAATTATGTTTGTACATATAGCAACAATGGATCTAAGTTTTCAAATCCTCCACCTGACAAGCTCAGGGTGAAGCATTGCCTGCACAGAACCTTAACAGAGTCAAAATCCTCCTTACACAAATCCCCTTGCAGAATCTGGCCCCAGGATCGTGTCTAGACACGAATGTTAATTCCAGGTGTAACTAACATAAATGTTTTTACTATTACACTTCTTAAACAAAGGCTTTGCACCTGGTGTGGGCTTGGCAAATTATGTTTGGGCATATATTTGCTGATTATGGTCAGTACCAGGCTGAATGCTGGGGCAGCTATGAGTAAACATAAGTAAATAGTTGGCAGTCCAGAGCTGAAGAGATTTTAACACTTGGCTACATGACTTCACACATCTCCTTCCATTTACCACCAGCCCTTTGTGGTGGGCAGATGCTCTCAGTGCAACGGGGTCTACGTACATCAGAATTAATGTCACCAAAGGTTTTTAAGAATCATACTTGTTCAATCTGGCTTGCTCATTTCAAACCATGAAAGTTACACGTGTTTTACTCTTCCTTGGAGTATTTGTGCTAAATTTTTCTAACGGTCTTCTGTTAGACCAGAAAAAACAATACCGAAAAAAAAAAAAAGAAAAAAACCCCACCAAACATGATTATTGTTAATGGATACAGTTTTTGGGGTGCCTTTAAAGCCTTAGATTAGAGCAGCACACCACTTGAAGTGTATCTGCAAGGCAAGCACCTGCATCACAGAACTAAACTTTTGCCGCGGACTTCAACAACAGAATAAAGTTTATATCACTGCATGTACAGTGTGTTTCCCCTTTGCCAATTATGCTGCAAACCTGACGTGCTCCAAGGTCTGACCAGGTGCTTTTTTTCACACTGAGGAGCCCAGAGAAGCTTCGCGTGGGTCCTGCGAGGGAGGAACCTCAACGCGCCGCCCTCCACGTGTTATCCGAAAAGCAGCTTTTACACCAACTGCCAGAGAGGA
Organism: Corapipo altera; assembly: GCF_003945725.1. Classification (NCBI taxonomy): domain Eukaryota; kingdom Metazoa; phylum Chordata; class Aves; order Passeriformes; family Pipridae; genus Corapipo; species Corapipo altera. Next base: position 941,969 of record NW_020884947.1, read on the forward strand.
CCGATGCTCCAAAAGTGTCCTGTATTCCCTCAGACGCACGAGTAGGAACAACCCGCAGGATCAGGATCCCTTTTTATTTCAATGGAAACACTCACGCGCGCCCGGCAGAGGAATCACCGCCCGCTCAACAACCCGCTGCTTTTCACCGCACGGAGGTCACGCAAAACCTCCGGGATGCCCGCAGCTCCCGGGGGGAATCCAGCCGGGAATCCCGCTGTACTCAACAGCGGCGAGGGGAGCCCCGAACCCCGCACCTGTGGAGGCACCTCGGGGCTCACGGAGAGCCCCACGCAGCCGCCAGCCCTCCCCGCACGCCGTCCCGCGCGGGGCTGCGGCGGGACCCGCCCCGCGCCTCCGCTCACCGGGGGGAAACTCCGCGCCGGCCCCCGGGGGGGGGGGGGGGAAGGGGGGAGCCGGGGGAAAAAAGGGGGGCGCTCAACGCTGCTGCCGCCGCTGCTTAAAAACCTCTTCCCGCCGCCGCCGCCGCGCCGGGTCCCGCTCGCTCCCTCCGCCCCGCGGAACTCGCGGGGGGCGGCCCCGCCCCGCCATGGACACACCGCCACGCGCCGCCCGTCGCCCCGCCCCCGCCCGCCGCCCATTCGCTGAGCCGCCTGCCCGTCACCGCGAGGCGCGGCGCGGTTGGTTGGAGGAGCTGCCCGTCAAGGCGCGCCCCGCCCCCTAGCCCCGCCCTGCCCCGCCCCGCGCGCCCCGGGGGGCGCTCAAACGGCCGCTTTAAGTCGCCGTCAAAATTTACTTTTAGGCCCCGCCCGCTGAGCCCCGATTGGGTGGTGGGGAATGGCCTCTGCGTCGCCACTGGCTGGAGAGGGTGTCCATAAACCTTCGAAGTCCCGCCCACCCCGATGCCGTCGTCCCGCTCGATTTGTCCGCGCGCCCACGCGGCCCCGCCCCATTCCTGGCGCCGGCTTGCCCAATCAGGCGCGGCTTCTCAAGCTCTGAGGAGAAACGTGTAGAAAGGGCGGCGCTCATTGGCCGGCGCATCATCGCTCTTTCCCCGCCCTCTTGGAGCGTACCAAGGCGGAGCGGTAGAAGGGGGGGGAGAAGGGGGGCGGCGTTGGTTCGTCCCGATTCCATGAGGGCCGGGGCGGGGCGCGCGCCGTCTCCCGGCATGCCGCGCGCGCCGTAGGTAGCTCCCGCCGGGACGCGCTGGGAAGGAGGGCGGGAGGGAAAAGGGAGGGAGAGAAAAAGAGTGTGTGTCTGGGGGGGGGGGGGGGGGAAAGGCGGCCGGTGCCCGATCCAAGATGGCGGTGCAGGAATCGGCCGCCCAGCTCTCAATGACCCTGAAGGTGCAGGAGTACCCCACTCTCAAGGTGGGTGCCGGGCCGCCCCCGGCGCGGGGTTGGGGGGGGGGAGCGCGATGCCGCCCTCAGCGTCCCACCGGAGCAGCGCTGAGGGGGAGCCCCTTTCCTCTCTTCTGCTTTCTACTCGCCCTCGGGAGCCCCGGGATGGAGCTGGGGAGCGATTCCCAGCGCTCAGTTCCCGTCTTGTCCCCGTTTTCCCTCCGCTTTGACGCCCCGGCTGGTGCCGCTCCGGCTGCTGCTCTTCCCATCCCCCTCCGCTGAGGGAGAGGGACGTGCCTGGAATATGCGGCTCTCCCCGGTGTCTCCGTGCCCTGAGGGGACGGGGGAGGCCCCCGGGCCACGCTGGGGACACAAAAAGAGCTGGCGGGCAGCTGGGAGAGGGAGAAGTGAGGTGCTGGTGGTGGCGGGGCGGTGTGAGGGGGGAGCGGGCTCGGGGCGAGCCGGGCTGGGGGAGAGGGTTTGGGGCGTGTGAGGGGAACATAGTCCCTCAGGAACACCGGGGGCTGCCCGGAGTGCTCATCCCAGATGATTATCTGCATGTACGTGGCGTTGTTAGGAGACGTGCTGAAGGGGAGGCAGTGGAGGTGGTAGTAGAATATGGTTCCCTGGTCCCCTGAAGGTGGAGATGAGCTTGAAAATATAAAAAGGGACAAACGTGCTGGAAAAAAAGGCTGTAGGCCTGTGGAGGCGAATAAGCAAAATGCAGTTTGGTGAAAGCTCGCCGGGGTGCTGGGTCTGTCTGCAGGGTGGAGGTTTCCCAGGGCTGCATAGGTGGTCCTGGGCTTTAACCGGGTGTTGTAAAGCAGGTGAAGGACTCGGCGGTGACCTTAACGCTGAGTGCCTCGGGAGCTGTTGAACTGCAAGGATGATGCTCGTAGGAATCCACAGAAACCTTTGTCTGAAGTCTCGTGTTGTGTATAAAGCAGGTCTGCCACATAACAGCAGTGACTGTGGAGGGGAGCTGGGAGAAGGCTCTCTGGTGCAAAATGCTTATTTAAACATCTCTAGCGTCAGTGTATCAACATTTTGTCGCCTATAGAAGATGTTTATGCAAAGTCAACTTTGTTGTGCTGAGATCGCGCTGCGCCTTCGCACACCGAGTATTGTGTGCTCTTTGCAGTGTTGGTCTTGCAGGCTTTCAAACCTGCAAGGCTTTCAAACCATGTTCTTCTCCTGCATGTCCTCCTCCGCTCTCCCAGCTCCCTTCTACTCGGGTCCGAGAAGCAGAAGCACAAAGTGATGATTCCCGTTTTACATATGAAGGCTCCTTTCTGTCATCCAGAAGTGCTTTAAAGCTGACAGCGTCAGGCTTATATTTTAAAATAGCTGTAAAGAGTTCTCTAGCACTTTCCACAGCCAGAAAAAATGTGAAGGCATTTAATGTTAAGAAGATCGTTTTAAGACTGCATTTTAGATGTGTCCCAGTTGTTATCTCAGCTTTGCTTGCTACATTCCTGAAAAATGACTGGCAGTGAGGATCAGTGAGTTTTTGTTTTGCTGCTTATGACTTAAGAGCAATTGTCAAGGTGCCAGCTATTTAAAAGGTAGAGAATATTTTGGACTAATTCTTTTATTTCCACAAGCATTCTTTTTCCCAAAAAAATCTCAACAAAAATATACATAAGAGATTGGAATGTTGTTTGTAAAGTTATGAAGCTAAATAGTAGGAGGGTGAGACACCCTTCCACTGAAACTCTTAATTTCCCATTAAAGGTGGTGTTTATTGATTCTTCCCGGCACCCATTCAACTTCTGGGTTGTTTCTGTAATCTTTAACAACATTTTTCATTGTTTAAAAAACCTGTCAGAACAGTGTCTGCTCAAATCTTTTGAGTGTGTCCTCTGAAATGTTCTTAGCTGTGAGTCATATATCAAAACATTTTAGTGGTGGAAGTGAAAAAGCAGCAGGGAGAAATGAGCACGAAGGCTAAAGTCTACTGAAGTAAGTTGATATCAAATCCCATTTTGTTCTTTAGGAGTCAGGTGCCCACAAGTTTCTGTGGGCTCTGGGAATTTTTTATTTCTACTTTATTCAAATGCTGTGTAAAATGAATGTGTATCACTTTTAATTTTGTTCACCAACACAGTAGCTCAGATATTTCTCTTGGAACTCTGGACACTGGTGATTTTCCCTTATGTGAGTAAAATATAAAAGACTGCAGATTTGTATTTATATCCTTCCTGTTTCCTCCCTCTAGCTTCCTCATGCCAACATCACTAGATAATAGTTGTGTAATAGTTCTACATTTACAGTATGTTCCACAGAGTGCTTTTCATGTGAAAGAGTGCTTCAGCCTGCAGAGGGAAATCCCTGTTCCATGGCTAAATTGTGGCTGCTGCTGGAGTGGAAATGCTTCAGCCATTCTTCAGCACATCAGCTGAGGGGAAGTAAACAGAGTTCTTCAGCTGAGTCTTGGGAAGCTGTTTTAGTGTACAAAATAATACTTGAATATTTCCCCTCCCCACTCCAGTCCCTTCTCAAGGACAAGAAGGTTGTCAGCTCTTCTTCTACCAAAGTGCTGTGGAATCCTTTTTTTTTTTTTTTTAAAAGCCTACTGATAGAGAATTCTGGTCTCAGATGAGAGGATGTAACATGAAAGCTGACAAGGAATGAATGTGAACATTGTTATCGTAGTTCTTTGCTGAAACACTAATAAACAAGTGATGACAGGAAGCTGGATAATTCATCCATATCTTTAGAAGTGTGAGTAATTATTAAACTGAACTGGCAAGCTCTATGGAGTAAGACCCCAAGAGTGGAAGATGGGAGACCCAAAAGCAGGGATGATCACTTGTGAAAATGTTCTTATCTGGGCTGTTTGTGGCAAACAGTTTAGGGTCAGCTGGACTGCAACTGCTTTAAGAAACTGCTGATCAACAGGAGAGCTGTAGAAACACAGGATACTTGAGCACCTTCTCAGAGCCACTCTTTGGCTTGTTTTGTTGGCAGGGGAAATACTGACAGCAGATTTAATAAGGTACTGGTTTGTCATGGAAATAGAATATTTACCTGACTGTTAGAGTGGAACATATAGGAGAATTGGCTTCTCTGGAGTGTGCATTGTTCCTGTCCCAAGTCCCCAGAATGGCTGAGGTTAGGATGGACCTCTGGAGACAGTCTAGTCCAGAGGCCTGCCCTCAAAACAGGGTCAGCTGGAACAGGTTGCTCAAAACCATGTCCAGACTGTTCTCAATTGCTTCCCAAGATGGAGATTCCACCCTATAGGCAAATTTATTCCAATGTTTGACTGCTGTTGTGGTACTAAAAAAAAAACAGTAATCTTTTAGTTTACAAGGAATTTTCCGTGTTTCAATTTATACCCTTTGCCTGTTGTCCTTTTGCTGGGCACTGCTGAGAGTAGTCTGGCTCCATCTTCTTTACTCCCTCCATCAGGTAATTCGTACACATTGATCAGACTAGCCTGGAGTCTCCTCCAGTTAAACAATCCCAGATCTCTCAGCCCCTCTTCATATATCGGATGCTCCAATCTGTTGGTGATCTCTGTGGCTTTCTCTTTGCTCATTCCAGTATGTCCAAGTTTCTCTTGTACTGGAGGCCCAGAACTGGACACAGCACTTTGAGTGGGTCTAACTCCTCTTTAAAGTAGAGGGGAAGGGTCACCCTCCTTGACCCCCTGGCAGTGTTTCCTGACACAGCCCAGGGTGCTGTTGGTGGCCTTTGCTGTAAGGACATGTTGCTGTCAGGGGCAACTTGTCCACCTGGACCCCAGGTTCTGTTCTGCAAAGCTGCTTTCCAGGCTGTGGGACTTCAGAATGTCCTCTAGTGCAAGTGGGTGTTTCTTCCCAAGTGTAGGACTTGGTATTTCCCTTTGTTGAATTTTATGAGGTTCTTGTTTGCCTGTTTCTCCAACCTGTTGAGGTCCTTATGAAGGGCACTACAGCCACCTGGCATATTAACAACTCCTCCCTCCCAGTTTTGTATCATCTGCAGACTGGAAGTGCACTCTGACCCATTGTCCAGATGCAGATGTCAAACAGTTCAGGTCAACTTCTTTACCCACAGAAGCAGAAAAGGTTAATTTTTTGTGTAATTAATCGCTCTACTTTATTTTTTCCAGTATTTATAAGCTTCACTGTAAGTTGGTTCTGAACATAACTTTGTATTTGGATATTATGAGTCAGAGTACTTTTGTCAAAACTTTGAGCATGTAGCAGGAAAAGTTCAGTGAAAGTGGTTCAAGCAGAACTTGAGAAGGACAGAAGTAACAGCTTGTAACATCTAGTTCACTGCAAGTACATCAGTGTAAAAAATGTATATATAATGATGTTAGAACCATAGAATGCTTGGGGTTGGAAGGAACCCCAGATATGTAATTCTGACTGCCCTGCCATGGGCAGGGACACCTTCCACTAGACCAGGTTCCTCAGTGCAGCATCCAGCCTGGCCTTGAACACTGCCAGGGATAGGACATCCACAGCTTCTCTGGGCAACCTGTCCCAGTGTTTTACCACCCTCACAATAAAAAAACTTCTGAACACCCAGTCTAAACCTGCCCTCTGTCAGTTTGAAACCATTCCCCATCATCCTGTCGCTACATCACTCTTGTCAAAAGTCTCTCTCCACCCCCTTGTAGCCCCCTTTCTAGATTGTTACCTGATTTGTGAAGTGCTTTTCAAGCAGAACATTGCAAAATAAGCTGGGTATTGGTAAGTCAGCTCTGCACTAACCCATAGTGAACACTTACATCTTACACTAAATCCATCTTCAGACCAGGTGCTGTGACTCACCCAGTGTGCTGAATGTCCACACTGAATAATGCACTTCCTGTTTTGACACATCGTGTGTGTGTCAGCAAACAAGTGGGACATCTTTTGTACTGCTCTTGTTCTTCTGCACTGGGCTCTGTTCTGAGAAACACCATGTTTTGAGAAAAATGTGACACTGTGGGACTTGAGAAGAAGTTTGATGTCGTGAAGCAGCTGAAGTAGGAGTTGGTTCCTGTTGGTCTCTTTTCTACCCCAGCCCACTCAAACTATATTTTAAAATTATTAATGTGAGAAGAAGGCACAATAAAAGGCAGTGAGTAACAGTGTGGCCGTGAGCTAGAGCTATTGCTTGGTTATCAGTACTCCATTGTGCCTGTAGGAAAATACTTTAGCAAAGATATTCTCAAATACCTCGCAGATGATCTCCTGTTAGTAGCTTCAAAGTGAACACTTAGCTGATGTTGCAATTCCCAGTTGCAGCATACTTGAGTTGTGTTTTCACAGGGCAGTGGCCTGTGATCTTGTGAGTGTGGTTTGTGTATGTTTTCCGGTGTAGGAGTAATGTGTTTGTACAGTAGCTGGCATGTTGGGGTCTTTAAATGTTGATATAAAGCAACACTGGTGAAACATTTGTTTCTTTGCATAGTGGATGTTTTTCAAGACTTGGGAAACAGGACTAAAGATGAACTTCAAACATTTGCTAGATATTGTGATAGGAGGTAAAATGCTTCCCTGCTTGGAGTGATAGCAGTGGAGCTCTTGCTGGATGTTGTGGTTACCCGGTGTCAATTTTTATCTCCCTAAACATCTTCCCATTGTCCTTCAGTTCAGTAGTTCCTATGTTAATCAGCATAGGAGTGTGCCTTTTGGGCCCACAGATTTAGGGAAGTACTGTTTTGGCAGATGGGTATTTGCTATAAGGGCAAAGACCCATCAGTCCTTGTAAAGTCTAAAAACTGCTCTTTGTACCCTTGGCCTGCCACAGCTCACAGCCTGGAGATGCAACTGTATGGGAAGTGTTTGCTATCCCAGAATGTGAAATATGCTATATTACCTGATTACTTAGAATACATTATTGCTTTTTTAAATAAGGCAAGTTTTTGTGAAGATACCTTCATTTTGATAGCCAGTAATTTAACTGGATCACAACCTACTCTTGATTCACCTCAGCTTTTTTTTTGAGTGCTCTTGGATTAATGTGACTTGTAAACTAGTGAAAACTAAAGTCAGATGGATCATGTATTGAGCAGAACCTCGGTCATTCATGTATTCTGATGCGGGTCTCCTAATTTGAATCAATAATCCTTAATTATTTGTCTTAGGAGAAATGCTGTCGCTTCAGCTGGACCAGGTAATTTTGGGAGCAATCTGATTGGCCATGGGATCTCTAGCCTAAAGGCTCCAGGCAGTACCATGGTGTCTGGACTGTGCAAACACACAGAAGGACGATGACCTCTCTCATTTAAAGAGGTGGTACCGTGATTGAAATGAACAAATATTTGGAGAAGAAAGGAGAATCAAAACAGACAGAGGGAATTTCTCAGGACACAAACGTGCTGTGTGACCTTAGCTGAGCAACTCAGCTGCTGCTTTGGACAGGAAGCAATGCCTAGGTTCATGTTAGTACTCCAGTATTTCTACTAAAAGAAAAAAAAGAGAAGAAATGTGTTTTGAGGACATGAGACCAGGATGGCAGCTCCAAACAAGTGCCTTGGAAAGGACTGGCCTCTGATGTCCCGCGGGTGGCTCTAGACAGGGCTCTAAAATGGCTTCACCCTGCTTACATAAGGATGCAAGACAGTTTTCTGTGACTGTAAAATGGCTTAATTTTCGTGTAGGAAGCCTCGTTCAAAAGTTCATAATGTATTCAGAAATAAGTTCCTTGCAGTTTGTGTAAAAGGATAATATTTGGAAGGATTATGATTGCTTCTGTTGACTAAGTATGTGTGTAGCAGATGGATAGTCAAGATTTTTTGCTGCTAATTCTCTCCTGTATTGAAGTAGCAGCTTTGAATAATATAATGATACTTTCTTTCTAGACACAGCTGCTCTAGAATATGCAGTACTGACTCCCTGAGTTGTAAAACTGACTTTTTTTTTAACTAAGGCAAACTGCTAAGCTTTACACTTCAAAACCACTGAAACTGTTTTTAAGAAGAGTTATTTTTTAAAAATCCAAATTACTTGCAACTGCATTTAGGCTTATGAAATTATTCTGTGTTGATCTATATCTCTTCAAGAGTTTATATTAATGCTTTCACCTAATTAAACCTAAATCTAGACATTATTATAAACCACTCATTACTGAAATATACTACTTCTCCTTTTTGTAACTTTCTTTTCCTTTTCTGATTTTGCCTAGAACAAAGAAAATTGTATTATTTCAAGGAATTGATAAGAGCTACTCATCAGAAGACTTCACTCTGTGAATAAGTGGTGATATCTTTTACATTTTGGATGAGTTCAGTGCCAAATAATGATGCTGACTCTGTTCTGAAATAATCCAAGAACTGTAGAGGAAAAAATGAAGTATATAAAAATACAGAATTTCAGTAATTCTGCATTAGAAATACTTAATGGTTGCTGGTTTGAGGGAAAATTTGCAGTAGTTCATTGGATCCTACCTCATTTTTCAAATGGTGTCCTGTCTAATAGATGTCCTCTACTTCTGTTTTGTTGAAGGTGAGCATGGTGGTCTACTCTAGTCCCAAGGAAACAGCTTAATGCTCAAAGGTGTTTCTTGCAGGGTTTACTTTTCCTCTTGATACTGTTTATTTATTAAAACTCTTCAGGAGATGCTTGTTTTCTCCATGTTGCCATACTTCCCCTTTCCTCTTTCCCAAAGTAGAACTAAGTTGTCTTTGCTTCTAGTTTTTTGAAAGGCAACTTCCTCCCTGCACTTCTCTTTCTGCTCCCTACCTGTCTGTGGCTTTTGTGTAAGGGCAGGATACATGGCATTTGAAAAACCTTCTTTATGCCTCAGAAAGTCTTCAACTGAATTGTCTTGGAGACCTGTAGATTCATACAAATCTCTGGTGCTTTTCAGGTGTTATAAGCTAACACAATTGAGGAGAGGAAGCACATCATTTTTCTGACCCTTGAAAGGAGAGCATAGTTCTGTAATGGTTCCCCCCCACCTAATCTGGTAGGACTCTTTTATTTTATATTTCTTGAAACTTATTTTTTTCTTCCCACTAGTTACGTGACTTCATGTACTTGATAACATTTTTCCGATTCCTCCTGCCCGTGACTGAGTTAATTTGAAAATATACACAATGTAGGTATTTGTGTCTTTTAAAAATCACATTTTTATGTGGCAAAGAGTTGCTTTCAGCCAGGAGACTGTAACATTGAGGAAGGATGATTCACACAGGCATCTGTAAAGTCAGGATATACAGTTAAAAGTTCCCTGCATATGAGCTGGTGCTGCTGTAAAGCTAGACCCAATTAACTTCTTTCTTTCAAATACAGAAGGAAAGTGGATGTTCTTTTACAGAGCTGCAAACCTGTGTAAAAGATGTTTGTTTCTGTTGTCTACAGTGTTTTCTGTGAAATCAGTTTTTAGAAAATAAACCTTTGAAAATTCCTGTTAACAGGACTCTGGGAAATGGTCTTACTTTCACCACCAAATAATTCGTCCTTCAATAGTGATGACTTTTTTGAAGTCTCACTTTTACTCTGTAATTTCCAACAATCAAGTGATACTATAAAAACTGATTTTTACTCTTTTCTGCTGCCTCTGAACTAGTTTCCGATGTGTGGTCACTGTGGGGTAGAAACTCTTTTTGATTAATGTTGTGGTCTGAAAGAGATTGACTGGGTTGTAGTTTCCATTCTTATTTGGAGTTTTTTAGGTTTGAATCTGCATAAGTAAAGAAGGAAATTAGCCTGTTGTAGTATGTGACCTAAAGGTCTAGTGTAAGGCTACAGCCTTGTGGGAGGTTAAAGGTTTACATTTTTTTGAAAGAAACGTGTGGTTCAGTTTTCCAATATTGCTCTGTACCGGTTGGAAAAACTTGTGGGCAGCATCAAGCTGATATTTGAAGTTTCACACAGTGGCCATTACACTTTGGCCTAACATCCTCCACCTCTAAAGGAGTAGAAATGCAGGATGTGACACTTTTTTATAAAAAGCTTATTTGGCTGGAGAAATAAGCCTGTGTCCAATCCTCCCCCTAATTCTCTGGAAACTCTCTGATAAATGCTGAAGTAGTCTGAGGATTTTGTTGGATGGCTGTGAAAGGAAGACAAAGTAGAAGACTGCTTCAGCGCTTCTACTTTCTTAAGTAAAATTCTAGTGAGATTCTTAATATATGTAATTGATTTTTCCCTTCCAGCCAGTGGCTTATTGATGCAGAAATACTGTCCTTACTGATCCAATACAGAATAATGTACATCAGTTAAATGTGACTTTTGAAAAGGGCATGCCATGTAAAAATACTGGAGTCTTTTTAAAATATTAAAGGAGGTGGTGAGGTGGATTTGGTTGATAGTTCATTGGCATTACTGAGTGTTTTTTGGAGATAAGCCTTACCAGGAACTCTTGCAAGAAGGAACACGGAAGTCCTTATGTGGGAAGTACCTCGTGTGGTACTGGGCAAGATAAGAAACAAACATCAAGATTTGGTAGCCAAGCTCTGTAACGGTGGAAGGTTGGTGTTGGGGTTCTGCTGGCATCTCTGCCGGTCTGGCTGGTGTTCAACTGATTGAGCAGCCTGGAAGAGAGAGAGAGAGAGAGAGAGTGTCCTGAGATGGAACAGTTTCCTTGATGACACTGAGATAATCAAGGTATTACAGATTTAGCCCAAGTGTGAAGCATTCGAGAAGAAGAATGAGAGGCTAAATGGATGTTAAAATAGATCAAATTCAATATACACAAGTGTGATGTGATACAGTTTTTAGGTGTGGTGGAAAGAAAATTAATCCCAGTTTTATATATATATATATATATATATATATAAAATAACTGAGTCAGAAATGATTATCATTGCTCAGTGGGATCTCGAGGTTGTAGTGAATGTTTCCTGTGAGTGGTTGGGTTAATGTAGACAAACATAGGACAGAAGTGTTGGGAAAGGGAAGAATGGAGAACCTCATTAAATAGCAATGAAAATCCATGGCTGCTGCTTCTCTCGAGAAGTATGAGTTACTCTTATTTTCTTCCTTCCCTCATCCTGAAATAGGATGTACTAGAACTGGAAAATGTCTACAGGAGGGCAAGATTGGAGAGATATGGAATGTCTGTCTTCAAAGAATAGTTCAGAAGGAACCTCTTCAATCTCAAGATACATGAGAAGTATGTGGGAGAAAGTGTGTTCCCATTTTTGCTTCCAAAACAAGAACAAAAGAGTTTCAAATTAGGCTGGTTGTTGACAAGTCAAAACCAAAGAGTATTTCTTCACACACTGTGAGGCTGTGAAACATCTCACCACAGGATGTTGCAGTGCTAAAAGTCAGGTCAACAGCAACCAGCAGAGTTCATGGGTGAGAAACACTCTGTGGTGTTTCTACTATTAAACTCCCATCTCTGGCTCAAGAAAAGATGGTGACAGAGGAGGACTTTTGGTCTTACCCAATATGACCTTTCAGTTCTTCATATGAAAATGTATTTGGGGTTTAAATTAGCAATGGGGATCTATAATTCAGTCCCTTTAGAGATGAAGTAATAAGATTAAGGTAAAAAATTACCCCTGCAGACACTGTAATTCAGGCTTCTGCTTGAATCTGGGCTAACCTCAAAGCTAATCTGAGTTGCTCAGGGCCCTGCCTAGTTCTGAAAGTTTTGAAGGGTGGAGATTCCATCCTTCCATCCTTGGTAAGCTGCTGTTGCAGTGCTTACCAGTTCTCCTGGTTGAAATATTTTTTTCTTTATATCCAACTGGAATTTTCTTCAGTGCCAGCTGTCAACTGCCTCCTTCCCTTTTGCTCTGTAACTCAGAGAAGTCTGGCTGGCTCTTACCTATGACCTTCACCTTTAGGTAGTAGAAACCTTCTATCAGCTCCCAACTCCCTGTAGCCTTCCCTTCTGTGGGTAAAACAAGCCTGCCCCTTTCAGCTTCTCTTGGATTTTGTATCCTCCAAGCAGCTCACTGTTGTGGTGGCAGCCTTCTGGACTCCTTCCAGTTTGTCAGCATCTCTTCTTTAATAGGAGAGGGAAGTGACCTGAAAACCAGACTCAGTATTCCAGATGAGTCTGCAGGAGTGCTGAGCATTAACAATCACTCCTCTCAGCCCACTGCCCTTAGTCTTGCCAGTGCAGCCTGGGATGTGGTGAACTTTCGTTGCCACAAGAGTCTGTAGCTGGTTCATGTCCAGCCTGCTGTCCATCAGAACCTCTGCACCTTTTCCTCACCAGTTACTCCACAGTGTGTGCCAAAGGCTGGGGTGGTTTAGTGCCAGGTGCAGGGCCCTGGTTTTTCCTTTGATTGCATTTCATAGAATTCTTGGTGTGTTTCTCCAGCTTGTTGTTCCTTCTGAATGGCAGCTCTGCCACCCAGCACTGCCAAGCACTGCACTCACTCTGTGTGTTCCACGGTGCCGATGGGTGAAGATGACACCTGTCTGTTGGAGCTGATAACATTCCTTGGGAATCAAGCAGTAATTGTAATTGGCCACCAGGAAGCTTTTGAGCCCCCGACCATTATTGTTTGAGCTTGGCTCTCCAGTCAGTCCCTAACCTGTCTTGTATTCCAGCCATTGAGTCCACATTTCCCCAGTTTGGCTACAAGGGAGATGGTGTGAAAAACCTCACTAATGTTGTTATTAAGGCCTACCAGTGCACTCCTGCCATTTAGAGATAGTCCATCACTGAAAGCAGTGTTGTCCAGCTTGAGTTGGTTATGGCAAATCTGGGCTGGTTATTCCTAGCCACCTTTATAAGCTTGGAAGTGGTTTCCATATGAATTTTTGTTTTAATGTAACTTTCCCAAGAACTGAGATGAGGCAGACCAGCCTGTAGTTTCCATGATCTTCTGGGCTCTCTTTTTGGAGTAGAGGTAGGAAGCTTGCCCTTTTCAGTCCCTGACAACTTCCCTTGTTCACCATGGCATTCCAGCAATGGTAGCAGCTTTGCAATGTCATCTGTCAGCTCCCTCCTTCCCTTCTGCTCCCATGTACCTCTGTGTCTTCAGCTTGCTTTGGACCTCTTGTGTGAATAGTACCTCTCTCCCCAGACTCAGTTGCTCATAGATGATCAGGAAGGCTTAGGAGAAGACCTTACCAGTAAAGACAAGGCATTTAGAACTAAGACTTTCTGTTTTCCTTTGTTGCTGGGTCACAAACTCAATTCTGTAGATGCTCTTCTTCATCTTTCTTATACTTCTCCTGTTTCTATAGAGCCCTTGTAGTTACAGTTACTTATTTGAACCCTAGATAAATAAAGTGGACGTGTGTGTTGGCTCTGATGGTAATGAGTGCTGGATTTCTAGCTGTGACTGTTTTTCCTCCGTTGTGGCTGGAGGACCACAACACCTCTGCAAAGACCTCGCCACAGTTCATGTTTGGTCTGTTATGTTGCAGAGAGCCCTTCGGCAGTGTGTGTATCCAATTTGTTTGGAAACCACAGGTGCTTAATGAGTGAGTGACTGGGTCAGTTGGAGAAGCTGTGAATGTGCAACAAGGCAAAAACTTTGCTACATTCTCGAAATGCCATTAAGCTGCTTAATGGAATTCAAGGTGCTAAAAGGAGCCTGAGTCCAGTCTGAATGTCTGACTTCCACCAACATAAATGCCACTGAGGTAGCAAAGCCTTTTAAGCTTTGATCGCTATAATTAATGAACTTCTGTGAGGGGAAAAGGATTTGCATTCTCCTCTCCCCTTCAATATTTTTAAAGGCTGTAAGATGGTATGTTCTTGTTGCAAGGTTTGTAAAGCCAGTGTTCTGTGAGCCTGTAGAGATAAGCAAGAGCTGGGGTGAGAGTGTGATCAGCTGCTATTTCTGTATATTTGATTTATGGATGGAGTACTAAGTGTGTGCACATAGATACATTTAGAAAACCTTGAAAAGAAAAATGAAGAATCTCATTAAAATGTTGATAATGAGTGTGAAAACAATATGGATTGTAGGATGCTGTGTAATGGATTGGCTGGTTTAGAACCATAGAATGGTTTGGTTCGAAGGGACCTTAAAGATAATATAGTTCCAACCTCCCTGCCATGTCTATTAGACCAGATTGCTCAAAGCCCCATCCAGCCTGGTCTTGAACACTTCCAGGGATGTGGCATCCACAACTTTGCTGGGCAACCTGTTCCAGTGCTTCACCACCCTCACAGTAAAGAATTTCTTCCTAGTATCCAATCTAAACCTGCCCTCTGTCAGTTTAAAGCCATTCTCCCTTGTCCTGTCACTCCATGCCCTTGACAAAAGCCCCACTCCAGCTCTCCTGTAGCCCCTTTAGACACTGGAAGGTGCTAGAAGGTCTCCATGGAGCCTTCTCTGCTCCAGGCTGAATAGCCCCAGCTCTCTCAGCCTGTTTTTATTGGAGAGGTGCTCCAGCCCTCTGATCACCTCCGTGGCCTCCTCTGGACTTGCTCCAACATGTCCATGTCTTTCTCAGATTTGGGGCTCCAGAGCTGGCTGCAGCACTGCTGGTGGGGCTTCACGAGGGAGAAAAGAGGGGGAAGTTGCCTCCCTTGACCTGCTGGTCACACTTGTCTTGATGCAGCTCAGGATGCAGTTGGCTTCATATTGTTTATATTTTGTTAAATATTTATTTTCAGGCTGATAATTAACACTTGAAGTGTTTACAGTTTGCTAACCATCAGGTTACAATATATGTAATGCTGGCTTTTTCCCCCCTGGTTTTAATATGTATTCAAAAAACTCAAGAAAATGGAATCACTTAGTGATTATTGAAAACTGTCTTTTAATGAAAATGTATTTAGTATTAAATTCACTATATTTAAGGGTATTTCAAGTTACATTTGATGTAGCTTGTGAAAAGTTTGCCTACAGTTGCCCAATTTGAACAGTTTTAGCCACTCCATGATTTTAGAACTTTCAATCTTGGTTTGGTACCTTATTGGCATTCATGGGCTTTTTGGGCTGAAGGTCAGGCAGTAAACATCACAGTTGAGTGTGTGCTTAAAAACTGCCTCAGACATCCTGAGCTCTGCAGCTTTCTACTGCCTGCACTCCACAACCAACATGTGGCTCTCAGGGCAGTCTTTCCTCCTCTTCCACCAGTTCAAGCTTGTAGATCCAGAAGGATCCTCTCCTAAGTCTTGTCTCCACAGCTAGAGGTTTCTGGAGCGTGTTCTGGGAGAGCACACCAGTTTTCTGGCTTTCTAAAACCAGAGTGAAGTAACTCCTGAAATGAAGAAAATATCAGGTTAATCAGTTTTCTCTGCCTCTCTGTTGGCATTTAGCACCTGGAAGCAGACACACTACATTTGCAGAAGCCTCCAGCCAAGTAGACTTTCCTTCATATCACAGCAAAATTTTGATCTTGGAAAAACTTATGTTACTGTAATTTTACCCCTTGTGTAGGCTATTCTAACTTCAGTCAAATTCCTTTTCACTAGATTTAAGTTTGACCTGGTTTGGTACATGCTGAAGTTGAATAATGTGTCTGCAGCTGTGGAAGCTGATGAACAAAAGGAGCAGAATCTGTTTAGTGACACTGGATTTAAATGTGCTGCCCACTAGTATTTTACAACTCTCCTTTGTATCCCCTTGTGTGTTCATGGTATGAGCCAGCTGGGTGTGGTTTTTCAAGCTCTAACGAGTCAGACAAGTTGGTATTGTGCTTATACAGAACACATTCTGGTCAGTACTTGCTGCTTTATTTCAAATTTTTTTGATGTTTAGTAACTCATTCTTTTTTCCTTAAAGTAATGCTTCCCTAGGCAGAGTTCTGTAGGTCACTTTTTCCCCTAAAGACTTTGTAATTCAGGCTGGGTCACAGAATGGTACTGGCAGGAAAGACTGAAGGTCTCTAACAACTAATGATATTTAAATTTTGCACCTGTCTCTTGATCCAAAAAGTTTGGTGTTCACTTTTTTCTAAACAGGAACTGAAAATTAAAGTGAATCGTAATTAAGAATTTTTAGAGTTGCATTGTCCAGAAAACTTTACGTTCTCCTTCCATTTACTTTCATTATTGGAGGGAAAAAATGAACTTATTGGTATAGAGCCTGTAACTTTTGAAGAGTCCTGCAGTAAAGCAAACCAGCACTGGGCAGCAGAATCTTTTGGAGCCTTGGAACTGCAGGAGTAACAAAAGAACCAGTGGATCAAGATGCAAAGTAGAGATAAAATGCTTTCTCTGAAAGGAATGTAGCAGTTGCAGTTTCTAAATTTTGGCATTCATAGAATCTAGTCCTGTAAAGAGAGTGTGAAAGCTGTACCTGGGGACAACTTACAAATATTCTCTTAAAAACTGATGGCTCTATAGTAAGAAACAAGTGCTTGTGCAAATTATGAAAAGCTGTGGTAAAGAGTATTTACTGCCAGCTTCAGTTATGCAAATAATTTCGTTGTACCTTTCATTTCCCTTGCTAAAGTTATGTTTTGCAATATGTTTTTTATTTACTTCTCAGAGTATATGGCAGAGCAGTTCAACTCACAGCCTCTTCCACACGGGATAGTCAGATCATTCTTAGGGTAGAGGGGAAAAAAATAAAACAATATTCAAAAACCTATTGCACCTAGATGCATTCTAAATGATATGTAATGATGCCAGCTGAAAATGAAAGTTCAATTGTTCTAAATGTCATACGAACACAAAAACTGTGCCAGAAATCTGCACACTAAAGAGATGGAACACAGGAAACTGGAGCTGTTATTGCTCTTGCAATAGGAACTGCAGATAAGGAACTAGGGAAAAGGGAGATTAAACATAGATGTTTTTTCAAACTGACTAGATCTGTGTCCTGCTCAAAATTTAACAAAAGCACTTCCTGTAGTCAAAAAGTAGTAGCTTGTGCAAGTTCTGATTGATGTAGCTTTGCAGTGTGGCATGGAAAGCTGATTAATGAAATGCTTGCAGAAATGTTCTTCAGTGAACAGTAAGAAAAATGTAGGGGGAGGAAAGCGAAAAAGTTGCCTTAATGCTGTCTGACATCAAGTCTTGGAAAAAAGTTTCCATGTTCAAAAGCTTGAGATGTCAAAATAACGGCCCCCCAAAACATCCCTTCTGTCTACGAGGCTCTAAAATGTTTCATACTTTTTGTGAAATGGAGGAGTGAGAGTTGTAGATGGAATAAAAGATGGTTATATAGGCAACTAAGTAGGCGTTGAAGCCTGTTAATTGTGATGGTTTATGTGGTTTGAGGTTTGGGTGGGTGTAGTGCTGGGATTTTAGGGCAAGATGTATAAGGAAAATAATTATTTTAGCTTGATGCTTCCTGTGCTAAAGGCTCGTTCTGACATTTGTTTAGTTCTTAGTTTGAGATGCCAAAAACCATTAAATAGATCATTTCAGTGTTCCTGAGAGGAAGAAGAGAGCCCTTTCATATCTTATCAGGAGTATCCTTGTGTTACATTTCTACTACAAATAAAAACAACCTACTGTAGGTCGTGCAAAGTCTTGGAAAGCGACTCTGAACCAAACTGTTCTCTAATAGGGAACTGCAGTGATTAATGTAGTAACCTCTTCCCTAATGGAGCCCCAAAGGAGTCTGGCCCCTGGGGACACTTTCTTGCATATGAAAGATTAGAGTGAGGAAAATGGAGACCTTGATATAATTGATTAGAAGTTATATGCTTGAAAGATTTGTAATCAAACATAAAGGTGATACGTACCAAACAGGGCCCTGATTCGCGTTTCCTGTTTTACCTTTAACCTGTGTAATCTGATTGCTGGTGAAATTATGCCTTTGATTAATGGAAAAGCAATCAGGCTTATCATAACTACCTGAAAGAACTTCTCATGGAGTTTTTCAAGATAAAAGATTCAGATTAATCAAAGTGTACAACACTGGAATGTTTTTTAAAATTCCCGTTTCTGTGAAGTAACAGACCTTCCTGTCCAAATTGCTGGAAGCTTTTCCCAAATCATTCACCAGGCTGTGGACTACTCCCATATATGTGTCCTTAATTGCCATCAGTAGCAGTTTTGATACAACTGTCCCATAAAGGTGTGGAACAAGTAGGGCAGGAGACCTCCAAGACTGGTTGATCTCACCCAGGAATGAAGCCTGGGTGAGAGGAATTTAACCAACTTAGTCATACAGGGTTTTATCACTATGAAAATTTACATGGAATTTCTCTTGGCATTCCTTGTAGTCCCAGTGGAAGTAATGTTCAAAAGTAGTCTTTTGTGAACAGAAGTATGCAGGAGTCCTATTAGGTTTCCTAAAGAACTGTTGGTGTACTATATATATGGTTTTTAGTAGCCAATATGCATTATACATGCTTTCTCAAAGGTAACTTTTTCTTTAATGAATTCCTGAAGGAAAGAAATGTAAACTTAAAAAATCAAGTGCTGAAGGGTGATCTCTTGGTTGTAGTTTAACTTGTAGCTTTCCTTTTGTAGGGACACATTTGTCTTTGCTTTCTGTTCTCCCTGGACTGTTTCCATCAGTGCTTGCCACAGCCAAAGCAGGATAGGTAAAACTGGTACCAGAAAAGAAACTACAGTATTTATGTCCTGTCATTTTTTTCATAATCTTTGAAGTGTCAGGTCCTTGCTGAGAGGCCTTAAATAAGGGCTTTGATACGAGAACTCAGGTTCAATTAATGACCTCTAGTCTCCTGGACCCGAGGTGTGCTTTGGGGGTGCATCGGGTGAAATCATCAGTCTCTCTGAACTCTAGAGGACCTGACTGTTTTAAACACAGAAATTCTGACGCCTTCATACTCCCCGTTCAGGTGCCGTACGAAACACTGAACAAACGATTCCGGGCCGCGCAGAAGAACATTGACCGGGAGACCAGCCACGTCACCATGGTGGTGGCAGAGCTGGAGAAGACACTGAGCAGTTGTCCTGCTGTGGACTCAGTGGTCAGTCTCCTGGACGGAGTCGTTGAAAAGCTCAGCGTCCTGAAACGCAAGGTAAGTGATGTTCTGCCTCCTCTGCTTGGTCTTCGCAGAGCGAACGGGAACAGTTTCCTGCAGTGCTGTCTGCTCGGGTTTTCTTCTCCAGGTAACGAGTGTTACTGGCACTTCAAATGCAGGCCTTGGAATGCACACTGAAATCTTGCTTTGCTGTGCTTGTGAAATATGGCTCGGTGTTCCATCATGGCTGGGCTTCGCGAACGAAGGTTTGGGAAGGCACTATCCACATTTGCTACAGGCACACTGGTGGCTTATGAGGCCAATACGTGACAGACAAATCCGACTGCAAAAGGCACAGCAGAAAGACTCCTTAGATGGTGTATTCTGCAAGGCATGGTTCTTTCTGCGTTGTCTTTTCTCCTCAAGAGTGATCCTGCGTGTGTTCTCGAAGGAGACAGCTGCGTTATAGATGGTGTGTCTCCAGGCCTCCCGATTTGAGGCCAGAGT
This sequence comes from Corapipo altera, assembly GCF_003945725.1. Lineage (NCBI taxonomy): Eukaryota > Metazoa > Chordata > Aves > Passeriformes > Pipridae > Corapipo > Corapipo altera. The sequence goes on from NW_020884947.1 coordinate 961,461, forward strand.
AGACCAGTTATGGAGATCAATATGGCCAAGGCTGAGATGTTGTTTCAGGGAGTCCTTGTATCTTTTCTTCGGGGCTCCTCTCATGCGGCAGCCAGTGGCAAGTTCACCATAGAGCAGGATCTTAGGGAGGCAGTGGTTGGTCCTTCATCCTTGAGACGTGCCCTGCCCATCGCAGCTGCGTTCTCAGCAACATGGCCTCAATGCTTGTGACAGCAGCTTGCTCTAGAACAGATGGATTGGTCACATAATCTGACCAGTGGATGTTAAGGATTGTACGGAGGCAGCGTTGATGGAAGCGTGTGAAATGTGGCTCGGTGTTCCACGACTAAGCATAACAAACCTCTGTTGAGAGGTAAAATTAATATGTATTTTTAGTCCTGAAAAGGAATTTTGCTACCCACAAAAAAAAATTAGTAGCAAAATGAATTGATTTGTATGAGTTCCTGCTTGTCTAATGGAAAGCTTTGTGCCAGTAGCATTAATTGATCACTCAAAGAGCAAAACAGGTAGAAGATGAAGCTGAAAAATGTTTGACCTCCAGTGCAGGAATAGATGTAAGCAGTGTTGAGGCTTCTTTGCAGAAGCAAGTGCAAGTTGTCCTGAATTGTTACTTGAAATTTTTTTTATAAACACTAAACTTGCAAGCTGAAAGATTCCTAGGGAATATTAAGGGAATTTTAAACAAAATTTGGCAAGATAACCTGCTTCTAACTGTTAAGCTTGAACAAAATACAGCCAACCTTTCATGCCTTTACCACATCTTTCTTAGAAAAAGATGTATATGTTCTTAGAAAAAGAAGTGTAAGCCATCCTTATTTTGGATGGGAATATTATTCATCCTGAGAGTCATCAGAACACTTACTTGAAACAAGTCTTGCAGAAAAATGAAAATAGCTCTGTCGCCTGACTTTAAAGCAGTGCTTCTCCAAAAATAAACAGATGAAACATAGTAGCAGAGTCATTTCATTAAAACTTAAATGAAATAACCAACAGATATAAATCTTGAGACAGTATTAAGTGAAGCATCAAAATACCTTGGAGCTTTGTAACATGAAAATAACACTGTCATGTGTGTTGATTTGGGGTTTTCTGCTTGAACAAGTCAGCTGGGTTGAAAAGCTCTTCTGCAAAAGACTTCATAAATTAATTGCTCTTTTCATCTTTGGATTGTGAGACTTAAAGAGGTCTTGAAGGATATGTGTTTTTTTCACTTCTCCATTACTTACAGAAAGAAATAAGTGCTATTTCTGAGAGAAGTGTTGGGTTTTGCTTGTAGGTGTGTAGTAATGATGTGGAGGAGTGAAAGTTATTTACTTGTTAAATCTTTACTGACTGTGGGGGTGTGTCTGAAGGCATTGCTTAATGTTTTGGGTGCAAAGCTCCATTTTAATGTAATTGCTCATTTGTTTTTGATTGCCTGAAAGACTGTGGAGAATCTTGTAGCTGCTCAGAAATAACAAAAGGCAAAAAAAAAATTTGTTTAACAATAAAAGTCTTCTGAAATACAAAGGTCTTGTTTCTGTTCCAAACCCTTCACTCCCAACTGTCTTCTCTGTATCTCTGTAATCTCTGCCCCAAGCAAAATGATTGTTTTCTTTAGGGCCTTTGGACCCTGTGGGATCTCTGTTTCCTCCTGTGCTTAGACAAGGATCTGATGAACTGCTGAGATGGCCATAATAGAATTAGATGGTTCCTTTATTTAACACCTTACTCTTAAAAGAGAGGTTTTCAACACAGCAGGTTTCTTGGGTTCTGAAAACGATCCTGGGGAAACCTAGGCCTTTGTGGTTTTCCCTTTCTATCCTGTTAGTATGCTTGTTCCCTCAAGTTCTATTAATGTCCAGCGGGGTAGGTCCAGATAGACTTGGTTCAGAGAGTTTTGAAAAGGATCTGTAGCCTTTCTGAATGTGCTAGAAGGATCAAAAACCCAGCAAGAGCTGTGTAAGTCCAGATACAAACCCATATAAGCAGAGCCCTTTGGAATGAGAAAGGGTCTAACCTTTGTGCCTGGCTGGCTTGAATTCTCTTAGTTGTATTCAGAATATTTCTCAAGGTTACCTTCACATCTGGTAACACTGCAGACATCTAAAAAGTGAAAGTGAGCTTTGGCTTGAGTTACTCTTTGCTTGCTGAATGGGAAAAGGCTCAGTTTATAACTTAAAGTACTTATCTCCAAACTGTATGTTACAAAATAAAGCTAAATTCAGTAATAGAACTCAGACTTCAGTAATAAAAATAACTCAAGGTACAAATGTTTACATGGATTTTAGTAAAAGACTCGTGTATAGTGACTAAGTTTTTAGATACTTGAGCTGGGTATCAAGGGCCAGATCAGAGTCAGGCTTAATTGGGGCAAATTTTTGGTGGGAGTTTCTTGCACAAGTTTTCTCTTATTTCACTTTGCTTTTCAAACACTGATCCTTCCAGAAAAAGTGTCTCTATAGGCAGGCCTGGTAAACACAACTAGAACCAACCTGTGCTGCCAGGGCTGGAGCTGTTATCCAAGAATGACACTGTAGCCTGAATAACTTGAGTGCTGGGAAGGCAGCTGTGTCAGCACAGAGTGCAGGGGGGCTGCCAAAAGCCCGCCAGGTGATCTGGGCTGTGCTGGGCTGACAAACCTGCCTGTGCCTTCCTGTGCAGTTATTGAAACCCAAGCCAGCGAGTTTAAAGTCACCACCACAAGGCAACCCAACCTGCAATTGCATCACTGGGGATGGATTCCAGGTGGGAAAGGTGCTAACCATCCTCTGCTGGTTTGCCTTTACCTTAGCAAGCATATAAAGGTACTGCCAGCTTTCTGGAGTTCTTGTAGCCTGGCATGACCCAGAGTTGTCACGTGCTGTGTACTGAGTCAGCAAGCTTGGAGTGATGAGGTGTCTGTCATAAAATTGCCTGGAAAAATCGGCAGCATAACCATTCAGCCATGTAACTTTAAGGCTGAAGGGAAGCAAGTATGAGCTGAGTGCTTGTTTTTTAATAAAAAAAAATAACTGTAGAGATGTGTTGGGGTGTGTGTTTCGTGCTGGATGTGCCAATATGTTGCTTTAAAAAAGTCATTCCCCCAGGCAAATGTATTTTCCTAAGTAAGGCTCCCTAACAGTGGATTCATGCTTCCACAGCAGCAGAGTTAAATAAAACAGTACCACCTTAACAAAACTGATGATTTTTAAAAAACTACTCTTAGGTCCTTGCATCACAGGTGCCAGGAGGCCAACTGTTTGTATAATTTTCATTATTGCATGACTGATTAAAATGGCTCCAGTGTATCAGAAGTAATGTGGGTTTACTCTGCATCACTCCTCAGTAGAACTAATTCAGCAGGACAGCTGCTGGAGGAAGGAGCCATACATAGGTTAGAGGTGGAAATTTTGCTTTCAAATGCTTGAACCAGGTGACTGCAAACCCCCACAAAGCACTTTGCAGGCTATTCCAGCAGTTGCTGCTGCAGGTGATACTTTGCTGGTTTTGGACAAATTGCAAATCAAGCAGAAAAATGTATATATTCATAATGTCAAATAAGTCAGAACCTATTTCTGTGCAAGAATGTCTCAGAACTGGACCAGCCATGCTCAAACTTATGCACTACCATAGGAAATGTGTTAAATGTGTTTCTAAATGAACTATATAGAGTGCTATGTAAAGGGTGCTTACAAACAATTACCCTGGAGATTGAAAATGCATCCCTCTTCACTGTTAACTTTTACTTTTCAGGCCGTTGAATCAATCCAGGCCGAAGATGAAAGTGCAAAGCTGTGCAAACGCAGGATTGAACACCTGAAAGAGCACAGTAGTGACCAGCCAGCTGCTGCAAACATGTGGAAGAAGAAGCGCATGGATCGGATGATGGTGGAGCACCTCCTGCGCTGCGGCTACTACAACACAGCTGTAAAGCTGGCCAGGCAAAGCGGCATCGAGGTGGGCAGCAGTGGGAACTAACCAACAAAATGGTGGGAAAGAGCAACTTGGCAAATAGAAAAAAAGCTCCTTCAGCCTTGTAGCAGTCATTTTTCTGTATTAGGACGTTGATCTGTTAATCTTTTTAGGCTTGAGTTTGTTCGCCTGACTCGACGTAAATTGTATTTTATTGTATTAAATGAGTAAAAATTGAAGGTGTAGTTTTTAGTCACAAATTAAATGCTCTTAGATAAACACCTTGCCCTCTTAAAACTCAGATTAATTCTCAAATGTCATACAGAATTTCTTGTTAGAGGTCTCTAGGCTGCTGATTTAGCAGTTGGTGGAGCTTCCCATCTGTCTAGCCACACTCAGATGATATGTGTAGGTGACCAGACTGAGCAGAACAGCATATGCTGATTGCAGGAGCAACTGTTCTATTGTATCATCCTACTATTTAATGCATTGAGAGGAAAGCTGCTTTTTATTTGGTAAAATATATTTTGATACGATTTGGGTTTTTTAGTAGCCAGTTTATCTTGTATGGTCCATAGAAAGGTTTTACTGCTTTGCTTATTTCACCATTCCATGATACTTGCTTTCCTTTTCACTAGTTGGTTTTGCTTTGGTCTCACAGTGGGTTATGAAGTCCTTGGAGTTTGCATACTTTGGTGTAGCTTCTTTATGCAGAGCAGTGAATCCACACTGTGGTCCTCTGACAGCCACAGGGACACTGAACACATTCTTTAACAATTTGCTGTTTATTTAAAGAAATCATGTTCTGCTAATTTTAGGTAGCATTTGCTATTTGATCCTGAGCAATCTTTGAATCATAAGTTCTTTTGATATTCCTGATTCCAGAAGGGATGCAACTCTTCTGCAACTCTGTCTGTAAAGATGCTGAGAACTGAGTTGTATTATGTGACTTCCATACTTCACCTTTCTTAGGTGGCATAGTGAACAGCTCTCTAAGCTTGTTGAGGGGAAAGAGATTTTTGTTGCTGATGTTAAATTAGAGCATATGCACTTGTTCTTTGTCTTGTAACATGATTGTATCTGTCACAGGTCTCTGTTATTCCTTGGCTGCTTTACTGGTCTGATCCTGTTCAACCACCAGCGATCTCAGTACAAGCCAAATAGGAAACAGCATGTAGAGGTTGAATAGAAGTGAGAGGGGAAGTAGGTTACAAAGTATTAATAAGAAATAGTCCTGAAAAAATCAACTGTAAGAGGCTGCTGTGCCTCACTAAAGATACAGCCCATGCATGGGAGTCAAAAGACCCAAGGCAGTTATGCTGGGATAGCTGCAGCTGACTGGTCAGCAGCTCTTCCACTTCTGGTAGATGTTTCCCTCTGTTTTGAGCAGGAGCTCATCTCTGCTGAATCATCATGTTACTGTACCTACTAGGTCTGCTGAAAAAGCACTATGGAAATATTTTCACTTTCAAAGCAAGTTCTATTACGCCTGATTAAGTAACACTCACCTTTGGTTCAGACACGAGCATGGAAGTCGGTCATGATACACTGCAAGATCATGTGGTACAAAGCATTGCACTTGTGAAGCCTTAAAGCTTTTCATTCTGTTTGCTGAATAGGAAATTTTATGCTTAAACAAAGATAGTTTTAAATAAGATTATTTACCTTATGCCTTCAAGCCTAAGAGTTTTTATTTGCATAATATTGAAGTAACTGGAATAACACAGAATGTAGTTGCCCGTTGAATGCACTGAGGCCATATTTCTTCTAGTTTGCTCAAATTATGCATTTTAGTCATCATTAAAGTTTGTTTTGGCTTAATGAGGATCAGGCTTCCCTCAGTCTTTCTTACTGTGTGGTGGTCCTCTTTGTGAACAGCTTTTACAGCATCAGATACTGGGATTTGGTCATTATACAGAATTTGGGGTTTTGCTGGTTTAATAAGACAACTTCTCCTTTTCTTTTTGTTCTTTTCTTGCTGAAGGATATGAGCATCGAAATATTCTCTAATGTTTAATAATGTAACTTTGCTGTAGAGATTACAAAATGCCATGGTATTCTCTCATCCAAAGGAATCTTTATTTCCTCTGGTCTCACCTGTAATTTTGATCAATGTCCCCACCACCAGTCTTGTCTCAATATCTCAAGACAATATTGTTACCACTGGGTAGACCCCATACCTGAAGTAGGAACCTGAAAAAAGGTGGTGTTTTTGTTCAGCTTGTCCAGCAGCCAGAGGTGAGGCTGGTGGATCAGTTGGGCATGGCCCAGCAATGCACTCCTGTGGCAGAGACAATTCAGCAGCAGTTTGAGTTGCACTGGGATGAGCATCACCAGCAGCAGAAGGGGGATGATCCAACCCCTCTACTCAACCCTGGTTAGACCCATCTGGGGAGCTCTGTCTAGTTCTGGGCTCTGTAGCAGACACATGGGGTGTGGAGTCTCCCTGTACTTGGTGATGCTCAAACCCAGATAACAGTAATCTGCTGTGGGTGACCCCCCCACCTTGAGCAGGGGGACTACAGAACTTCCAGAGGTCCCACCCTTCATCCATTTTGTGATTCTGTTCCTGTGGTTTCAGGTTGAATGGCCAAAGTGCCCTTTGGCACTATTTGGAAAGGCTGAAGGAAGTGGCTCTTTCCATTTCAGTTGTAGCTCAGGGATCCCAGGCTAAACATCTCTGAGGAGCTGCTGGACCAGTCCTGGGAGCAAGTCTCAGCCTGCTGGTTTTAAAGTTTCCTCCATAGCTTGTGACTGTGAAGAGACCTGCAGACTGCTGAGGTGCTTCATGGGTGGAAGCAGTTCAGAAAAGACTCTGCTTCAGTGACCAAAAGCAAGCTATTAAATCATCCCTGTGTTTGCCTGACTGTCTGCTGTGTATTATTGGTAAAGATTGGCTGTGCACCATAGTGTCCAATTCTAATAGTTTTTGATGGGCTGTGACAAATTTTATGCTATTTTCTAAATTAATTACCCTCAGAGGGATGATAGGCTATGAAAGCTTGGAATAGAATGGTTGTAAACTAGGAAGCAAACAGAAGGGAAAGAAATTCTGGATGTGAAAAATTACAGGGAAGTTTAAATATCAAAGTTAGGAAGTAGCTCAGGTAAGGAATAACTTGGAGCATGCAGCATTTATACAGCATAATGGTATGGCAATATAAGAAATAAATTCCAAACATGTAATGTGTGTATTATGTCTTCAAAGAAAAGTAATGCTGCTTGAGAAAGTAAACCAAAATGTGAGTAATATTAAAATAAGAGCTGACAGTCAAGGACAGAAATGTCATGGTTATTCCAAAGTAAATATGGGGTGAAGGGGATTTTATTGTGGACTCTTTTCTTGTTGTCTTCAGGCTCCCTATTGATGTGAAAAACAGTTTGGATTGAAGGTACAAAGTAGATGTTAGGTTTTTGTTATTGCATACAAATAAGCTCATCAGTATCAGCTTGTTACACTTAATAATGATCTTAGTTTGATTCTGTTATGACCTTGGGATGCCACACCAATATAAAAATGCATATTTTCATCTGCAGATTCATATTTTCAGCTAGCTGGCAAGGTTGTCTGTTACCTTCACCTCTGCTATTCCATGTTCTGCTACACTAAATGCTACCTCATTTCTGTGCCATTAATTGATATGCAAATCTAGTTTTGGAAGTGTGTTCCAGTAGGAAGTTGGTTGCTGTTTGTAGATAAGTTTTATAATTAGGTTAAGTATGTAGTGCTTTGTTTGCTGTTTCTAGAGGTGGTGGGGTTTAAAATTTCATGGTTTTTCTCTAGCCCCTTTCAGGAAGAAAAAAAACATGTCAAGTGTCCTTACCTTCTTTCCTTAATTATGTATAGCTGTAGTGATTTTTGCCTGTAGGATTGAAAACAAACCCAGATTCTGAAGCTACCAGTCTCTTATATGCTGTAAATCCTCTTTCTGTCTTTGCTTAGTTTATTTTGGTAAAAGAATATATCTCCTTGCCTTTATGCTGCTGCTGTACAAAAGCTGTACAAGTGGCAATGTTTTTTTCTGTGAAGAATAACATAAATTCAAGCTGAGTTTCAGTGTGTTGGGGTAAGGGAGCAAGTGATTTAGAAATCTATAAACCAGAGAGGGACAGAAGAACTGCCACCCTGGGCAGGGTGGGCATTGGAACTGTAAGGTTGCAGTTGAACACTTGAGTTGAAATAATAACTCTTAAATAGCTTAAAACTGTTTAATTGGACCTTGCATTGGGGATTATACATATCAGTCAAAGTTCTGCAAATTAATGTTCTTAGGTCAGCAATTAAGTAGGTGCATCATCCTTCAAAGATACCAAACTAGCCCTTGGCATTAATATCACAGTGTGCCTTTTGCTTTGGAGAACTGGGGGGGGGGGAATCTCACTATTCAATTGACTTCAAAAGTGTTGTCTGGGCATCTGACCCTTGCAGACATTGATCTGTATTAGAAGGGCTTCTTTATGCTTCAAGGAGTATTAAAACAATTGCCAGCAGTCCCAAAAAGATAAGTTTTCTTCAAGTGGGAGTTCGAATGTCCAGTTTTTGTCAATGGTTTCCTTCTTGAGCAGAACTTCCAAACCTGTGGTAACAGTTATTCCCTGGGCAATATCAAAACAGGGCAAATATTACAAAACCATTCTGAAAATATTTCATTATCTTTCAAAGTAGTAAATATCTTTATAAGAAAATGAATCGAGTTTAAATGAAATAGTAGGCACTGGAAGAGGTGACTATCTTCTGTTCTTCCCTCTCTCCAATTTGGTCCAGTTCCTCTCTTCTGCTGCAGCTTCGCTTTTCGTAAATTGGAACCAGTTTTGAAGGGATTAGCCTAACTAAAAAAGATCCCTGCAGCAAATTCAGGTGTGTTACACTGTCTTAATTTTGTTATGGAAAGCCATGAAATCTTATCTGATGTCCTGTGGGATAAGAGAAACATGAATTCCTAAAGTCAAGCTTCATGGCTTTTAGCTGAGTACCTGATCTCCTCTGTCCTGTTCTACATCAGCGTTCCTTTTTTCAGCCCCAAAGTTAAATGTTCTTTGCTTGCTTTGTAAAAGTATTTCTCAGCACTGTGATACAGACCCTTCAGCTGAGACCTCAGTAAAGTATTGCTGAAGGATTTCTGTCTGTTATGGGGCAAAATCTTACTAAACTGCCATTTTTGTTGTAATCCATTCCCTGAATAACTGTTTCTACTTGATGACTCTCTCAAAAAGTGGGAGATGGAAAATGACCTGCACATTTGAGCATCACAAACAGGAGCAGTATTAAATCTTAACTCAAAAAGTTAAAAGCTGAATAAACACTTCTCTTAACAATCATACCAGTGTACCCTTAGAAATCTTCCTTGTTAAGACACGTAGTCCAAGAATGGCTTGTAGCAAACACACAAATATGTGTTAAAGTAATTAATCAAAACAAGTTTATATTCATAACAATTCAATTTTAAATATATTCAGCATAATGCTTGAATATATTCTTTGTTCCACTGTCATGCAGAACGTAGCCACAGTGACTTTCCAAATGCAGGCTGAATGGCAAAAGGTGTCTTTTGTCAGGAGCTGTTTGTGTCCCTCTCCTGTGACTTGCTGTTCCCAAATTAGAGATATTAGAGGAAAACTACATATGAAGGAGCTTCTGGATGAGTGTGAATGATATAAAGGTGCCAGGATGTTAACTTGTGCTGCTTGGAGCTACCTCACAGCACCAGGCTGTAGAAAGGAAATGGGAAGCTCCTTTAGATGTGTTTTGGCTGTTCCTAGCGTAGGCATGGCAACTCCGGCTAGATTGGTATAATGAATGTCTGGGTGTGTTCATCTGAATTTCAAAGTGCTGTAATTCCTGCACAGCCTTACATCTGCAGTTTGTCTCAAGCATCTTGAGGAATTAGAATTTATGTAAATGTGAAATAGTCGAGATCGAAGCACAATAACAAACTTTCTCCTTACAAATCATTTGACACTTCAAAAGCCGACAACATGAAGTGTGCTGTGATCTTGAACATCATATTTTTTCAGTCCTTTTAGGCAAAGTGGGTTACCTGTAGTGTATCATAACTGAGCTAATTTATTACAAAATACTTAGTCTGGAAGGCTGGTGATGCAAGGAAAATTCTTGAACTGAAATTTTATCTAAACAGGGAATCCTCTCATCACCTGGAGATTGCCCAGGTATAGAAGAGATTTGGTTTCAGTTGTGCCTCTTCTTACTGTGCGTTCTTCCTGCCAGACATTCCTTCAAAGTGTAAATGTTACTTCACATTTAACACTTTCTCTTACCACTACACTAGATGATGGCAGGGTTACTGTTCTGTCAGGGAATGTGTGTAGCTGCTGAGACAGGCTGATCCTGTGTGGACAAGAGCTGCAGGGCTTGTGCTCTGCTGGCAAAGGATTGGGCGCCTTTCCTGTGCTAGAAGAGGCTGTGACAGAAAATGAGACCTTTTTTTTTCTGCCCAGTGATGCATCTTAAGCTCTAGAGGCTTTGTCACACTATCCCAGTGTAGTCATTTATTACTGTACTTAATGGGGTATAATGTGCTGCTGGATAAGGTGCAGCCATTTGCTGAGCTACAGAAATTGCTGAGGCAGGAGCAGGGGATGCATTGGGAAAACAGCTTGCTAATAACCCACCTCGGTGCTTGCTCCAACTGTCAGGCTCTACCAAACAGCTCATGTGCATGAGCAAGAGGAGGAGGATGAAACATTGCTTTTTATTTGGCTCTGGAGTAGTCAATACCAGAATACCCATAGTTTTGGTGACCACACCTTTGGAAAGATGTTGGAAAAACTGGAGTGAGAAGATGACTAGAAAATGTAAGGGGTGAGTGCTTTTGACAGGTATGGGAGCAGAAGCCCTATACCAAGGAGTTTTGTAATCTAGTGCAAAAAGATTTAGGAAAGAAACAGTACATAGAATCAGAAGTCAGAAAAATAGAAGTTTGAAGTTGGGCACGAGGTTAGAACATGGTTTAGTCACTAGAACTAATTAACAAAAGAAGTACCAGTATCCTCAAATGTTATGTAAAGACAGTGCTCTTCTGACAGACAAACAGTCAGTGTAAGTTAATGGGATCCTTCAAAAATAAGCAGGTAGAACTAAAAGGTCTGTGCTATTCTGAGGTCATGGAAGATGCTCTCATGTGAAAGCTTGGCTGTGTACACCATGGGGTTCTGTGTTTACTTTGTAGACAAAAAACTTTTCTGGCTCTTCTGTTGATGAATCTGTGGTTTGGCTGTCTGTCTTTGCTTTTTTCCCAATAACTAGCTCTGCAGCTGGCTTTGAGTAGGACATTCTCTCAATTACTCTGTTTATTTTCTCTCTAATCCTGTTAATGTGTGTAGCATTATAACACTTAATAGTAGCTTAATGAACTTCAGACAACATTATTTTATGAGCAGAGAGTAAGGAGGTCTCTTAATGTTAATTTGTGCCCCACTTCAGCTGGTCTTCAGTAATTGTGGTGTTACAGTATTATCACCACCTATGCCATTATTTTCTTAATAATTTGTGTTTGCCTTCGATGTCAATGCAGTTTATACATAGCATTTCTATTTCACTTCTACAGAACTGAATTATACTGAAGGTAGTGTTGGAAGTGGAGAGCGTGTGAGAAATCATTGAAAGATTAACACAGGTTTGGGGGTTTTTTGAGGTTATTTCAGTGATCTAAGTCTTTATTGTATTTCATATACAAGTAGTTTACCGTGCTGCTGAATGCTGAAGTGCATCAGCAAAGCCTTTTTTCTGAGGGTAGTGCTCTTATGCATGTAATGTGTATAGATAGATAGTCAATCTTATTAAAACTGTCATTGGTACACACTCTTGGCAATGAGCCACTGATAGCTGGGGGCATACTGGCCTATTTTCAATTTCATATTGATGTTAGTAAGCAATTAAAAATAAACAATTTGCATTTTCTAAAAAAATACATAAACAGCATCTTATGATATTACCAATCGCTTATTTTATACAACAAATAACCTATTTTATGACTTGTTTTTTTCCACCTAGGAAAATTTCTTTTCTGTAAAATGCTGCTTCCTCTCACTGAATCAGATCTTTTATTCTATTTTATTTAAGCCTAACTTTTCTTTTTTGGTGAATTAATCTTGTTTTGAGGATAGCTTATGGTAGATTTGAAAATATCAAGTATTGTGTGTTTTAGTACTCACTTCAGTTTTGGTTTTGAGCCCTGCTAAAGATTCACATTTCATATGTGAAATATTCTGGGGTTTATATTAATACATAGATGTTCATATGAGTTATAAGGGATTTTCTCACCCATTGCTTCTGACAGCTCTCCAGACTTGTGGCTGGAGATCTCATAAACTAAAAGTACTTCAGCTGATATGCAGAGTGGAGACTGATGGAGAGGAATTACTTGACCTGACTGCTCCAAATTTTAAAATGTTACATAAATTAAAACCCTCACATGAGCACTACATAAATTTCAAGCAGTTTTTGACATATGATCTACTGTTGCTATTTTTGTTGTATCTGGTGCTGAAAACTGAGCAGTTTTTTTGGTGAATTTAGAGCCCCACATCTAGATCTGGTTTTCTCCAATTCTCTACTGAATTGTCTGAGTTGTGCACAGCCTTAAAATTACAACCTTTGGCTTTAAATTCAGTTTAAATCCCCATTTTGATGTATGGTTGCCAGTTCTCATTTGGTTCACAACTTTGTAACAGACATAGCTGTGTAATTTTAAATTCATTTGAAGCCAGTTAAACCAAATTACCCTGCTGCCTTTACATGTACCTTCTCATTATTTTGCAGCTATTATTCTTCATAACCTTCACTCTGTTTTGGTGAATCACTTTCTCTTCTTTTCTGTAGCACAACTATGTGAATTCATGAAGTTCTGGGCCCATTTTCATTATTCTCTTAGTTTTGGTGTTTGAAACCAGTGTTCGTGTCTACTGCAGCCTTTCCTCCGGTGGGAGCAGGCATTGGAGTCTCCTGAAAACAAGATGCTGCTAAGGAGAGCAACCTGGCAACCTGGAGTGAGATCTCCTGGGAATTCTGCCCCTGTCAACTCCTGCTCACACTGACCAGAGAGTCCAAAAGCTGTTCAGGGGAGGGGACGTGAATAAACGTGCTGGGGATGTTCTTACTGAGAACCCAGCTGAGAAAATGGAGATGCCAGACAGGGCTGGTTTGTGTGTTGGCCTGGAGTATATATCTAGTAATCATCCTCATCGAGGAATCCTCATCCTTCATAGTGTTTTATACCTAAATAATTGGAGTTCTGTGCAGAATCATAGGGTTGGTAACCTCCCTCCCTGGAGGCACTTGCAGCTTAAAAAGAAGTGGTGATATTTTAAAAGCTATATATATGTAAATCAGGCAGAGCACAGGGTGATGGATAGCTGTATTCTTGTTTAAATAACTATCTCTGTTTTCACTAAAGTGTCTTCAGCCTTCATGTGCAGTTTTCTCTAATAATAAATGTCTTTCTCTGTAGTTTTCACCATTGCAATGAAATTAAATAGTTTTTTTATGATCAAGTTCATCCGGTGTTGAAATGGTTACCCTTCTTGATACCTGGTTAGTGACTGCTGTATAGAAGGTAATGTTAGTTCAGTTTAGTCCAATTTTTTAGGCAGAAATTATAAAATCCAGGTGCTACTTCCTGGCTTGCAGTGTGTTTCCCCCTCTTGAGTGTTTGGGTAATTGTCAGTAAAACTCAATGGAGAGAGTTCTCCTCCTCAGTACAACTGTAGAAGCTTAACTGAATGAAAGTTTCATATTGATCAGTCTTCCTGCCCAACATCAGATATTGTGTATTTGTAAGCAAGTTAATGCAAGGTGATTTAGGCAAAGTTATGGCAATGCAGAGGAGGCTGGATAGTCTGTGCTAAAAGTTATGGTTTGATAACAGCACTGAAGTAATATCTGTGCAGGGCAGGGTTCTCCTGCAGTACTGGCAGTAAAGCTTTGCAACCACAGTTACAACATGAAAGCTGAAAGTGTGAAATGAAGGCTAGTGCTGTTAAGGAGGGTAATTGAAGAGTTTAGAATTGCTTTTTAGTTTATATACGAGTCAGAAAACGTTTGCCAGGGTGCTGAATGCTGTGTCATTTGGAAGGGGGAGTGTGTGGCAACAGATTTCTTGTTTCAGCTTTTTCTGCACCTGCAAAATCAGTGGCAACATTTCTCTAAAATTGTGTATTTACATTCACTCAATTTGATATGTAAATTAATTATATAAGAGAGGCTCTTTGTAGCAGCATAATAAATCTTAATCATGTTTTGGGAGCTGGGAAGGACAATGTTTCTGTATGGTCTGCAGCCTGTACAACTCTGAATTGCAGAATACTTTCAGAAAACTATTCAGAATTGAGGCTAATGGGGATTTTTCTGACTGGAACATGAGATGGATGTTACAGCTGCTAATGTTGTTACCTGGTTCCCATCCTTCCAAGCTGAGGTACACAACAAGTACTCCAGACTGGCCTGTGTAGAAGAGCTGGGCTGGTTTTGATTAATCCTCTGATACTCCTTTCTTCTGTTTCCTTAGTCCTACTGAGGAAGAAGCACTAAGAGTAGGCACCACCAAAAAAAGATAGGAAAATATGGTTAGATTTAAAAAAAACCTGTGTGACATGAGCACAGGTGGGTTTTTTGAAGGTTTATTGCCTAATTGTGTCTTAATATTTTTGTTCTATCAGTCTACATGATTAAGACTTCTAACTGCTTCTAATCGAATGCAAAAGCTATTTCTGTCTCTGCAAAAGGATTTCTTAATGCCTTTTTTTAGATTGTTCCTTAACTTTCTATCCAGTCAACAGAGAAGAAAATCCTCTTTATTGGTGCAATTCAAATGTAATTGTTAGTTCTGAAAGAAACTCTTTTAATTAAAAATGTTCTCCTCTGTTTTCTGGATACATACTGTCTATTTAACAGAGACGACTGCCAAGCTCTGACTTCTTTTGGCAACCGTGAATCTAATTAGCATTTCTGTTAAATAGAACCTTTTTTCATCTTAAATTTTCAAAAGGAATGTAGGAATTCTCTTTTTATCTAAGGGTTTTGTCTGCCTCAGCAGCAACTGCAATCTTTTTGCTCGTAGTTGAGGGCTGCTAACACCTGATTGATAAATGCAGATAGCTGGGATTCTCTTACCAGCTCCTGGTCTTTAAAAAAATGCTGCCTTATGCTTCTTTAAGGAAATATTACCTTTTTTTGTAGTGCAGCTTAAACTATAAAAAGCTAACAAATGAGATTAAACCAGTGATTTGTTTCTGCTTAGCAGATCCAGTCTTTCTTTTAATGTAGAATTAAATGCTTTTGTTTTAATTTGGTGTAAAAGCAAATGCTATTCGTTAAGAGGACACGTGGCTCAAATAAACTTGAGGAGATACATGGTTAAGTTAAAAACTTATTGTTTTTAACTTAAATTGGATTCTCTTTCCATGCAGCAGCTGTACGGAAAAATATGCAAGCAAGATAATGAATATGGTTGCATTATATGTCACACAGATGAGTTAATGGGCAAGAGATTTTTATGTGGCCACCTTACCGTGCACAGGGGATTAATGCACTTCTTTTTTCCATTTGAGCATATCCTCAGAAAAACTTGAAGACTACCAAAAAGTTTACTCTCATGGTCTTGTAGGAAAACTTAAAGAAGAAACTTTTATGGAATAAGTTGCCATTCTTTCAGTCCATTTGCCAACACATGGATAAAATAGATTAAGTTTTTTTATCCCTAAAGGGATGGGAGGAGTCAGTGAAAGTCCAATCTTAATTTTGTTCTGTAAACTTTTAACTACCTGAGCTCTGGCCTCAGTCTGACTGACCTGGATTTGGTACCACTAGAACTGTATGAGGCCCTTTATTCTTTCAGTGGTAAATGGTTTTGTTGCTGTGGTCATACAATCTATAAAATATAGTTGCATGTTAATATTTTGGTTTTAAAATTCAAGTCATGAGAGACTTACTAAAAGCTCAACTTGTGCTGCACTTTAGAAAACCATGTGGTTTGTTTGTGTTTCTGTAAATAACCTTTCTGATAACCCTAACAGGACCTGGTCCACTCTTCCAATAATATTAGACTTCCTGTATTTATAAGGAAAAACTGGCTAATGAAATGCATGATTTGAATGTGATATGGCTGATGCTACTTCCTGTTTTCAGTTTTGTCTCATGGAAGGTAGAACTTGTAAGACTGAGAATATTCAGCTGTTTTGACAGCTGAAAATGCCACCTATTTCTGAGGGTGGTTTTGTTCACCAGGGCTACTGCAATGTTTGTGATATTCAGCATTTCGGTTGTATAATCTTCAGCATTTTGCTGTGAAGTCTACATTAAAAAAAACTGCTCAAAATTAGAGAGCATATTAATCAAATACTTTGTAGTAGATGTCTGTTTGTGTTGAATTATGGTTTCCCACAGTGTATTTTCTTCAGCAAAGAATGAACTGTCACAGCATGACATGTTTATGCACTTCTGGTAGGGCCAATTCAGAATGGACCCACTCTATATCTTTTGGTAACACCTACCTAAGTATTTTTTTCAGCAGAAGTGTATGAGAAAAAAAATATCTTTGATATACCCTGCTAGATCTTAAACTGTATAGTTTACCTTGATTGGTGTGAAAGTGTAGAGCTGCTGGCAATTACAAAGTAGCTTAGGCAGATTGAAGGTCTGCTCTGGGCAGGTTTGATCCTGGATTGCTGTTTTTTCTCAAAAACATCTGCTTGGGGGAAGCACTTAAGGAATCTTGTGGCCCACCTGTTACCTGGTTTTTTCATATAGTGACTTTGTTTTATCACCTCAGTGTCCTGGTGTTGTAGACAAAGCTGCTGTAAGCAATTAAAGGTCTGGAGCTTACAAGTGAGAGAAAGTGTGTTGGAGACCTCAGACCGTGGTAGTACTTTGCTTAAAACTCAGTAGTTACAGATGGCCAGGTAAAATTTACATTCTCCTCTTTTATGCAGTTCTTGCTCACTTTAGCAAATGTTATAATGTTGTCATGGTCCAGTTGATGTAGTAGGACAAGCTTTGAGGAAACCAAGAGCTCCTGTAACTGTGCACTGCACTGCAGTGATTGTGGGTTCTGGTTGCTTTATGTGCTAGAACTCTGGGTGTAATCTTTAATATTTTCCTTTATTTTCTTGTTTAAGTTCTGTTGTATAACTGGGCTCAGAGAACTGTTGTCACTGTCAAAATATCTCAGTGTGTGGAAACGGTCTGGAAAATATCCTGTGATGTCTTTTTGTAAAGTACTGTTCTAAAAACCAGAAGTCTTAAGAACAGAGTCTTTTGTATCTCTGTATTCCAGCTCAGTTCAAGAATTGCTGTGTAAAGTATGAGTACAATTTAACAAGACCTCCTTTCCTCTGTTTTTTTCCAAGGACTTGGTAAATATTGAGATGTTTTTGACTGCTAAAGAAGTGGAGGAGTCCTTGGAAAGACAAGAGACTATGACTTGCTTGGCTTGGTGTCATGACAACAAATCCAGACTCAGAAAAATGAAGGTATGAAAATGTAACATGTTGACCTTTTGCTAAACTGTTTTCTGAACTACTTGGATGTTGGATGTGGTCAGTATGTTTTAAATTACAGGTCTTGAATGAGGTCTTGTATACAAGTAAGGACAGTAAGTATAAAAATCTTCTTAAAAGGTGTGTGTAGCTGGAGCTAAACCAGCTCACACAAGTGTCAAACCTGGAACTGAGTGATAGGTTATCTTACAGATACAAGTGTTGTCTCGACAAATTGTGCTCAAATAAAATACCAGTACTAAGTTGGTTTTAGTATAATTTACAAACTATCTAAATGCCGAGGTATAAAGTGTCTTGATGTGTGTAAACTTAATTTACAACTCTTTGCATCCTGCTGAGACTACAACTCAGTTTATATGTGAAGGTATCTCTAAGCATGATATTAAAGGGAGAAATTTCATACACATTTTTGTCTTAGTATTTTTTAAGTGCTGTATATAAGAAAACAACAGTTGAGTTAAGAACTAACTCACTGGGAGAAGGTACTAGTGAAATATGGGGGTTTTTTTAAAAAAAAAAAAGCTGAAATCTAATCAAGTAGTAAACACAGTAAGCCTTCCTCAAGCCATTGAGTAGCAGGAGCTGCACATGCTGTGTACTTGTTGCTGTGCAGTTGGTTTAAATTTCCTCGTCTCTTAAATTATGCACTTCAAAACATGCTGTAGTCTTTGATAGGGCTTGCAGAAATCTGTTTTTAACTGATATTAACCAAAATCCCTGCCTCCCTCGAAGATGTTTGTGGCTTATTTTGTTAAACTAAGCGCTTTCTTTAACCAAAAATGTTTGAGTGCACTTGACAAGGAGCGAAGAGTGACGTTCTCTGTCACTCAGGGGCGCCAAAATGAGAACGAACCGAAGATGGGACGCAAAAGTAAATCAGCCAGTGATTACTCTAAAGAAAATGATGATCTTGTTATGGAAACCATTAAAGGAAAACCAGAATTGGTATGTAAACAATACTGCATAATTATACTGCTAAAAAATCCCCCCCTTGTGTAATCTTAAAATAAGTTAAGTGATATAAGGAATATAATCGGAAAGTCCTCCTTTTTCATCACCAATCTTCAACAAACAATTAATAAGGAAAAATCTTCCCCATCCCCTTCTTTGAAAAATAACTACAACAAAATCTATTTCTGCAAGCCCTACACTGTTTATTCTTTTTCCTTTTTTTTTTTTTTTTTTTTTTTCTTTTTTAATCAAACAAAAACCAAAACTAAGGCTGTGAGGCAGATTTGGAAGAGAGAAATCACTATGCTTCTTTTTGAAACACAAGTAAACATTTCTTCTGCTTCTAGTTGCTTAGCTACTCATCAGTGTTAATGTTCTAAAAATCCCAGCCACCACCTTGAAGCAATCCTTATCTAAAATTTAAAGTGCTTGGTGACCTGGGAGAGCAGTCGTGTAATCTTTACAGATGTGAGCCATCTGAAGTCTTCTGAAGAGCTGCTGTGGGATTGTTTGAAGGTATAAAAAGTTGGAATTTGCATCGTCTGATTGTCTAGGACTCTCTTCTTCTAGTTACACTTGTCTGCGGAACCCATCCGGCCACTGGCTTGACCCTTCCTTGAAAATTCATTTGTTTAGCACCTGGGTTTTGCTGTTGAAACGTTTTAACAAAACAGGAAGCCCTGGGATGGAGTATCATTAACAGTTAAAAAGCTTGATCAGTATTTTAGTAGAAACAAACTTACGTAAAATTCTAAATGAGCGGTTTGTGTAGAATTGGATAAACAAGGTATTTTAAAATAGTCCTATTGAAAATTCTCCAAGTCCAGAAGAATTTTTTTATTTTCTGCTGAATCTGGGCTTGAGTACAGAAAAATGCATAGTATGAAAAGAATTTATTTTCTGTTCCTTAAACAGGTAAATTTTAACATATGACAGAATGCATCATTTTTACATTCAAATGGCTTACATTTTAAATCTTAAATAAGCAATTGTTGCAATGTGTGCATTAGTCATCCCAGGCAGCTAACTGATAGAAATTTGAAGTTGCTCAAATTCCTACTGAAGTCACTGAGGAGTTTTGATATTACTGTGCTGATGGACAATAAACAAAAGGCAACTGTTCATTAGAAGCATGGGGGAAGAAAAAGCATTTGACAAATGGAGCAGGGTAACTCAGGGAATAGAGCTCTTTACAGGATTCAGAGGACTTCAGGTTTTCATTGTTTTCTTAAGGCAATAAAACAGTTGACTGTGTCCCTATAAAGAAGCATAGTGACTTGGTTTTTTTTTTGGAGGGGAGAATCTTTTTCTTTTTAATTCCACATATTCAAAGTTTTTTTATAGATTTTGTGAACTGGTGATGGAATTTGATTTAAAGGGACACTGTCAACTTCATTAGGCTTCATATTTTACCTTTTTCCAAAAACAGGTAAATGCCACTTGGTTTTCTTGTTTGAGACCTGTTTCCAGCATGGCTTTTAGATGTTTGCCAAGAAGAGTGGGATAGAAGCTTTAGAAGAAAGGGAGGGAAGGGAGGGCATTGCAGCAACTTAAACTCTGTGCTGGTTTTTGTTAATATTGGTGTCTTTCAAAAGCATTCAGAGACTTGTTTCTTCCTTTAAGTCTTCTGGGTAGACCTCTCCTGTCTAAATTATCACAAAGCCCCAAACTACTGTTGATTCTACTATTTTAAATTGTAATGAAGTACAAAGAAACCACCCTGTTGCTCTCACTTGCGTCTCAGGTAATGATGCTTTCAGTCACTAGGAAAAAGTTCATCCCTGCTAAATGCCAAAGTTTTAAAGGATACAAGAGGAGGAGGATTTTGTTTGCTTTTAGGGAATTCTGTGCTGATCTTCTCTGTAGAGTCAGCATTTCAACTTTTTTGCATGAATGCCTAAAAGCAAGCAAACAAGGTTGCATGTTATTAACACTTTCTTTTTTGTTGTGCACATGTAGTACTTAACATACCATGTGGTGCAGCTTTGGCACCATCTAAGACCCTGTCTTGTCTTTGATCTCAGAGCTGTCTGGAGTTCAGCCTAAGGATTCAGGAGTTCATTGAACTCATTCGACAGAACAAGAGACTGGATGCTGTGAGGTATGAAATTAGGATGTTTTCCAAACAATTTTCTTAACAAGATGGTATTATGCTTCATTAGAAACATGTGACTACTGTTGCAACACCCATCAGCCCTGTAAAGCCTGTAAAGGATCTTTCTGGTATTGAGATCAGTCTTCAGATTTAAGCTGGGATTGAATTTTTTTTTTTAAAGGCAAAATGTCATTCCACAGATGTGCCTTTTTAAAGAATTAATGTTGTCACTGGAACTGTGCATCTTGTTCTTCAAAATCAAGTTTAGAAAATTAATCTGTTTTAAAAAGCAAATGGATTTTCTGGTGGCATACAATTAATGTATATATTTACCCTTAACTAATTTTTAAGAGGTACATCTAGCTTCTCATGGGAATTCATTGCAGTTTTGTTCACAAAAAATACTAAAAGTTAATGAACCTCCATCAAAAGCTTTAACATTTCAATTTGGTCTGTAGTCTCTTCTATCTTCATTAAACTTTTTGTTTTGCAAGTTGTGCTGTGGGCCAGGTTCACCCTTTGTATTGATACCCAGTTTATAGTTCTGTATTGTCACGGGTGAATATTGAGCTATGCTGGGTTTCCCCCCCCTCTTTCCTCTGACCCCAAATGAAGAAACCAACTCAATATTTATTTTCACCTCTTCTGAACCAGTTCAGTGGGACTACAGTGAGAAAGTAACGTTGCTCAATGTGGTGTGAATCAGTAACAGAACTGGAGTCAGACCTCAGCACTGTCTGACTTCAACCACAGCAGTTTCTATGACACCAGCACATTTTATGCCTCTGAGTTAGTGGTCCTGACTTAAGGTGTTGGAATAATGTTCCAGGGTAACACTGGAAGCCAGTTCTGCTGAAATAAGTGGAATTTTGATACTGGGACAATGGAATGTGTTGATAATTCGATAAGCAGTGATCTTGCCAACACCACAAAGTACAGCACAGGTGGCAGAGCTACTGGAGCTTGCACATGGACAAGGGGGAGAGAACTCCCAGCAGGTTCTGTTTTGTAAGAATATTTAAACCTAAGGAATGATGACAAGTTTATGGCCTGCCTTGAAGCTTTGCTGATACATTCCAATGATAACACTCTTCTGACGAGTTTTATGTGAAGAAAGTTACAAGTCTTGCTGCCTTTTAACCCATACCAGGTACTCCAGAAATTGAAACCAGCAGGAAGCTTCTATTTGTGGCAAAGCTGCTTTTTGGTCAGAGGAGCACAGAGTTACAGAAAACAAAGTGTCGTAACATATGCACAGACTGAAAGCATTCTAGCATATTCCTAAGTCTGAGATGCAGAAGCTCTCCTGCAGGGCAAAGTTTTAGGGTTCTTTTCAAGTTTTATTTCTAATTCCATTAAAATGTATTCCTTGCTTTGAGCTAACTCATCATTCCTACTTTGCCCTCCTTGCACCTAAATTGTCATTGCTTTGGTCCCAGCCAATGCAAATGTGCAATCTGATAAACTTCAGCTGATTTTAATGTTAATAATTAAAGACAAAATAAACAAAACCTGCATGCTAGCATTTAGATATGTGTGCTTACCCTTTGATAGAATTCTTAAGTCCTGAGGAATTGTCAGGTACTTATGAAAAGGATAAAAGAGACTCAACTGCATTATCTGTCTTCTGAAGCCCCTGGTGCTCATTATACCAAATGAATACTGTGCCTTTAGCTTTATTCTCTAAGTTTGTTTCTTTGCCAAATGTGCAGTCATGCATCTTAACAAAGAGTAGTCCATGCTCTAAAAACTATTTTCTTTGAGCTACAGCTTCCTTATGTAGCTCAAACCAGGGGGCAGGTACAGAGCTGAAAGAAGGAAATAGGCTGAGAACTGGGACAAAGCAGATAAGGTCATTCTGTATTTTATTGTTACTGGATATCTGTTTCCCTCTGATCCCTTTTCCACATCAGAACTGGTAAAATCTGAAAGTCATCAGCCCTCAAGAGGACATGACACACTTGGTGTGGAATAACTTGTACTGCCATAGCCTCTGAGGTTTAAAACTTACAGCTCCTGTTCATATGGCAAACAGGCATCCATTATTGACTCTTGTTAGGGGTGAATGTGTATTCCATATACCTGCTGAAATTCCAGATTGGCATGCCTTTTATACTCAGCAGTTACAACTTGCCAGTCATGGCAACACTGCTTTGATTTCATAACCAATTGTAAAATAAAAAGGAGCTACTCTTTCTATATCTTAATTTACTCCTTTTTAACAGAATGAGTGTAGATAATTTTATACATTCAGAATTAAGCATCTCAATGCTTTCCTTCAATAATGTGGCTAAAAAATGTAAGGTTTTACCATTGCATTCTACCTTGTCTCAGAGTAAATAAGTAATGAATAAGGGAATATATTTGGGGAAGGTGCAGCATAAATCTCGTTGCTGTTAGCAAACCCTTGCAACTTGTGCTTTTATTAGCTTGCTTCTGTTAAGTGCCTGCAGCAGGATTCTTTCAGTATTGTGTCCATGGTGCAATAAATAGGTCAGGCATCCATTAGAAAGCGAAGAAAGAGGCTGTTTACCAAGGAGTTTCCTGTATGAGTGGAACTTGGGGAACTGACATTTTGTTGAAACGCAGCTGGTGTTTAAATAAGTTTGAAAGCTTTGCTTGCTGCCTGCTGAGAACCTCTAAAGTGGCACATTGCTTTTAGGTTAAAATTGATGTGAACTTTAAAATTATACATCTTATTTAATAAGTGCTTGAATTTGTGTAGCTTTTTAGAATATGAGTACAAATAGACCTTCCTCTGATAAGGGTACCTTATCAGAGTAGCCTTGAAAGTGCAAGTTTCAAGAATGCACAAAAACTTTCTTGAATAGAAAGAGTAAATCTCTTAAGCTTAAGTACACCACAAAGTTCCTTGACTATCATTAGCCTTTAACTCCCACAGTCTCTTCAGGTTTTTGGGTTTTTTTTGTGAGGCTTGTACCTATTACAGTAACAATGAATGACTGATGACACCAATTTCACACTTTTGGAGCTCTCACTAAATTCATTCTGGGAAATCTGACAGCATTCTGCTACTTTGCTCTTATGGGATGCCAGAGATACACAAAGTTCTTAGCTGAATGCTTAACAAAACACTGTGTGCACTTCTTGTTCTGGGAATATTGAGGATAAAAGGAGTAAATAAGAATAGCTGAAAAGAAAGTAGCTACAGTCTATCACTTCAGTCAGCTTCTCTCCCACAAGGATGAGTGAACACAGTTTGTTCCTTTATTTTATGGTGGGGTGGGGTTGAACAGGCATATGAAAGTAATAATAAAACTTTTGAGTACTTTGAGTATATATTTCACTAGTTGTCATAAGGGTCTGAGATAAAGGCATTCAGGCATTGGTCAAAACACTGAGTAGAAAGAACAGGTCCTTTCTTGATAACACCGTATGTTGGTATTGGTTATTGCTGCTGCCCCATAAGTATGTTCATTTTTATACTCAGGCATATGTAGATATATAAGCTGTACATTGCATATGTGTATCCTTTTGTAACAATTTAATGTACCCTTAGTGAACTGCAAGTCTTCAAGTCTTAGTAAATATTTGCCAAGTACAATATGTCAGCTGTACCTGTGTGGGCTGGAGGGACAGAAAATGGACTTTGTCCCCACAGTTTACAGAATTGTTCTGGGATTTGAAAAAACAAAATTTTCTGCCTATTACTTTGGTCCATCACAAGAATTTAGAGGCTTCAGTGATGGTCTGCTGTCAGGATTTAAAAAAATAATTTTTAGGAAAATGTAGCCCCCTGCCTTAACTATACTGACTAGTGGGTGCTTATTGTGATAAAAACATTGCAAAGAAGAATTGTAAGGTTCACATACACCTCCAAGAGCATAAAGAAACTTGCACAGAGATGGGAATAGCTGAATGACAAGGGAAGGAGTGAATAATGGCATGAGGACAAATAAGGTGCTATTTAAATGTTGTGCATTCACAAGTAACTCAAAGTACTGTTTCTTGCTTCCCAGTGTAAAAAAGACTTGAATGCTATGAATTAATGAACTTGCCTCTCCTTCAAAGGATATCTTGCTTCATTTTATTTTCTCTGTGTTGGCTCCCAGCAGATGAAGTTCAGCCATTAGCGTGCAGACCTTGTGGGAAAACTTCCTGGGTTTTTTTTTTAAAGAACGCAGGAGGAAGGGAAAGTCAGGAGATGAAGACTAACAGAAGGTCACTTCAGAAAACCTAATTCATTCTAGCTAACCCCAAAATGGCCACCACATCCCAGTGTGTTCAGTATTTGCAAGTGATGGAAGTTCTAGATTGCTGAACGCTTCCAATTTGAACAGCAAGCAAATGTACAGTGATTGTGTATTGTACACACACAAACGTGTTAATTCTGGCTCCTCTTAAACACACACAGTGAGTGTGGCCAGAGTTTGCCTGTCACAGCTCAGTGTCTTCCTACAAACATGTTCACCTGCTGCCTGTGAAAGTAAACTGTCATGACCTGGCAGGGATTGGCTGTTTTAAGAGGATTTTTTTTCTCCCCTCTTCTCTCTCATGCATGCCACACTCAGTAATTTAGCTTAACTGGTAGGTCTGAATTTTTTGCTTTGCCTAATCTGTGTTGTAAACAGCTCTTGCTTTCATCTGCAGCTCTGCACCATTATTTTACCTGTCTTCCAATGTGTCCAGGCTGCTGAGTCTCTTCTCTCAGGCCACGGGTTTTGTACTTCTGCTCTCATAAGTCATCACCTGGGGAACAATATTTACATTCCTGAATTACTCACCCAAAATAGGAAATTGGGTGGAAACAGTCTGTCCTACATAACTTCCATTGCTTCCTGGTTTGGGTGGGAGAGGAAGTGGGAGTACTGAAACACTGCTAAAGAGACTGTTCTCATGGTATTGATGACCTCAATGAAGTAGTCAGTGGAATTCAGAATTGAAAAGAAATAAAATGTACCTAGTTTTTCTTAATTCAAGCCATGAAATGGGCAATTTGAAAATACTGATGATTCCTAAAAGAAATTTATAACTTTAAATAGAATTTGACAAGATTCTTTGAAAGTTTAAAAACGAGCAAACACTTAGCAGAGCACTTGAGAGATGACTTGGTATCTTCCCTGTAATGCAAACTGTGCAGAACACACAGCATAAGGAAAACTTTTCTACACTTATGCAATGCCAGAAATTCAATATGATGCTGGTGCCATATCCAGTCTCCTGTGCTACATCTGTGCACCACTGAAAACAGGAGCTTTTAGCAGAAATGCTGAACTAACCATCCAGTTTAAAAGCTGGAGGGTTTTCCTGCTCACTTACACTCCAACTTGAGAACTAATGATCTTGGGTAGACTAGATAGGGGAGACTTTCATACAGGGTCTTAAAGTAGTTGAATATCCTTATAATCTGGTAATAATTTCATGGTTTCTTACTGTTTCCTGAAAAATATTAAAGTTTGTAATTTTTATTTAAATATGTTTATGGTAATTGACACTTCTTTAAAATATCCAAGTTTTCAACTTTGTGTTTATCTCTTAGAATCAGTATGTGTTAAAGCACAAAATCTTGTATTAAAGTTCTACTTATTTTTTTTATTACCTTGGCAAAAAAAAAATTTGCTCTTAACAAGGTATTTTCTATTACATTGTTCTACAATTTCTTGTAGTCTGCACAGAAAGTGATATTGCCTCCTAGCCTATGCCCCCCCTCAAAAAAAAAATCATTTATTCAAAAGTAAGCATTCTCCTAAATGTCACTTATAAACAAGGCAGATTTTTGAACACTCTTGATGTGTAATGGTTCTGGAATAGCTGGTTTTCAGATTGCATTTATCTCACTTGTGAGTGTACAGCAAAGAATACACTGAGTGGAACACTGAGCCTGCATGACAAGAGGCATTTCTTCTGATAATCATGGATCAGTTGTTCTAGTTGTAGGTGAGGTAAGACTTCATGCTACTGTAAGAAATTCTGGTTTCTAAGAAATTACAGTCTAAAAATGCTAATTCTTCAAGTCATAGTGGCATTGCCATTTGCAGGATGTGTTTTTTTCAAGCCCTTTAAATGCACCCATCACCTTTTGGAGCTCATATATATTGCGACCATAATTTAGAGGCTTTTCTCTGAAATCTTACGTAATTATGTAAACTTACTTGGTTTGGAAACAAGTCTGTCTAATGAAGTATCAACTCTGTATTTCAGACATGCAAGAAAGCATTTCAGTCAGGCTGAGGGAAGTCAGCTGGATGAGGTTCGACAAGTGATGGGAATGTTGGCCTTTCCTTCAGACACTCACATCTCACCCTATAAGGTAACGTCCTGCTTGAAATGCAGGGGTACAACAGACTAATAAAACAGATGTTGCAGTTTTTTTCGTTACAGGAAAATGCATTGATAATAAGATAAATGTTGTTCTAATTTTACTTTCTAAAATCCACCTTTGTAATCGTTCTCCATTTCAATAGCCAGTCCTTGCCTGTGCATTAATCCAGTTGGGATGTGTTGTTGCAGTTGAATTTTAATAGTAACACAGATTCACACTGAGCTGGGCTTACCACAAACCCAGCACTAAAGATCTGTGGGGCTGGAAGCACAATATGTAAATAAACAGCAAGATACAGAAGATGTGGAAGAACAAACTTAAAAAGGAGACAGTTTTGCTCAATATATGAGACTGTGGCCTTAATACACTGGCAGCAATTCTTAATTCTACTTCTCATGTTACTGTTGTTGCAGTGGTTGGGCTGAAGAAAGAAAAGATGATTTCAGTGATCTGAAAGCACTATTTTTGATCCTTAAAATAAATGTTCATTTATTTGGATTATGCAAATTAATGCAGATATTAGTGATAATAGCTGCATCTAAATTTGAATCAAGCAAAATTCATAAGTAGATACTGTTTCTACAGACTGAGTTCTGTGGTCATCTGCTAATTAGCTTCTTGTTAACTTGGCTCTGGAGGCAGAAGGTAGAGAAGAGTTGAGCTGGCAGAGCAAGACAAGAATTCCATGAAAAGCCAAGCTAGTACGTGGCAGTGCCAGTATAAACATGTTTTTTAAACAGTTGATGATGAAATTAATGGTTTAACAAAACACACAAAAAAAACCTCTGGAACCAACAACCCACTGAATTAACGTGAATTTCTTTGCTATTCCCAGAATCCTAGAAGGATCCTGGTATTTTGCATTATACATTTGATGTGAGCTATAAGCAGAAATGATCAGTGTGTTAGAAGACTGGATGTAAGAGCTTATCATTGTTTTAGTAGCTAGGAAGAAATAGGCAGGAAATAAAAATCCTGTATTTTGTTCTGAGGGCTTGTTTGGGTGGAATGTTTCGATGAGGGAGAGAGAAAAGCTGAAGTGGTTTCACATTCAACCATACAATTAGAACAAATTCCCTACTAGTTATGGATCTGACTTAGTTTATGGAAGTTATGTTTTAGATTCTTTAATAATTACTTAGACTAACAGAATCACAGAGTGCATGTTTGTTTGGAAGTACCTTTAGTATGCTGACTAGGAATTCAGTGCATAAATGGCTTCTTAAAATGGCTTTAAGTAAGTTACTTTTAAATCTGTGGAAAATGTTGGTCAGATCATATCTCTAATTACCTGAATTTTATTAATCCAAGGGAAGAAGCATCTTCTATAACCAATGAATACAGCTTTCTCCAGCTTACTGTCCTCTTTCAGGACTTTAAGGAAAACATTTAATGTTGTGGCAAAACAAGCTGTGCTCTTTTGATACCCTTTGAAGAAGCTTACATAGCTGTGGCTTCCACTAGACCAGATTTCTCAGAGCCCAGTACAGCCTGGCCTTGAACATTAGAATCACTGAATTGTGAACGTTGGAAAAGTCCTCTAAGATCATCGAGTCCAACCATCAACCCAGCACCATCACTAAACCTCATCCTCAGCTGCCATACCCACGTGTTTTCTGAACACTTCCAGAGATGGTGACTTCACCATTACCCTGGGCAGCCTGTTTCAATGCTTAATAATCCTTTAAGTGAAGAATTTTTTCCTAATATCCAACCTAAACCTCTCCTGGTGCAACTTGAGGCTGTTTTTTCTCACCCTGTCACTTGTGATCTGGAGGATCACACACACACCTGGCTACAACCTCCTGTCAGGGAGTTGCAGAGAGTGAGAAGGTCTCCCCTGAGCCTCCTTTTCTCCAGGCTGAACACCCCCAGCTCCCTCAGCCTCTCCTCATAGGACTTCTGCTCCAGGCCCTTCCCCAGCTTCATTGCCCTTCTCTGGACACTCTCCAGCACCTCAATGTTCTTTTCGAAGTGAGGGGCCCAAAACTGCACACAGGATTCAAGGTGCAGCTTCACCAGTGCCCAGCACAGGGATGGGGCATCCACAGCTTCCCTGGGCAGCCTGGTCCAGTGCCTCACCACCCTCAAGTAAAGAATTTCTTCCTAATATCTCATCTAACCTACCCTCTTTTAGTTTAGAGCCATTCCCCCTTGTCATGTCACTCCCATGCCCCTGTCAAAAGTCCCTCTCCAGATCTCTTGTAGCCCCTTTAGGGACTGGAAGGTGCTGTAAGGTCTCCCCAGGTTGTTTTGTCTAGTTGTCTCAAAGTGTAGCACGCACAGATGGCAATATGATGAATATAATATATTGTAACATATATATGATCTGTATGATAAATACTATGTAAAGGTAAATAAACATTGTCACTTCTCATGACCAAAATGCAGGTTATGAGTGCAAAGGCGAAGGGGTGGTAGCAGAATAATTTAGGTCTTTGCCTATGTAGATAACAAGTATATTTTCAAAGGGTCTTCACTTCTTACATGAGTCTCTCAGAGCATTACTTTTAGGGTTCAATATATTCTTGGCCTGTGGGTTTAGTTTTCATTTCTGTGAAAAAAACATCCCTTTAACTACTGTCCCCTGTCTTTTAGGTAACCAGCATTAAAGAATTTTTCCTTTAAATGCGTACTTATGTAAGCTTCCTCTAACCTGGAGCTGTGCCAGCTCTTCAAATTG
Source organism: Corapipo altera (assembly GCF_003945725.1). Lineage (NCBI taxonomy): Eukaryota > Metazoa > Chordata > Aves > Passeriformes > Pipridae > Corapipo > Corapipo altera. The sequence continues at coordinate 990,858 of NW_020884947.1, forward strand.
AAATCTTGTTATGAAATTCTGTAGACCTTATATATATATGTGGAACATTTCCACACAGTACTAATGTTGCTTCCTAAGTAGTCCAGCATTCTAGGAAACTCAAGGCAGGAAGTAACCTTACCAGGATTTCCATACCTTAATTACAACATTTGGTAGACGATGGAGACGGAATATTGCACCAGCTATTCTAAGTCATACTTGATTTACTAAAGTGGTGTTAAAAGGTACTTTCTGAACAAGTACATCCGCTCTGTGCATTAATATGTACACTTCTGCTTTGTGGTGGGTTTGGTTTAGTGAGTTTTGCACAATTTGTCACTCCCAGGCTTTCCACCCCCACCCCCCCAGACAATTAGATTGAAAACAACTTATAGTTGTGTTGTTTTTCAACAGGATCTCTTGGACCCTGCTCGATGGAGAATGCTGATCCAACAGTTTAGATATGATAACTACAGACTACATCAGCTGGGAAACAATTCTGTTTTTACTATAACACTCCAGGCAGGCCTTTCAGCTATAAAAACACCGTATCCTTTAATGCAGATGCTACTGGCGAGTGGAAAAAAAGCCTTTTGGGGTAGTTTTGTCCTATGGATGCTTTTCAGAGAGCTCAAATAAGAAATGTGACGCATATTTTTGCTCATTAGTTGTTTAAATGCAGTATAAATTGGTCTCTTAAATTAAGGGGAAATGTTAATGGTCTATTAAAAAAAAGGCATGCCCAAACAAAAATTTTAAGGTCAAATCTGTGTTGTGTTTGGGTACTGGCCTGTCTTTGCATGGGCCTTAAGTTGGTGAACATACCTGGAAAAGTTAGTGAGCTGGGTCACAATTACTGGTTTTATGCACTTACACGCAAATTTACTGGCCTGGTTTTATGTGAATATTCAAATATATCCTGCATCTTTTGCAACTTTGCTGCACACTATGGTGTTTTGGAGAAGGACTGGTGCTGCTGGGGTGCTCATGTTCCTTGAAACAAAGCAAACCCTTGACTCTTACATGGCCACATTTAACTGGAGTTAAATGGCCCTGTGCATCCTGTGACCCGGGCTCTGTTGGCACAGCTGATGATCTTTCAGTGACATACATTGGGAAACTAATTGTCTTTCCATTCTGGCAACTGTTCCCTAACTTACTGCTAACAGACAGTGTTATAAAGAGGATGGGAGCTCAAAAAACCCCGACTGCCCTGTGTGTAGCAAATCCCTGAACAAGCTGGCTCAGCCTCTGCCTATGGCACATTGTGCCAACTCCCGACTAGTCTGCAAGATTTCGGGCGATGTAATGAACGAAAATAATCCTCCTATGATGTTACCAAATGGATATGTCTATGGATACAATGTAAGTGTTGGAATCGATGACTTACTGAGGTCTAAAATAGCAGTGGTTATAATAACTTTCTAGGTCAAACTAGGAGCTTGGAACTGTCAGGAAGCTAGGAGAATACTTTTTGGGGTAATTTCTTAAGGACTGTTTGTTTAGCTGCTTAAATTGATCTTAAAGAAGCTGATGCCTGACTACATGAATTTATGACATGAAATCAGATGGCATTGGAAATCTTTCCCTCTGGAGAACGATAATGTAGAATAAGTAACTTTTTGGGGCAAAGATACTTTGACCGCAGACCACAACATTTTTTTAAATTAAAGTTCAATAATGCCGTGAGTTACTATTGTGAATATTATCTTCTGGTTTCGCTCTTTTTCAGTCTCTGCTTTCTATTCGTCAAGATGACAAAGTAATTTGCCCAAGAACCAAAGAAGTCTTCAACTTCTCACAAGCTGAGAAAGTCTACATCATGTAGGCCCGTAGAACACACGCTGAAGAAGTGCCGCTGGAATTTTGACACAGTGTATCTTGGCATACCCTGTAAAAGGGGGGGGCCTTAATGTGTGGCAAAGAAGCAAAACCTGCCACCTTGGGGAGCAGACCTGTCGGTGGCATTGTTGTTTCTTGCGACCAAAGATCAATGAGCAACAATAAACACTCTTAAAAAAGTTAAAAAAAAAAAAAAAAGGAAAGAAAAAAAAAAGAAGAGAGAAATTATGACTTAAGTTTGTACTTGAATTAAAAAAGAAACAAACAAATTTTGATTGTTAAGGTTTTGTAACATAAGGTCAAAAATTGGACTCTTCTCAAAAGTACTTTCATCTTTTAAAGGATAACTTTCTTTAAAGATGGACACTTGCACTGGGGGAAAAGTTACAACAGATTTGAAATTAAATCCATTTTTCTTCCCTCTTTTTCACAATTGTCCAAGACCCTTTTGTTATCAAAGATCTCAGTACTACCAACATGTTCTCCTTTAAGCTCCTCTTTGCCTTCTTTATGATCCTCTCGTGAAGTAATCCTGAACATGAATGATGTAACTTATTTCCGTGGGAAGATATTTTTGATATCTTTGACACAAGACTGGCTTCTCTGGAGGATCAACTAGGGACTGGTTTGAAGGAGTATGAAGTCTTTTTCCAAACCCAAATATTTTAAGGAGGTTGCATAAGTATCAAGAGGAACTGAGAACATTTCAGGCAAAATCCAATGCTTGTTTAAATGTTCTTTTTCCAGTCTACCATAGTGTTAAAGTCCTTCTAAAGTTATTAGTTATGTGCATAGGGTTCAATATGAAATCATTAGTGCTACTGCCTTATTTCTTGCTTTGAGAATGTACTCACATGACAATGAGCTGGTATTCTTAAGTGTTGGGCGAAGTTTCTGAAGATGCCTTGCAGGATGATTACATAATTTTAGGGTCTAAATAGTATTCATTACTGAAACTAATAGTTCAATTTTAACAACTGCAGAACACATCCTTACGACTTTTCAAAAGAATTAAACCATTGTAGTTCAAACAAAACCATATTGTAGAGGTTTGTATTTAGCGCTTATTTTTGCATGTTGATGTTGATTAGCTAATAAAAGATTGTAAATGTAAAACATGTTAATAAAAATTGTTTTCCATTTCTTGATTATATAAAATTAGAAAGCTGTTTTGTGTTTAAATGTGCAAGAATTTCTCTTTCTTACAGGGGCCTCTCTTAAAAAGAGTGCAGCTTCCAAGTGTTGATTTTCAGTGTTCTGCAGGAGTAAAAAAAGAAAACAAAAACACAACACAAACAAACAACCAAACAAAAAAAGGGCCATACAATAACCATAAACGTTGTTCTTCAGAGCATTTCAGTCAAATTAACTGAATTTTTCTGTCTCTTCCCAGAAAACTGGCTACTGTCCTAGAGCCTTTCTGTTAATAAAATGTTGTGGGTGATGGTAGGTGTGGGGTTTGGTGTGTGACTGAGTGCTGTAAAGAATGCTAACAAAGCACAGTCGAGGCACCACAGCTTCTGTTCATGTTCAACACTTAGAGATCACAGCTACATCTAAACTGCTTGGAACTGTAAATGCAGTGGGGTTTCCAGGGAGCTGTGTCTGAAAAGGTTCCGTTTTCAGGAAGCATCACTGTTGATGCTTCGGGACAGGTACGTCTGGAGCACTGCAGAGCTGCCAGCTTGGCACAGGTCAGTGTTCCTGCACTTCCTCCTGGAAGGGTCTGTTTCTCTCTGTGTTTTCTCAAGTGACAGATTTAATGACTCCTTGGGAACAAAAGCAATGTGCCAAGAGTAAGTGGAGGCAGATAATGAGACAACTTACATCAGTAACTGGAATATTTTGCTATCAGTTAAGCAGTAACTGGTCTCTTCCTTTCTCAGGGGGCAAGAGTTGGAGCATCCTAAACTCACAAGGAGAGGGGGTGTCACCCTGGGGAGCAGGGTTACTCAAACCCAGGTGGAGCAGCATCTGCGTTTGTTTGGAGACCATTTGCAGCTTCACTGCAGAAGGGCAAGGTCAGCTTTGGGGATGGCAGCCTCGCTTCTCCCTGCTTTACAGAAATGCATAAAGGCCAAAGCAGGAAAGAAGCAGTAGATTTCTGTTGGCCCTGAGGGAATGTGTGGTAACTGCACGGCAATTGTAGGGCATGCAAGTTGTTGCTTTTGCTTCTCTAAGTACTGGTTAGGGCTGTGGTTTCCTGAGATTTCAGCCCTTTTTGATTTCTGTGGCCTGAGCAGAGTGGTGGTGAAATCCACATTCCCAAAAAAACCCCCAACTAGCTGGGAAGGGGAGGGGTGGAGAGCAGCTGTCCTACAAGGAAGGCCTCCATTTATGGGAGGTGTGATTCCAGAGGGCCAGGTGCCAACGTGAGGACTCAGTCCCTGATGGTGTGTTATAAAGGAGGTGTTCCAGAAGGAGCGTAGGGGAGCTTCAGCTGTTTGTGAGCTGTGATTGCTCACTTCAGAAATCTGCACTCAGACAACCTTCTCTGACTACAGACAGGCCCATTTCAGACAGGCAGCTGTAGCCTCCTTCCTGGCCCCTCTGAACTGTGCCAGGCTGCTCCCAGGCTTGCTCTGGCATGGGTTTGGAAGCCTTCCAGCTGTATAAGGGTCAGAAATGGTGGCAGGGCTGGATTGCTTTGGTGCAACCTGGAGCCCTGGTTTGCATTCCCTGGCTGCTTTGTGCAGCCTTGAGCTCAGGATCCAGCAGAGGTGTCAGTTCACAGCTCATCTCACAGGTGGCTCCAGACATCAAACCAAGAGCAGCAGGTGGCTCAGAGTGAGTATAAAGTTATTTGAAATGGTAGAGATTCACTGGTAAAGTGAAGGCTGTCTCCTCTCAAGGTCTGGCTGAGCTGGAAATGAACAATATCCCTCACTGTAATGTTTTTTTCAGTCTTGCCAGGCAATTAAACAAAATGAGACTTGAGGCTCTGGATCTTAGTTACAGTGTTCCTGTTTGAAGGCAACAGTTTTGTCCCGTTTGTGGTCAGGGCAGGTTCCTGTGATTTCCACAGTTACATGGGGGCTGAGAATTGCCTTAACCTTTCCTTCTGTTTGTTGTGGTCCAAACCCCTACTCTAAATGCTGAATGTTTTTCCAGTATTGTGAAAGGAGAGATACTGGTCACTGTTGGCAGTGCCATGGCTTTCTTTTGTACCTGTTTCAGCTTGAAGTGTTGCATTATCTTCCAGGCTGAGAAGGGTTCAAGATGCTGAGGTCACAACACTTTGTAGGTAGGAAGCAGTGGAGCTGATACCAAAACCAGGCAAAACATTTAGCAGGAAGCTTTAAAGACTGATGGACTGGTATGGTTTTGTTTGGGTTTTTTTTTTTAATGTTAGCATGGCCTTTCCTGCTCATTAATAAAATTACTTCTTGGGGGAAAAAAAAAAATTATTTGGGAGAGGAAGAATGAGAAAATTACAGCTGAAATTATGCCAAAAGGAAGCCTTTGAACGTGCTTAATGGACCACTGTTCAGAAAAAAAAAGGGATACTTTGACTTTCTTTTTTTACAGCTTTTACAGATAGCCTGAGCAGAGTGTGCTGGGAGATGCACCAAACACTTTTATTGAGGATGCTTTGAGACCCACACTGTGACATTGTGCACTGAGTGTCCTGTAGCACGATAGAGGTCACTTGGTAAAAGAAAATGAGTATTTAAATCTCTTCTGTTCTGTTTGTTCCATGATGAGGTATTCTGAATTTTTGCACCAAATAGAGACCCCAGCCTAGATCAGCGTGATAGTTGATCAAGTCTGATCTTGTCTGACCATTGAACAGATAAACTGCCAGTAGTTTCTTCTAGTCACTGAATGCTATAGTAATTCTATAGTAATAGTATAATAGTAATGCTATAATAATATATATATTATATATATTGTTTTATATATATATTATACATATTATTATATATAATAATAGCAATGCTATAGTAATTTCTGTTTGATGATGAGGGGTGTCTGTGGGTCAGAGATTTCCCCTGGATCTCCCTGGCATTATGCTTTCCCAAAGATTCAGCGTCTGGTTGGTTCTGCAATATGCATCAGCCATGCTGAAAGGCAGCATTTTATTAATTTAATCATTTATTTTAAAGACCTGACCCTCTTAGCTAAGCTCTGAGGAGTTTTCAGCAGCTCAGCTTTCTCTTAGTTTTAGGAAGAGATCTAAGATGGGCCGAGCTGGACAGCAGAATCTCTTCTTACCTCTTTACTAACACATCTTCTTATAGCCAGGTAGGTTCTGTAAGTGGAATTAAACATCTCTGGCACACAGTCAGGGGGAGAAAATTTGCCATCAAGGCCAGCATGAAGGAGGAAGAAGCTACAGTTGAGTTACTGTTGGATGTGAGGGCTGAAGAGGTTTTTGGCACAGGTATAAAGCCAACACAAAGTAGTTCTACGTTACAGCCACCTTTTGTGAGAAGTTCAGTGTGTATCTGATCTAGACACTGCAAAAACCCCTCATCTAAAGAGATCTAGTCCTGATCTCAGTTTGAACTGAAGCTCTAAGACTCTGTACATGGAAGTTCTTAATATCAAAAATTAAATTAGTCCTCATTCCTCGCTGGGGACGAGTTGATTTCACTGAGGAGCTCACAGTTTTGAACAAGATATTTCAGACTCCACCATACAAAGCTGCTATTTGAAAGTGTAAAAATTATCATGAAAAAATTAACATGTAAAAATAAACCAGAGGAAATCAGCTGTCACATAAGTAGCACCACAAGAAGAACAATAGGAAATAGCAGAGCAACAAGACAGAGGAAGGGCTGCTGAACAAGAAAAGCTGTTGGGTTTGACTCAGTAAAAATGAGATCAAGCAGCAGGGTAGAGTTAAGAAATCCCATCAGCCAGTTATCTTTCAAAGGGATTAAAATAACTTCAGCTTTTTAAAGTGCAAGTATAAGAAGAAAAAATGAACATGAAAGCACTGTGTGATAGAGATCCAGACTCGATTACAAAACTGCACCCAGCACCTTGCTCCTAATAAAGACGGCAACGTGTGACATCGGTGGGCGGCGTGGAGCGGGAGATGCACTGAGAGAACCAGAAATAACTCAGCAACATGGAAGGGAAAAACATTGTGCCCAGTTATAGAAACCAAGTGATTAGACTCCTGGGATTGTTAATTGTTCAGATCTAAGGGAAAGAAGCCGTTCCAGTATCCAGCCTGGGAATGGTATCACATAGAATCAAAAAGTGGTTGGGCTTGGACGGGACCTTGCAGATCATCTCATTCCAACCCCCTGCCGTGGGCAGAGACACCTTCCACTAGACCAGGTTGCTCAGAGCCCCATCCAGACTGGCCTTGAGCACTTCCAGGGATGGGGCACCCACAGCTTCTCTGTGGGGCCAGCCAGGAGGCTACAACCTGTGTCCAGTGTCTCACCACCCAAAGAAGTAAAGAATTTCTTCCTAATATCTAATCTAAACCTGCCCTCTCAGTTTAAAGCCATCTCCCCTTGTTCTATCACTCCATGCCCACGTAAACAGTCCCTCTCCAACTCTCTTGTAGCCCCATTTAGGTCCTGGAAGGGGCTCCAAAGTCTCCCCAGAGCCTTCTTTTCTCCAGGCTGAACAACCACAGCTCTCTCAGTCTGCCCCCAGAGCAGAGGGGCCCCAGCCCTCAGAGCATCTTCATGGTTCTTCTCTGGACTTGCTCCAGCAGGTCCACATCTTTCTTATGCTGGGGCTGCAGGGGGCCCTGGTGCTGCTGTGCTGGAAGCTGGAGCACAGTCCTGGTGGTTCAGGTTGTCTTTCTTGCGCTGCAGCTGGAGCAGGGGGAGCACTGAGCTGTTCTGTGTCCCAAACTAATGTGGAAAACCAAAGCTGGTTAAATTGGGGATAATGCCCAAGGCGCTGGAACCTACACCTGTACCTACTCCTTTCACCCTATTTCCTATCCTGTAAGATTAACTTTTATGTTGTGCATTTCTCAAGGAAATAGTTTTACCTACCCCACAGGGCAGAGGAACAGATTTTCCCAGGAAAATCATCTGGGTTTCCAGCCAGGACTTTTCCCTGACAGAGCCAGAAGGAAGAATGAGGAGAAAAAGATGATTAAGGCTATTCACTTCAGGACAAAAAGGTCATTAACTAACTTAAATATTTTGTTCCCCACCCACAGAGATTAAGTATAATCATAAAGACAAATTCCCCCAAAAGAAATAAACAGATAATAAAACCAGTAGACAGTTTCCTCTTCCTTCTTTGCAAAACACAGCAAGACAAATTTCTCAGAACGAGGACCTGAGCTGTGGGAAGTTCGTCAGGGTGCCCGTGCATACCCCACACGGAGATATCTCCTCTTTAAAGTAGCAGCTTTAGGGACTCAGAGAAATATTTTATTAAATGCTGAAGGGTATTAAGGGCGAATTGGTCTTAAAAAAGCTCAAGTTGCCCTGGATGCATTCATTAAGGAAAACATTGTATAGGGCTCTACTTTAACTCCTGCTAGGTAGATCATCACCCCAGCTAACTTCACTGGAACCAGCTCTGTTGGCAGAGTTGCTGTGCAGGAGGGCAAAACCCCAACAGGCAGGTTTGGAACCCCTGGCTGCTTGTTGCTGCCCCTCCTTTTGGAAAATGGGGAGGTTCCTCAGTAGGAGCTGTTTTGCTCTGTGTTGTGGGGGAAGAGGCTGTTTCTCCACAAGGATCGTGACATGGTTTTCTATTTTAAACTGTGCACACTCAGGAGTCTCATTGTCCTGCTCATCTGTGCACAGGGGCTCAACATACTATTTGATCCTCTTTGTGGCCATAAGGAACATCAGCTTACAGGGCTGGATTCCACCATAGGAAATGGAGAGGAATTCAGGCCAGGGGATGAGGGATGCAGCAGGAGAGCATCTCTGTGGGTGGCTGCTGGAGAGAGCAAAGAAGCACCCTGTGGGTGGTTTGTGCTGCCTGTGGGAGCTTCAGAGGCACTCGAGCAGTATGGGGATGTCTGCTACGGAGGGAAGGGTAACCCACAACTGAGTCCAGCATCATTATTCCTTACTCTTTTCTGGAGTCAGCATGAGGCTTGAGCCAAACAGCCTTGGAGTCTCTGGAGTCTCAAAGCGGATCTTGCCCTCAGAGCATTTGCAGCTTGCCCATACAGAGGGTGCTATGCTGCTAACCTGGGTGTGTGGAAGCTGAGACACAGCCAGCTCCAGGAGGAACAGCCCTGGAATGGGATGAAGTGTGTGATCTCATCTTGTTAGATGGTCAGACAGTGAAGAACAGATCAGATTTGATGTGGCTGATGCAAATCTGTTGGCTTTTTTTTTCCCAGCAGCACTTTGTAAACATTCATCTCAGATATACATCCCCTCTGATGATCCAGGCTTTGTGGCATCTGTTTTCTTTGAATGTCACTGTCATATCCATTGCCAGCTCTGTAGCTTCAGTGCTGCATTATTTTACTGCAAAAAAGCAGTGAATAAACAGGGTGCTGGTTTTATAGGAGAGCTAATGATTCGGTTTAACTACCAAGTACAGAGAAAAGCCCAGAAGCTACAACTGAATTGCTGTTTTGCTCCTTCAGTGAGTAACAGACCTTCTTTGACACACCTAATTGTTATAATAATTGGAAAGAATGTCACCTGCCCTGTTAAGAGAGAAATTATCCTACCCTTGGCCAAAACCTATTCCCTGTCTCTCTGTTTGAAGCCTTCTTCTGAGGAGGTAAAATTAAGAATTCCTCATTGAAGTAAGATTAGCAGTTGCTGCATCCATAAATACCTGTCTTATTCTAAACCCATTAGCAAAGGATAATGACTGGTTTCTTTGCATTGGGAAACCATAAATAACATCACCTCTGATCTCTTTGTTTGAGGGTGTGAGATGCTGGAGTAAATTTTGATCTGAATAAAGTATTTGTCTTAATTCTTTCCCTCCACACCTTGTATTTCCAGGAACAGCATTAAAAGAAATCAGAGTGCTGGTACCATTTTTATCTCGGCTGAAGAAGCCAAGCAGAACCTATCACTGAACCTTCAGGTGGCTATTTAAAAACTGTAATTGCAAAATAACACCCCCATCTAGGATCATGCTCAGGTGAAGTGAAACTAAAACATCTAGGCTAAAATGTAAAGTCTCACAGAGCAACAGTTTTTGAATGTTCTAAAGCTTTGTGCAAATCCCATTAAATATACCAGTATGGATCAGTTCTGTTAAAATACCAAAGATTAAAAATGCAGCCTCACAACTTCATCTGCTCCAAGCAGCCTTCCCTGCTAAGGGCATTTAAAGGGGCTGCTCCCATCATTACAGGAACATTCCCATCACACTTATCTGTCCTTAGGGAATTGAGTCTTGAAAATGGGAACATTCTTGAAATCTTACAGTAGTTTCTTTTAACTCAAGGACACTTCAAAGAGCCATAATATCCTTTTTCTTTATTCTATTTGCAAAATACTCTCCCTCTATGCTGTCCCCTCTCTAGGATCCACTGACAACTCCATTGCACAAGTAGCCAGAGCTCCTGCTTTAACATTTACTGTGTGAGTCACCAGGATTTTCATGTCCTGCCATCTCTGTTTTGTGTAAAAAGTGCCTTCCAAAAGAGCCAGGGGCAATAGATCCCCAGTGTTCTGATTTTAGATGTCGAGTCTCAAAACTATTTACAATCCAGGGCTGTTTGGTTCGAGCACATCTGTCAGAAAAACATCATCATGAGACAGAGAATCTGTTTCCTCACTGGTAAAATATGTGCCTGGTTTCCAGTCTGAATTCATCTTTTGTTTCTTGTGTTTTTCACTGCTATACTCAGAATCATTTAATATGTGATATTTTTCCCTGAAGATATTTTTATTTTATGAACAAGCTGCCTCACAATAATCAAAACTGATTTAAATCTTTACTAATAGAAGGTATTGCAAGTGTTTATTTTCTCCTATTTGTTCTTGTAGCCTTCCTATATGAAAAGGATTTTTTAAAGAACTTTGTAAAATGTGTATTATTTTAGTATTTACCAGGATGTTTGCACATTTTACAGGGCTTATACTACTCAATGCTTTTTGTTATTGCTCTGGAACTGTTTAACCCTGCTGTTCCCACAGTGATTCAATATAATAGAGACAGATTTGAAATATTTGCTGGTGGTTCTGAAATAGCAAGAACTGCTGCTTTTCTAAGCAGTAAATGCAGAACACAGATCAATGCTAAAATATTCCTGTGTGGTTTGAGGCCTGTGACACTTTTGAAGAGACAACACAGTGTATTTTTGCATCATACACATTTCCTTCCTGAAGGTTTTTATTGCACCATTTGAAGCAGAGTCCAAGCAGTGATAGAAGCACATGGAGATGAGAGAAACCATATTGATTGCAGGTAACTTGGAATCCTTGGCTGTAGTAAGTAAAGTTACGCTGTGTTTACACACATGTAAGTGAACCTCTCAGCCTTTCCATCTTTTCCTCTGGAGCCACCTGAACCAACCCTTGTTTATGGTGCCCAGGGCAGTGTTCTGGCACCTCAGCTGTGATTTCAGCTCACCACCACTGGCCTTTCAAGAAAGGGCCACTTCTGTGCCAGGTGCAGGTTTTTCAGTTGTGATACGAGGGGGAAAGAAGTTTTTTTGCCACATTTTTGGTGCAATCAAACTTTTTTCATTAATTTCTTAACAAGCTCAAATATCTTCCATATCGAGGTTTTTTTATTGGCTTTAGAATGTGGAGGGGCATTTGTTGGGTTTTGGTTTGGGTTTGGGAGAGGTTTTATTTGTTTTAGGTGGTTTTTTGGTGGGTGTTTGTTCAGCAAAAAAGGCGAAGTGTGCCAGGAGATGCTTTTAATGCTCTAAATTTTTCTGAAAGTTTTACTCCATCCATTTTCCTCTACAAGCACAGGGAAAGCAGTGAGTCATTCTGCTTGGAAAATGCCTTGACCTTCAGGGTTTTCTTAGAGAGATGTATTCTCTTTTAAATTGTCATTAAAATTATTTTCCCTGGTGTGATACACAGGAATGCTTTGTTGAAGTAAAATACCTTCTTTGCCTATTTTATTGCGAGACTGTGATCAAGGTAAAGATTCTGATCTGTTTAAAGATTTATTCCTGGCCTGGAAACAGTGTGGCCTTGCACACAGATGGAAGATGCAAGAAGAGAATACAGGAGAAAGTGGTGTGAGTGGAGTTCTTAAGTGACATTTTATATGTGTGTGTGTGTATGGATATATACAGATAAATATAACATGACACATTTTAATTTATGTGACATATGAATATTTATATATTTTTATATATGTTATTTATATCTTTTTATATATATGTGTGTGTGTGTGTGTGTACACAAATTGTAATAAAAAAGGAGGCTCGGGGGGACCTTCTCACTCTCTACAACTCCCTGACAGGAGGTGGGGTCAGTCTCTTCTCCCAAGTAACAAGTTACACGATGAGAGAAAATGGCCTCAAAAGTTTTACCAGGGGAGGTTTAGATTGGGTATTAGGGGAAATTTCTTCATGGAAAGGGTTGTGAAGCACTGGAACAGACTGGGAAGTAGTGGAGTCACCCTCCCTGGAGATAGTTAAAGAACATGTAGATGTGGCACTTGGGGACATGGTTTAGTGATGGCCTTGTCAGTGCTGGTTTTAGAGTTGAACTTCATGATCTTGGAGATCTTTTCAAATGTAAATTATTCTGATCTTCACAGGTGACCCCTAAGGTTTTGGATCTGGGACAAAAAACCCAATGCCACAGGTCAGTGCTACAAGCCCGTACGCCTAAATCCTACTTTAAAAAAAAAAAAAACCTAAAATAAAAGTAAACAACTTGCTGATAGTGAAAATTATTTGTATTTAACGCTAAAAACACCGAGCAGGATTTCTAAGGCGGTGCGTTTTCCAAGGAGCAGCGATCTCAGCGATCTCAGCCCCAGCTCTCGCCTCGCTGGACGGGCTACAGGTGTTCCTGCATTGCCATCTGCTGGGGGCTGCGCCAAGGGCAGCCCCGCGACCCCCGGAGCCCCCCTCTCCCTCAGAGAGCCCCGTCTCCAGTGGTCCCCCAACACCGGGCTGCTTCAGTACAGGAAAACAAATAGAATTTGCGCCTGTAGTTCACTAGGCACAGTTTTTGCTAAAGGGTTCTTTTTTATACTTATCTGCGAATAGGCTCATCTTAAAAGTACTTTACACTTCGTTATAAAGTTCATTTTTACACTCATGGGAAAATGTGCTCATCTGAAAAAGTGCTTTATTCTTCTGATAGCTCTGTGAGCTTAAATAATGTAAAACAATTTTTTTCCTAAAAAATACAGGCTTTAGGGGCTTTTTTTGTTTGTTTTTCTTTTGTGGTTTTTTTTTTAATTTATTTAATAAATTAAATAATTCCTAAATAAAATTAGAAACGTTTTCCCCTAAGCAATCAGGCAGTGGTGGCTCTCAGGGGCTGTGCCTCTTGTGGCCATGTAGGAACACAGTGGCAAAGGCAATGACAGAGTATTTTCTGTGATTTCAGCTGAGCAAAGGCTGTCACAGTCACCCAGCTCAGATCACTGCCAGCAGTGCAGTCTCCTCTACTGTCCCTACAAATATAGGTTTTGTCCATTTGAAACTACTGACTGCCAGTTTAGATTTCAAAACCCCACACACTTCCCTAGAATTCAAGTTCCACGACCTGGAGCAGAACTGGATGTTCAGAGCTCTGCAGACCCACACCCAAGGCTGTTGAAGGGGTTGCTCTGAGCAGGCTCGTGTGTATCAGCAGGTCACAGTTCACACAGATTCTGCCAGAAAAAAGCCTCACCCTCGCCACTTTTTACTGAAATATCAATAACTGACCCAGGTTTTTTTCTGGAGGAAATTATGAGGAGAGTAAAAGCTGGGTTTTTCATCTGCTGTCCCTCTTGAAAGGGGTGATCTTTATGCCTCTCCTAAATAGGATGTCAAGAAACCTTGGTGTACAGTTTACTGAGGCATGTTCACCACACTGCTTTTTCAGTATTTTATATAATTTTACCACTATGACTTGTTCAAAGAGGAAAAGTAGCAATGATTCATTTAAAAGGCCTTTTAACACTCATGGTAACAAGTTGAAACAGAGAACAGGGGTGGCTGCATGAGTAACACTGCTGAGGTCACACTGGGGCAGGGACCTGTTGCTGGAGAAGCTGCAGCTCAGGGCATGGAGTCAGCACCCCAAATTCTGCACTGAGCTCTTCTGGGACACTGTCACATGATCTTCTTAAAATCAACCTATTCTTCGTATAGGCTGACTGTACCCATGAGTCTTGTTCCAGGCTGCGCTGAAGTTCAAGTGCCTGAAAGTTTGTGGAACATTTTGGGAGTCTTAATAGTGCACAATATGAAATAATAGAATCATAGACTCGTTAAGTTTGGAAAAGATCTCTAAGATTGTTGAATCCAACAACTTACCCATCACTGCCATGTTCACAAACCATGTTCTCATGTGCTACATCTACATGTTTTCTGAACACTTGCAGGGATGGTGACTTCACCACTTCCCTGGGCAGCCTGTTCCAGTGATTGGCCTCTCCTTCTGTGAAGAAATTTTTCCTAATATCCAATCTAAACTTTCCATGCCACGACTTGAGGCCATTTCCTCTTGTCCTGTCACTTGTTACCTGGGAGAAGAGGCTGACCCCCACCTGGCTACAACCTCCTATCAGGGAGTTGTAGAGACAAATCTCCCCTGAGCCTCCTCTTCTCCTGGCTGACAACCCCAGATCCCTGAGCTGCTCCTCATCAGACCTGTGCTCCAAACCCTTCTCCAGCATTGTTATCCTTCTCTGGACACACCCCAGTACCTCAATGTCTTTCCCGTAGTGAGAGGCCAAAAACTGAACACGTGGTTTGAGGTGTGGCCTCACCAGTGCCCAGCACAGGGGGACAATCACTGCCCTGTCCCCGTGACCACACTGCTTCTGATACAGGCCAGGATTCCATTGGCCTTCTTGGCCACCTGAGCACACACACTGGCTCATGTTCAGCTGCTGTTGACCAGCACTCCCAGGTCCTTTTCCATCAGGCAGCTTTCCAGCTACTTTTCCTCAAGTTGTATATTGGTCAGTGGGACTGTCATGATGCACTTGCTGCAGAAACTACGAGCATGCAAAGGGGCATGAATACATGAAACATGAATAAATATTTTCCCATTCTGCTCCAACTTGCATATTGAGCCCCAGAAGTGCAACACACCCCCTTAAAAGCATAAATAAATGGCTACAGACACTTCACAAAACTTGATACCTTTTTCTTTTAAAGACACTTCCTTCTTCCTCTTAGTTATACTTCAGTATTTCCATCTCTCTCAAACTGTGGTCTTTGCACTCTGTTTTTGTCCCAGCTACCTTGTAATCTTCTCAAGCCAGGGACTTTCCTTTTGCCTGCAAAACTGACCTGTATAAATAATCACTTCATAGAGACAAAGCGTTCTTTTACCATAACAGTAAAAGAAATACCCTGGAAAAGCTTGTTTTGATCCATGTGGCTTTCTTGTTCACTGCTAATAAAAGCTGATAGAAATACCAAACAGGCCTGAAGGCTGAGATCAGGCTCCTCTGGCACTCTCCTGGTGCTGAGGGAATGCAGTGGATTTAGATGGATGACTGAGGGTTTGCTCCTGTGAGTGAGTGATTGAAATGTCACTGTGGGTTCAAGCTGCTTGGTGCACGAACAGGACAGAGGAATCTGAAATGGAAACCCACAGATCAGACAGTGTTTGTGCAGTGGTGTGCAATGGCTGTGTGACACACGCAGACCCATCACCCCCCTGGTTCAAAAGCAGCGACAACAGTTTTATGTCAGGAATGGACTTCATCATTCCCAGGTAACTGGAGGCAGCACTGCAACTTTTAGCAGCTTCAGAGCAGTTCTCTCCACATCCTTGGGAAAAGAATTAAAAAGCAATTCCTTTGGGTATCTGAAGCCACAGTTCTGTGCAGTCTCTCATTTGGAGAATCCAGCTTGAGCAACCGCAGTTCTATTACAGGCTGTGGCTTTCCGAGGATGGGACAGCTCAGGCATCCATCAGGCAGAAAGAGCTCCAAAACAGTGCCATCAGTGAGTCAGTGGGACATCCAAAACAGTCTCTTTAAGTTGTTTAAGAAACCCTCTGCTAACATTTTATATTAAAAACCAATATTTGCATAAGTGTGAAAGTGCCATTCCTGTCACACTGTATGATTCAGCATCAGAGGCTGGATCCCCTCTTTTGGAAGCTTGGGGGTCTTCTTTTCCTCTGCACTCTCCTTTTCTACATGATAACAAGCTTCAAGCTCCTCCTTTTCTGAGCCACCTGATCTGAGTCCTGCCTTACAGGCTGGCATCCCCCAGATCCCCAAAGACACCCACTTGCAGTGCAGTGGGGTGTGCTCTGGTCTTCTCTGGGTGCATTCATGTAATAGTCTTAACTTGTGATGTGGACATGTATTGCCTAACACAGAAAAATGCTCATTAAATTCCAGTTCAAGTCTGCACAGATCTTTCCAAGGAGGAAAAAGCAATTTACCCTCATTGATAGTAGTCAGGTGTGTTCATATTGACATGCAGTTTCAGGAATTGCTGCTTATTCTAGACATGAATATAAGCTACATGTAGGAAGGTTCTCCTTGATTTGTGATGGTTTTCCCACCAGCTATTGCTGGTCCATCCAACTCACAAGTGATTATTTAATTAGTGATCTAGACCATATAGAGCACATTCATTCATCTTCTCCTATGGCAGAGTTACAAAACCTTGCAGTAGCTGAAGTGTTGTCGCAGTCACTATTTCACATAATTAGAGGAGGTCACCAAATAACTTTGGCCTTGCATTATTGATGGTTTAATAAATAGGCTATTTCTCCTTTGGGAACATCTGTTTAAACATAGTCTTTACCCCTTATGGGGTAGCTCAGAGCTTTCAAGTATCTGTCACCCTTTTGCTCGACTCAAAGCGATGGTTCAGCATCTATTCAGCTCACATAGGAGGTCATTTTCTTTGCAGCCCAATTGGCACAAACTTGGTGACAACTTAATGTCAGTGTTTATCGTGTTTCTGTATCTTCAGACCTGAAACCAAAGTTATTTTAACTCCAGATTATTTGTAGGGAAGCTTTATTTTTTTGCCCAAGTTCCATTTTGGCAGGAAAAGAAATCCTCCTATTTAATTTCATATCATTTAGCTGAAAAAAGCTATCTTAAAAGTTTGGGGGGTGTGTGTCTTTCTGACTGACATTCTCCTTTATTGCAAAGCTGGAAAACAAGCCCCGGCAAAGAATCATACAGTGAAATGGTGGAACTGTCTCCTACTGAGATGTTTCTTTTATAAAAGACTACAACAGATAATTTAGTATTGCTCAAAGTCTGAAACAATCCTTCCTAGAGCCATCAGTTCGACCTTTTAAATTTGTGGTGGAACAAATGGTTCTTATTTAATGTAAGAACAGTCAGACCCAAGTCATTGGTGTCAATGGACAAAATTCTGGAGCTTTTTCTGCCTGTATATTTGGCCAAAGATACTGGACAAACTTGAGATGACCTCTGGATGGACCAAGTGGCCACATCTGGAAATATCTTGCAGGAGAACATTCCCACTGCAAATGCCTCCTTGCCAATCATGATCATCATCAATGCCTCCGTGCCAACCATTGAGTATCCTGGGGAGGTGGTGGACAGGACAGTGTTTCTGGAAGAATCTCTGTTCCTGCAAGGTGTCACTCACTTTGGAGAACCCACAAAATGTAACTGCGTTGCTCTCGCTGATCTCTCAGCACAGAAGTAAGAAATGCAACTCCTTGATTCAGCAACCTGACCCAATCCATGCACCATGAAGATGCAGGCTCAGGTCCTGCTGAGACCAGGTGTGAACTCACAGTAACACTGAACTCTGAGGCTCTGAGGGGGTAGGAGGTGGTATTCAGTTCTGCCTCTGCGCTCCACAGTGTCCTGCATTCCCCTCCATGGAACAGCCCAGAACAGTCATGCCAGGGAAAATCCATGTAGATGTAGGGGGTTGTGACTTTTGCACCTGGATGAATTCTTCAGTGTTCCAGTTCTCTTCAGCCTTTTACCACGTTGCTTCAGAGGAAGAATGTACAGAAATACTTGAATGGTGGACATTTACCATGTTCATTAAAAAATAGAAGGGGAAAGGGACTCAGCAACTTGAGCAAACACAGTTTTACGTAATTGTCTTTGATTTTTTAAAATAAATAAATAAATAGCCTAGCTCTGGCTGGCATTTGCCTAAGGGACTACCATGAATGAGTTACATAACTCAGCATTCATTCATCAGCTGGTTCTTTGCAAAACCATATGGCTCCTTGCAGGGATTTCTTTCAACATTATGCAAGGGTATGAAATCGGTGCCTTTGTAGATGGTAAGTCTGTTGCTTGAGGCTCATTTTGACATTCTGCTTCCAGATAGTACAGCAATTCTACTTCTGCAAGTAATATCCTAACAGAAAGCAGTTGTTGAGGCACTTTCAATCAAATTAAGAAGAGAAATAGAACAAATAAGGAATAATGAAAGAGTAAACTGATCTAAACTTTAAAGATGAACGGTGCCATTCTCTGTGTGAATTTTACATGGAAATCCATTTTCTTTGATGAAAGACAGTGGGGAAAGGAGAAACATGGTTAAAAAGCAAGTTGTCATTGGTTTGATGTATTGAATCAAATAACAGAGCAACTGCAAAATGTATGCATTCATTTACTGCAGCAAATTTGGTTGAAGATATAAGTTCATTTCTTGTGAAAAGTGCTCAGTGCTGTCTTTCCCAGTCACAGGAGCCAGTAGACAGAGCTGCAACACCAATTCACACATGTTACTTCCAACACATGCCTGAACTGTGGATTCATCATTTCCAAGACCTGCAAAATGGAGCACATTGCTGAGGTCCCCTCTCAGTCATCTCCTCTCAAGGCTGAACAGGCAGAGCTCCCTCAGTCTTTCCTTGTAAGAGAAATGTTCCAGTCCCTGAAGTTTTCCTTCCCAAAGACAACATCCATAGCTTACACCACTTGAAGCCAAATGTCACAAAGCACTGAGAAAAAAAAAAAACTACTGTAGTTTTGGCTACACATTTGGACTGTGCTTGTTTATCTGCCCATCCCACCATATCCTTGCACCTGCATCCTACGAATCCATGATAGGGAGCTCAAATTGTGATTTACATTGTATTTGGAGCCCATGTGAGAACAGCATTCATTGTGAAAACTCCATGTGGACCCTCCAGGCTCTTGAGAGCGGCTGCTAATAAGGAAATTCACTTTTTGGGCGCAGGGGGGGCGGGTTACAGGGTGCCATGTCCCCAGCACAAGAAGTACATGGAATTGTTGGAGGAAGTCAAGAGGACGACACGAGATTAATAACAGGACTGGAGCACGTCCCCTGTGGAGACAGGCGGAGAAATTTGGAGCTGTTCAACCTGGAGAAGGGAAGGTTGTGTGGAGACCTCAGAGCAACATTCCCGTGTCTGAAGGGGCTACAGGGAAGCTGGAGAGGGACTGTTCACCAGGAACTGCAGTTATAGTACAGTAGTAATGGGCACGAATTGAAAGAGGGGGAATTTAAATTAGATATTAGGACGAAATTCTTCCCTTTGAGGGTGGTGAGGCACTGGAACAGGTTACCCAGAGAATATGTGGCTGCCCCATCCCCGGAAGTGTCCAAGGACAGGCTGGATGGGGCTTGGAGCAACTTGGTTTAGGGGGGGGTGTCGCTGCCCATGGCAGGGGGTTGGGATGATATGATATTTCATGTTCACTCCAAGCCCTTAACATTCCATCAGGCACATGATGTGACTCTTGGGGACGGCCCCGCGCAGGGCTAAGAGTCGGGCTCGATGACCCTTGTGGGTCCCTTCCAGCTCAGCATATTCTGTGATCCTGTGGTTTTATGTTTCTGTGGCAATGAGCGTTTGGGGACAACAAGGGGTTAAACCCCCCTCCCGCCCCCAAACCGGGGCGCGGCTCCTTTAAGGGCTCCCCCCGCCCTTCCCCTGTGGGCGCTTCCGGGTGCCGGCACGTCACGTGGGCGGGGCATTGGTACGGGCCGGGAGGGGGGGGAGGAGAAGGGGGGGGATGGAGGAAGGTACCACCTGCCGCAGGGCGGGGGGGTAACCCGAGGGGCGGGGGGGTAACCCGAGGGGCGGGGGGGTAACCCGAGGGGCGGGGGTTCATTGAGGGGCGTGGCCTCCTCTGAGGGGCGGGAGCTCGGTCCCTGATGGGCGGGAGCTCGGTCCCTGATGGGCGGGGCCATTGGGGCGGGGCCTCCCCGAGAGCCGAAGATGGCGCCGCCCAGACGCGCCCGGGCCTGCGGGAGCTGCCGGAGCCCGGCCGGGGCTCCCCCGGGGTGAGGAAGGTACCACCCGGCGGGGCGACTGTCCCGGCAGCTCCGCTGCCTCGCTGCCGGCCGACATGGACCAGCGCCTGGCCGAGCTGGTAGAGGAGCTCACCACCTCCGGGGAGCCGCGGCTGGAGCCGGGCAGGATGAAGGAGCTGAAGAAGATCTGCAAGTACGGCCGCAGGGAGGGAACCAGCAGGGCCCCGCTGCCTCTACCCGGGCCGGGCAGCAGTGGAGCCGCCCCGGGAGCCGCCCTGGGCCCTGCTGTGGGAGGCTGGGTGCCGTCGGGGGCCTGGGTGCTGCCAGCACAGACACTGCTGGTTTAAAATTTAAAATAAATTAAAAAACCCCGCGAGCTTCTGTTTTTCTGTGCCGAGCCTCTCGTTAAGTAACTCCCGCTCCTTTTCCTCCCTTGTCTCCCTGCCCAGGTCGTCGGAGGAGCACATCAGCCACGCCTTCCACCTGCTGGTGACGCGGCTGCAGGAGGAGCACGCCGAG
The DNA here is from genome assembly GCF_003945725.1 of Corapipo altera. NCBI lineage: Eukaryota > Metazoa > Chordata > Aves > Passeriformes > Pipridae > Corapipo > Corapipo altera. The sequence continues at coordinate 1,011,454 of NW_020884947.1, forward strand.
ATGCGCTTCTCCGCCTTCCAGGTGGTGCAGGAGCTCTTCGCCAGGTCCCACCAGTTCAGAACGCTGCTCATCGCCAACTTCCAGGAGTTCCTGGAGCTCACGGTGGGCATAGACCACGAGCAGCCCCTTCCCCCACCCAAGGAGGTGGCGCAGAAGCTGCGGAAAGCGGCCATCAAGGCGGTGCAGGACTGGCACGAGAAGTACGGGGAGGCTTACAAGCAGCTTTCCCTGGGATACCACTTCCTAAAGCGGAATAAGAAGGTATTCTGCGGTGTTACTCTGCTGTGTTTTTAGGTGATGATCGCTAGGAAATGTTTAAAGCAAGGAAACTGATAAATATTAAAAGAAAAAGGTGTTGGAAGTGACATTGCCTGTAGGAGACATCCTGTTGAGCGTCGTCTTTGCAAAACAAACATTTTCAGTTCATCCTTCAGGACTGTAAAGTTTTACAAGCCCCAGGTTTGTGCTCAGAGCTGGGCTCAGCCTTTTCTCAGGGTGTAGGAAGTATTACTTTCACCCACTGAATTCTACCTGGAGCTCCAAGGTTTAGCCCTTTTTTGGAAGGGAAATAATGGTTATGCCTTAAACTTTCTATGCCAGTTTAAAATAACCTGGTTTCTGTACTGAGCTGTCCAGTTCTAGCTTCCCTTTGCTCTGCAGCAGAGACAGCAAGTGTGGGTGTTTGCCCCCTTCAGTTTTAGTGTTACTGTGACATACAAGAAGTTTTATTAAAGAGAAATATCTTGTATGTAACCACTTGCTTTTAGATCTCCCTTTGAGTCTTCAGGGTAGTGTTTGGAATGTTCTACTGCTTAGTATGTCTTCTGCTGCACAAAGAATGAAATTGGGAATGCTATTCTAGCATTCACACTATCTATGATAATAACAGGCTTTCAATAAATATACTGATTTTCTTTTTCTTCAGAAAGACAGTTCAGTGTTCCTAACAGTACATCAAAAAACCTTTGTGATACATGATGTATTTCTGTTGTTCTGGTTCCACACTAAATTTATCATGTTCCCTACCTGCTGCACTGTGCTGGTTTTTTAATACAGTTTTTGGCATCTGCTCATAAAAGATGATTGTCTTGGGATTCTTCTTTTTTTGTCTTGTTTAGTAAAGAAAGAAAATTAAATGACGGGGCAAGGAGAAATCCAAGACTGAGACAAGGGAGGTTAAATACATAACACAGTTTTACCCAATGGAACACAAGCATACAACAATTCTGTGGAGTCTGGCAGGTCTGGCTGTGCTCCTGTGGTCAGGACTGAGGGATCCCTCCCCATGTGATACAAGCTCCCCAGCGAGGTTGGCTGTGCTGTTTTCTAGAGCAGCTGAATTTGAATTCCTCTAGAAACATTAATATCAATAGAAGCAATCTCAGGTAGTTTGGTAACTCTTGTACTTAAAGACTTGATGTGAGCCAACTGGCCTTTTGCCAGGGTAATACTTGGAAGTGTGAAAACAAACCCAAAGGTTTGAGGAGGCATTTTGACTTCCTAGTAGTATAAAGTACCTCTGCTGTTGTGTGTTGCAGGTTTGGCACAGTAGTATAGGGCAACTTAGGAGAAGTGTTAGCTCTGTGTGTAGTTTGTGGGTTTGGCTGGCTTTTTTTTTTTTTTTTTTAATTATCACCAAAATAATTTTATAAACAGTCAGAAGATGCTCCCCTACTTCTGTGTGGAGAGCTATGCAAGCTTGGTAGAAGAATTAGATCCTGAAAACCAGAGGATGTTCAGTGGTGATCCATGTGCTGCTGTAGGCTATGAAACTAGTTCTTTTCCCTACCATCCTTCAGCCCACTCATTTCCCACTAAAAATAAAGAGCTTGGTGAGTGTGCCTCTCTTCCTAAACTGATGGGGACTCTCCATGCCAGTTTCTGTGACAGCTATTACATAAAAATCACTTATGTGACTCCAAAACTTTGGTGTAGGATGTCAGTATCTGGGAGCCATTACTGGACATGCTGAATCATCTAAGAGTGGCAATAGTGACAAACCTTCAGCGAGTGTTCATGCTGTAAACATTGCACCAGAGAGTCTGTGGGCTTCAGCATAGCAAAGTACAGGCTTCCTTAGCACTCTGTGTCATCTGTGTTGAAGTGAATAAAAGTTGTGTGGTAGCAATCAGAGGATTGCTGTACTTTTCTTTCTCAAAGGGGTTTCCTTATGCGGTAACAGAATCAAGACTCCCTTCCTTAAAGCAGGAGTGAAGATTTACATTTTCAAGCCCTTCTAAGACCAAACTTAAAAAAAACCCAAAAAAACAAACAAAACCAAAAACCCACACTGCAAATATTTTAAGAAACACCATTTTGAATTATTCAGATTTTTGTTTATAAGAAACTCATAAGAAAGTGAGACTGAATGTTGACTTTTCCCCCAGTCCCGAAATCCAACAAACGTAATTGTGAAATCACAAATTTTGTCTTTTTTTAATGAATTTGAATGTATTTTACTTTCCTTGCTTACAAAGTTTAGTAAGTGAGATGTATACTTGTGGTGCTTACAAATTTTCCTGGATTTCTTTTACTAATAGTGATGTAGTGTAATGTGTTCATGTAACCTTAATATTTACCCTGCATGGTCTCTTCCTGCCCACTCTCCCTAACTCCTTGTCTCCAGTGCTGTGACAAAAGTCTCCCAAAGCCTAGTTTATTCCTGCACTTCAGGGATGAAAATCTGTTTTGTTTTTCTACCTTATGATTCCTTTCTGAAAGCCATTGATTCTCAGCAGTCCCTTATTAGTAGAAATAAAAGCTCTGTTCAGAATTGCTGTAGTTATTGATTCGAGGAGGAGAAAAGATAAAAGGAAATGCTGCTGAGCTTCTGGCTGATCGCTGATGTTAGAGGATTTTTCACCACAGATAAGGATCTTAGGAAATGGATTTTCTATATATTTCTTGCGAGGGATGTTACACTTTTTTCTTCATTTCCTCCTTAGGTGGATTTTCAAGATGTGCACGCCAGAACCGTGGCTGAAAGGAGGAGGGAGGAGGAGAGGCAAAAACGGTTGGATAACGTTTACAAAGAAAAAGTCAAAAGAACTGAAAAAGAAATGGAAGGTCAGTTCTTCTAGTGCATTTTTGGTTTGGTTTGGTGTTTGTTTTTAAAGCAACCTTTTTTAAGATTACATAAAACAAGAGAGTAGCTATCCAAATAATAGCTGACCATAGATGGTCGGAGCACATTTGTTAGAGCTGACCCTCCGTCTCTCTCACCTAAAGAATGTCAAGGGAAACAAGTGACCATCCTGTGAGCTCAGGTAATGTGAAGAGATGGAAAAGAAAGAAAGTGTTATCAAGTGAAAATCTGGTCTGTAATTCAGTCAAGTATGAATGCATAACCCCAAGCAAGCATTTCACGAGACTTTTTGGAGCTAGTGGCTTGATTTCTGTGTCATTAACTAGGCACAGACTTCCCAATACCTTCTGGGCTGATGGCATTAATTATATACAATCACTGGTTCCAGAAGTATAGGCGTGGGAATCTTGGATAAAGTGCAGGATACCTATGAAAATTATCATACTGCAGCTGGAAAATACATGTTTAACTAGGGGCTGAGCCCCTGAGATATGTGCATAGCAAACACATTTCTGTAATCCCAGAGAAGAACATAGATAGTATGTTATGCTGCAGTTACAAAGGGTTATTTAATTAAATGACTTTAGTATATGTAATGCATCCAACTGTGTCTGCATTTATTCTGTGTGCTGGAAATATTTTCACGCGTGAGAGTGGAATTTTAAAGAGATTCAACTTTCTTAAAGTAATTTTTATCAGTAGCATCTCTTTGAGCAAGAACATATATTCATGGCTATGCCTATGTGCAACTATAAAATTTACAACTGTGGAATGAACACTCACCAACATCACTAAGACTATCCTCACTGAACCTTGTTTTCTTTCAAATTCTATGAAGTACTTGTGTCATCTTTACGTACTGAAATTTTAGAGAGGATAGGGAAGGGCAGAACTGTGATTCTACATGCCTTGCTCAGGAAATTCTAGATTTCCTGCTTAAGAAAAGTATTATCACTTTTATAAGGACAGTTCCTGCAGCAGAGGGAGATCTGTATGGCTAAATCATCACTGATTACTGGATGAATGGATTCTCCCCTTTGGCAGTCATATTTGTTTTGTAACTCAGTGTCTGCTTTGGAGACATTAACATTTTACAGTATTTAACAATATTCTAAAACAATTGTCTTGATAGAAATGTCCCAAGAGATTGCTGATACACTGACAGAGATGGAAAACTGTTTCCAGCTTCTGATGCCAGATCCTTTCAACTTCGCTGTGAACGACACAGAACTGGAACCCAACAAACAAATGTCTGCAGCCTCCTCATCCTCCCATGTGGAAGTTGACCAGTCCTGTTTTGGGTACATGGATGATGAACAACCATGCTGCAGCAAGGACATTCTTCCTGTTTCTCAGTGTGTAAGAACTGATGGAAACAAAGAGTCAGAGGAGAAACAGGAGAAGCCTGAGCAGAAAGAGTTGGATGGAGGCACACACTCGGAAGTTCAGTCCAGTGACCCTGCTCTTGATGATGATGATTACCAGACTTTTGTTAGGAACCATGGGCTTATTTCACATAAGTACACTCTAGACCTTGAAATCTCCACAGGTACCTGGAAAATTTTTTGACATATAGCTGAAAGTGCTATTTTCACACTTTATGTGAAGTGCTTTGTAGTTGTAGTCTTGGGTTTTTTTCTATTACTTGAAGGCTGGGGTTACTGGACACCATTTTACTTTGGGATTCCTAGATACCACATTGATTTACTTTGGAGTTCTTTTTCTATTTCTGCTTCATCTTGTAACTGTTCTGAGAAATTTTGGGTGTCCTTGTGTGTGACTAACAGATTTCACTAATTACCTTCTAGGACTGAAATTTTGTATCAGTAGTTGCAAGTGCATTACAGCATTTCATAGTCCCTATAATGAGTTTCCTGTTTTAAAAAAAATAATCCGTTTACCATATGTAATTTGCTTTCTCATATGCTTCACTACTCACCTCTTTCTATAACTGGGCTATAAGCTGCTACTTTAAAAATCTTGCTGTTGAGTGTTTCTTAAACTTTTCTTTTCCCTTGCTACTGACAGCTTGCAAGAAGCAGTAAGTAGTTTTGCTAGGAAGTCTTTTTTTTATATAACTTTGCTAATGTGAATCACCTCTAGAAAAATTAGGATGGTTTGTATTTTGGAAGTATCCTACAAATACTGTCCTAATGGAATTTCATGTGCAGACAGTAAGGAGGGTTATCTGCTTCTGTTCTTGCTGAGAACAGAATTGGAAATGAATCTGTGGGATTTATGAATGACTAACATGTGAAAAGTATAATTTTTGCTTGGATAGTGGCATAGTTGGCTTCTTTGACAATCAAGTCCCCATTGCCACCAGGGCAGGGATTATTTTATATTGAGTATAAGGCCCAACTCCTTTGAACTTAAGACAAGTAAATAGTAAGGCTGAACTTGTCTGTGGTTTATTTGGTGATTCCTTAGTAGTGATGGTTTAACAACTCTTTCTGCCATCATTGGACTGAAAATGTCATCTTCTCCCCAGATTTTTTGAATATGTGAAAAATGGTAGAATAATTAATACTTAACAGAGAAGCATTCTGATGTTTGTACCTTTCCCTGAAGTGATCAAATATTTTAGACAAATTAATGTCTACCCCCATTTACCTTCTTTAGCTCCTACACTGAAGACACATAAACAACATGAGCTAACTCTTTTTTTCCCCTGTTTTGAGCAGATATAAAAGTGCAAGAGAATGAAGATAACACTGCCATCATAAACAGTGTCATGGATGCTCACAAACTTCTCAGAAATAAGTTCTGGCCTTCTGTGCAGTCCTGGATTCAGGTGGGATAAAGAGACAACTTTTTTTTTTATTTTTTTCAATAATAAGATGGTGAAGCAAAGACTGGGGTGCAGAAAGTCTTGAGGGAGAGTGAGCCAAGGGGAAAATAAGGTCAAAGAAACATAGGAGCAACTAGAAAAGATTTCTATTTCAGTAGGGGTGGACCAAAGGAGGCTGCAGGAGCCATGTAACTTGTTTGATAGCTCTCAGCCTTGGGTGTGGTACCAACAGTCAATAATGTGTGTTCTGTTTTGTTTGTTTTTTTTTAAGATACGGTAAAATAGGGCTTTTTGCAAAGGGTTAAAGTAAAACACAGCTTGTTTTTGTCAGACACCTCTCTGTCAGATAAACAGTATGCCCTGGAGCCTCCTGCATGGAATTTGGCCTGTAGAAAGAAGGACAGTCTCAGGAGATGTTTGTAATAGCTGTTCAATCTTTGTTTTCACTAGTTGCTGTTGGTTTTTATATTCTGTGTAGGAAAAGAATTGGCTTCACTAATTATTACTTGTAAAACGAAGGAATTTGTGACAATGTCATTTCATTAATTATGAAGGAAAACTAAGAATGTTGTTTTCTTCCTCTGCAGTTACTTACCAGAGCAGGAGTCAATGATGATAGGCTGAGATGTGCCATTGAACTCAAGAATAAACTGGAGACTGCTATGAAGAAATACAAGGAAATGAACATTTCCTTCAAAGCAAGAAAAAGAAAAGTGGTGAGTTTCTTAGAATTCTGCTTTACTGGAGAGGACCATTAGTAAAGCTTACCTTGTGTAAAAGAAAAAGCTCTTTTCTCTTAAGCTCTAATCTGGGAAACTTTTCAACAGAAGTTTTATTGAAAAGTACATTAATTTAGCTGGTTGTAGCTTCACTCAGGGAAGTTGCAGTAAACACCTGTATAATGCACCATGGGCCTGGTTATTAGACAAAACCATTTAAAGCATCCCTCTTGTTGTTTAGGATAGAGAAGTGGTTAAGTGCAGATTTTATTTACTCTTAGTTCCTTCATGTGTAACTGTTATGTCCTCAGCTTCTTCTGTGCATATTTCTCAGTAAACACTGTACTACTCGTGTTCTTTTTCAACTTGCAAAACTGTCTGAGTGTCTGTCAGTTCAGTAAAGAATTTTTTCTGCTTTGCAGTATTTACTCTCTCTAGTAAGCATGCAATGTGATTGAGGTTACCATAAGAGAATTGGTTATTATATAAGCTTTAGAGCATTAAACTGTTTCTCAAAGGTTAACTACCTATGACAGTTCTTGTGAAATAGATAGAACTTGTGAATAGACAGAGGCTGGAAGATCAAATATGTTACTGAGGTCCAAAAAGGAGTCTAATGGCTTGTTTACGTAACTAAAAAGCAGAGCTGCATAATACTCATTTCTGTTGGCTGTGATCAAACTAAATTACTGTATAGCTTGACATGAAAATAAGTGGTTTGGGTCAGGGTTCAGACTAGAGTCTGGTTTGGATTTACTGGATTGTAAGAATCTGATCTGGACATTATCCTTTGTACTACATTGTGGTAGGCTCATTTAGCCATGACAAGTCTGAGTGTTGCAGACTTTGCTTTCGTTGTGCAAATGGAGCTTAATCAAGATTAATCTGGTTCATCATCTTAACACCTACTGATGTGCCACACCAGTCAAAAATGCCAACTCTGAATGAAAAGTACTGAAAGACTGTCTTGTCAGAGCTTTTTTTTTCTCCAGTGAAATATGTGTGCTACCTTTATGCAACCAGCTATGAAGGAATCCAGACATCTGCTGTCATTCCTGCCATTTGCTTGACAGGGCTTCATTTGCTGCACCTCTGCATGGAATATTGGTTGCTATATTTCTTACAAGATATAAAGGACATTCAAGCCTTGATTTTCGTGTGTGTGTGTGTGTGTGTGCATGTGCCTGTGGATGTGTTTGAAGTGGTATTGTTACCACTTCTGGAGAGTGATCAGTGCTATCTGTATGTTTATATAGCATGTTTGTAAGTAATATCTCTATTAGTTTGAAAGCTAATAAATTCCATTGTTAAAAGGGAAAAAAAGGAAAATAATAACAGTGCTCACAAAGAATACTTTCAAAATGAGGTGATGCAGATTGAGTTAACTTACACATTGAAAACAATATATAATTATATCTAGGGCTTTTCTCCAGTGGAAAACAACCAAATTTAGTGTTAGTGCTGAGTTATTTTAAATTTATAACCTGAACATAAAGAGCTTTGTACTGCAGATGGAAACTGTATAAATTATATTTTATTCATGTGTCAGATGACTTTATTGAAACGTTAAAACATGGTAAATTGAGAGTCTGATAGAACAAAATAAACAGAATCTCTTAGACCATGGTTATTAAATCCCCATCTGTCAAATATTTACATGTCAGCATATGAAATACTACACACAGCTCTTCTTTAGTGCTACCTGTGTTATGTATTGTGGCTCTGTCTGTCCTTGTGTCCTTGGAGCTGTAGCTCTTGCCATGCCAAAGTTTTACTGCCTTCTGTGTCTTTAAACCCTGGAGAAGAAGTGCTGATGTTCTGTCTGTCCTTCAGAGCCCTGGCTCTGAGCCACCCTGTCCCAACAGCATGAGGCATTATGGATGTTATTGGTGGCACATGGAATCAGTGAGTGCTGTACCTGCTCAATGTGCAGATGAGAAATGAAGGGGAGCATTTATAGCAAATATAAAACAGAATTATCAGGACTTGGGGACTTAGGCTTGCCCATTCTCCTCAGACTTTTTGCATTTTCCTTGTGCTTAATCTCCATGCTTCTGTGGTCACTAATTTTCCCCCTTCTCATCTCTTCTTTCTTGTGCTTTGTTTCTGTTCTGTCTGGGAACAGAGGGAGTAAAGGGTTTACCCGTCCTCAAACTGAGATCAAGAAAGTTGATAAAATGAAAGGTTTAGTGAGAGACAGTGAACCTGGAGTTTTATTACTGTGAACTCTATCAATCTCACAGAGATTTAAATTGCCACTTAAGAGAGAGAAGGTCTAGAAGTCCCTTACCATTGCCTGTGGCTGAAATGTAAATAATCATATATATCTGGAGTAATTCTTGATGCTGCAGTTTAATATGAATATACCAGTAGTGTAGCTGGATATAAATTATACTGCAAGGAAGAAATTGGTGGTTACCTGGCCTACATTCCCAGAAGAATCATATTTTTTGGTGCACAAGGTGTGTGCTTTTGGCAATCCTAATTATTACATCCATACTTTCCATTGTTTCTCATTTCATTTTCCAGATCACAGAACACTAGCCTCCAAGGCAGGACTTGTGGGCAATCACAAACTTGTTAGAAAATTAGCACAAATTATTTTCTCTGGAAGTTTTTTTCACCTCTCCTAAAAAATGGAAAAGTCCCACTGCTTTGCAAAGTACAGAACTTTCTGTAGGTTTCTGGGGCTTTACTTCCACAAAGTCACTTGAAGGAAAGCACAGGACTTGATACACTGAGACACTTTGACTTAAAATGGTTTATAGTGACATGAGCTATAACCACCTCTTTCTTTTCTCTTCCGTGAGAGTGAAGAACTCAAACCATCAGAGAGCCTTAATTACAGGGAGGGCCATCATTTCCATGTGACACTGAGACCCTGCCAGCACCAGTAGCCTGTGGCACCATTTTGCACTCGCCTCTCAGGAGCAGTGGGAGGAGAGGGAAAAGCAAAATAAAGGTTGTTCTTTGACTGTCTAGAAACAAATCCCTGGCAGCAGATTTTATAATTGTTAATACATTTCTGCTGCCTGGAGGTTCCCTCTTCCTGTTTCTGTGCCCCCAGCAGATCAGAAGTCATCAAGACATTTTTTCTGAGCTGTTACTGTTTCAAATGGGTGAGAGGTGGACAAAGAATGACAGACTTGCTGTGTTGGTCAAAGGCAAGTGGGTCTTTGTGTGCTTACACAAGTGTAGTTAAATTCTTGTTTGGGTGAATCAGGTTTCTGACAGAAATTGCGCTTTGGGAGTATAAGCAAGAGTTTTGAAATCCATTTTTCTGTGAATGTGTGTTTTAGCCGAATCCAGGGGGAAGAGGGCGGGAGCTGTAGAAGGGCTTTTATTTCACGGGACCTGGATGCTCGGACATCTCCCTTTTTCCTCTGAATGCCTGCTCGGGATAAGTCCAGTGCCCAGTAGAGGGAGTGCATACTGCATGCTCCACATTTTTCTCTGTGCCACCTTGATCCAAAGCCAGCCACTGGCTCAGTCTGTGTTTTCAGGTAAACTTACTACAACCAGAGACCCCTTGAGTTAATTCTTGACTCGAATTAGATGAGTTATTATACAAGTACAATTGTAATTATTGGCTGAGATTGGTGTAGATATTTCTGTTTCCAGAGGCTTAATTATTTTGTAGGAATAACTTACTTATGGCTAAATTGTTCTCTAAAAGTAAATCATCCTGGTTTTTGATGTCTTCCTTCTTTTCTTGAAATACTAGATTTTAATTGTTTTTCTTGTTTAGTGTCTGATTTGCAGCTGATAAGATGCAAATGATCCCGCAATTTTAAAAGCTGTGAGAGGACAAGTATATACTGTGTTTTAAGTCACACACACTGCCTTTCACTTACATCCTTTCCATAAAGGATTAGCCATTAGGATAATACTTGAAGTCTTGACGTTGTTGATAGAAATGTAGCTCATCAGTGGTATTTTGTACTCTGAAAGTATGGCTATCTCTTATGTAATTACTTTGGGAAGCTGCAGAATATTTAGTACTCAGGGTGTCTAAAACTTGGACAGACAGAATCCAGCAGGAAAGATGATGTGAGAAACATCCTGCTCGTTTGTCTGTCAGCAGAGTGGTCATTTAACAAGCCTGTTACGTGTCGGATTTTAAATTTCAAGTTACATTAACAACCAGGGATATATAGTTTTTCATTAACTGTATTCATTACTTTTTGTTTCACCTTTCCTTATCTTCTGTCAAATCTGAGCGCGCGCTTGGATCTTGATTTATTCGCGTACTTAATTTTATCCATGTGAAACATCTGGTTGAACTCAATAATGCCATTAATAATTAGATCTGGAGGAGCCTGTCCTTGTGTTGTCCAGAAACTGATCTGATACTCAAACCTCACTGTAATACAATTCAGATTTTTTTCTGAAAGAGTAATGTCAGAAAATGGCCACAAATTTATAATTTAAATATTTGCTGCTCATAATTTAGTCTTAAAATATTTTGATATTCTAACATTAAAAGGTTAAGATTTTAATATGTTGTAAATTAAACCAAGAGTTCTACCAGTTACTTGGCTATAAGACCATTCCTGCCTTTTTTTCGACATATTCAACTGTAGTTTGGCATTTGAGCAATGCTAACAAGTTATTTCTATCTAATCATTTTGTAGCTTTATAACCAACTCTTCTCAAGTCTGGCTTTTAGTTAAGTCAGTGCCTCCTTTAGAAAAAAAAGCTGGACTTGAATTTTCTAAAATTCAGAAGCAAACACTGCATTGTTTTCTCTTTCTGCAGCCATAGAGAATCCAGTCCAGCTGACAGCTTTCTGTAACAGCTTCTTGCACTCACATCCCTATGCTTTTTCCTCTTTTCTTCATGTTAGAGAAGTTATTTCTGGGGGGTGAGTAATTGTCCCTGGTAATCCCTCACAGTGCCTGAACCCAAATCTGCTAAAACATACTGATACCACAGAGCAAGGGAGACACCTTTGTGGAGAAGTCTTTTCCTCAGGTGCTGCTTTTAAAGTTTAACAAAGTTGCCCTTTGAAAACTGGAAGCATTTCATGTTAAGATTTGAATAGTAACTCGATGTTGATTGTTAGTATGTTTTCTAAAACTTTAGAGAGATATAGGAATATTTAATATAATTAACATTACACCTAAAGATGTCCTTCATCAGATTCTGTATATTGTTAGCATGCAATGTGTTCAGAATAAATAAAAGCTAATAATATTTGTGTTGTGAAATTGGTAGCCCCAGCAACATTTTAGTTTGGGTTTTTTTCCTGGCTAATGTTTATCAAAAAAGCCATGTCAACCATAACTGTAAGAGTAAACAGAAAATATTAAATAAGTCATACATTTGTGTTTCCTCTTCCCTCCTCCTCATTTTAATTGTCATGTTATAATTATTTCTGTGAAACATCTCTTTTGTAACCACCTTTCAGCTAAAAGGGCTTTCTAGTTTTGCAAGTCTTATTAGGATGTAGGACTGGCACAAACCAAAACACTGTAAAATGAACCCTCAGAACAGTGCTCGCTCGTTCAAGTGTCTGATCAGCCGGGTGATGGCTTTGGTTGGCTTTTCTTCCTTTCTAGAGCTGAATTGCTGCTGTGGTGTGTTTTATGCTTTGCCCTGGCTGTGCAGCCTGCCCCTGCTATGGAGTTATTAAAAATATCTTGTTATGCAGATCTAGCCATGAATTCTTAAGGTTGTCACTGTGACGACCTCTGATCCCCATCTGATTCGCAGGTCGCACAATGCAATTTGGAGCTCTTCTAATAGACTGTAAAATAAAGTGGGATGTCTCTATCATCAAGTTAACCCTTATGTTAAGTATTTAAGTTTTTCAGGCCCAGGGGTCATCTCCCTTGATTCATCTATGAATACTGAGCAGTGTGTACTCTGCAGGTAGTAGATATAAATTTGCTTCCTGCTTTTTATCCATCCTACCTTGCAAGGGGAAACAGTACATTGAATTTATTTGTGAGGTTCATGAAGGTACATTGCTAAACGTGTATTTATGAAAACAGAAAAGGAAGAAAATTTTCAGGCTTGGAGCACGTACTAAGTTAACACATACATTTAAATTTAAATGCAGTAATATTGAAGTAAATATATCCAGATCTAAAATATTTTGTATCTAAGATCCACAGTCAGGAATATTATGTAAGGTTATGTGCCCTGCATAGAATAATTTGTTGACTTTTCTGTAATAAATTAGGCTTATTTTATCAAGCTGTATATTTACCTGTTAAAAATACAGCATCTGAAATAATTTTTAGCAAATGTGCAGTTCAGATTCATTCATAAATGTTATCATTGAAGTCAACTGCAGTTTAGTTACTGATTTTACAGTGTGTGTGTGCACAGACTGACTCATGAGACAGAGGCATGTGTGCATTGGTGGTGGATACAAAGTTTTGGCAGTACAATTTGCTCTGGTGTAAGTGATAGGTGGTAATCCATCAAATGCAGTAGGACTTTTTTTTTGCATGAATGAGTGCTAATGGGAATCTTGTTATAGCACATTTTAGATGAAAATCACATTTTCTAAAATTTCATAAAGAAAAGGACTAGTAATGAGAATTTTTCCCCTCCTCAGCTCTAAAATTTAGCTTTTATCATATGTAGGCCTCTGAATCATTCAAAAGTTAAATAACTCAGTGTTGCCTAAAATATTTCCAGGCATCATAGGAGTACAGTTCATAAATCACTTGGACTAGCTGAAAAGCTCTGGAAAACCGAGAGACTTCTCTGGGGAGTGGTAAAGAAAGAGATATTTTTGGCTGACCGTGTTGTTAATAGACCATAAACCAACCTTTTGGTCCAGAAATGGGAATAGCCAGTCCTGGACCTCACAGTCAGTGGCTTTAAACAATTCCATCTGGAGTGGTGTGCTGGAAAATGGGGAGTCTGGAAAGAAGAAGGGAGGGGTAGCTCATGTGTAGTGGCTGTTCAGGGTAGCACTTGTAACCTTGACATTGGCTGCCCCACCGCTGCTTTCTTCTCTGTTGACAAAATGAGGCCTTTCCTGCTGCTTGTAGGAAGGGAAAACACCTTGGGAGCTCTGCTCTGGGTACATTCCTGTCTGAACATGGACTCTAAACATGATTGCATGTCACTTGGCTTCTAGCTTTGCTGTCTTCATCACACCACAGTCTTTGAACCTGCAAACCTTTCCTTTTGTTTTAAGATGAATGAAAAACTGAACAGAACTTTACAGAGTTTCCTTACTCACAGTTATCCATGAGTTAAGAAGAAACCAAGTCTGGTTCTCAAGGTGTGGGTAATACTTTATTTCATCCATTCTACAATTCCTGGAATGTTAAAAATTAAATTCTACCAGGTGTTTCTTAGTGTGTTATGCAGCTACCTGATCTACTTCTTATCAGATGGAGTTCTTTGTGCAGGTTGCTGTTGTACAGGGAACAGCATCTTATATATCTTTGTAATGATTTTATGGTTGGCTTAAATATGATCTGAACACAACCAGAAATCAAAAGGGATAGACCTGTCTCTATTTCTTCCCCTAATGATTCCCGGTGCCTCCCTTGTACCCACAGTAGAGCTCCTGTTGCAGCAGGAACCTGAACTGGCTGGAACCTAATCCAGAGAAGATTTTTGTAGCAGCATTAAACTCAGATAGTGAGAGTGTCCCTTTCAGAAGCCAAATAAACTCAGGTAATGCAGCTTATGAAGGTCAATCTTTACTTAATCAGAGAATCCAAATTGATGGAGTGATACATGATTAGCTCATCTCCCAGTGTGAATGAAAAACTGGATGAACAAAAGATAGCAGATACTGCTGTTAAATATATTGGGGTTTTACTGTGTAATAAGCTGTAGTGCTTGATGTATGTACAGCAGCTGCATGGGACAAGTACATTGCTGTACTTCTAAAAGTAAGGTGCAACCTTTATTTTTTTATAAATATTACACAAAGACATTTAAGGGACTGACATTATAGTCACTCTTGATAAAGCAAATTAAATATAGGTACCAAATGTCAGCATGAATTTGGTGGGAACCAATTCTCTTTTGTTTTTGGGGAATTAATTAAATAAGGTAGCAGACTTTGTTTTTAGCTCACAGGGGTGCATGGAATGGAACAGCATTGTTAGACTTGGAGACCTTTGGTAGTTTAACTAAAACTGAATGTGATACTTATTCTATGAAAAACGTGGGATATGCAAGAGAACTTTTGCCTTTTTAATGAACTTCCCTAAGGTTTAAGATGGTTTATGCAACCAAGTACTTTTGGTTTTGGTGGATGGTAGGAGCCCAAGTAGTGAGGTATGAAAATACATCTGAGGCTACATCTTGAGTGGTTATTGCTAAAGAAATACTAATCTTGCCTTGCAATGTCTTCGTGAGGCATTTTGTTAAATGCACCAGTTTTCTAGACTACCTTTATTTGCTGTCCTGTGTGAAACTGTAAATGCCCATGCTGGTACAATGGGTACATTGGACATACCAATGTCCTTTGAACGATGATTCATCAAGATGAAAGGTTTTTTGAATTGTTGCACCTTAAAACCGTATACTGGTCTTTCCAAGTAAAACTTTTCTGCTTTTTATTAAAATCCCTCCTGAGCTTATCTGGGACCTCGAGCCTGCCAGGGTCCAGAGATGCAGGAGCTGGTAACACAGACTGATACAAGAGAGAGCTCTGGCACAAAGTCTTGAGTAAGGACTGTGAAAATACTCACAAACTCTAGTGTATACTGCTTTAGTGAAAAACTGTTTCAGTGGGTAGTTGTTATATTGCTAAAGCAATTTGAAGCAAGGTTTGCTTGTTCTCCAGCTACTTGGGCTAAGTGTTGGCCTGGAACCTTCTAAGTGTTTTTACTAACTTCTGGAAATTAGGAAATAATGTGAAAAGTGCATTCCTCAATAAAAGTCAGCCTGGCCAAGAAGCCTGTGTGCTGTTGAGCAACTACAAATAGAATGAATGGTGATACTTTTACGGGTAAACATAAAATGTGCTTTGCCTGGACCACATATCTAATTTGCAGTTGTCGAGGTTTGAATTTATGCTTGGATCATGGAGTGAAGGGGAGGGAGAGCATGTGGGAGGTCCCTATAAATACAGCTCTGTTAATAGTTTGTGTTTTCCTTGTGTTGCACACAGGAAAACTCAAGCACTGTTCTAAAATCCATGCAAATGCCAGCATTTATTTGCACATCATCCTGTGTTGGATGATTATATATAAAGGAATGGAAAAGGAGGAACTTGTCCTTACCTGTGAGTTACACTGTTTGACTATTCGGTTTCCATTACTGGCACTGAAGAAATTATTTTTACCCCAGTCACTGTTTTCTTACATAGAATGTCCCCAAATTTCATTTAATATGACTGCAGTATGTTTTGTGTTGAGGTTGAATAAAAAAAAATGTATGTGCTTAAGGTTGCCCCTCTAACTAGGTTCTATGGCAATAAATATTCTGGTTCCCTAACCAAAATCTTCTAGAA
>NW_020884947.1:1032487-1102487 GCF_003945725.1 Corapipo altera
AGTGCTGTTGTGAAGAAACACAGTGAACCACTGTAGTATACACATCTGAATATTCCTGCTTGGGTCAGTATTAACTTGCCACTTCCCCTCCTGTTTGCCTGCTCTGGATTTGAGCTCTTAAACAGTTTGTGATACTATTTAACATGCCACAGACTATTTGGGTGCTGCTAAAGGAGTAAAATCATCCAAAGGAGAAGAGGTAAGGCTATAATTTGCTCATTAAATCAAAATCTTGATGTTGTTTTAAGATTTTTTTGGTCTGTTTCATAGCTTCACACTTTCTCAGACTTCACCAACTGTGTGTGTGTGTTCTAATGGATAAAAGGGGCTTTAAAAGAAGCCCTTAGGATAGAGTAGGGCTTTAGAGATAAAATGTTAAGCAAAGGCCTAATCTTAGATAAAGATTAAATACATAATTAGGGAAATAGTTTTGACATAGAGCAGTCTCAGTAGGGCTATCGAGATGTCTGCAAAATATTTTCAGTGTGAAGGGAAATGAAAAGCGATCTTCACATTTACCAAAAAAAAAAAAGAAAAAAAAACCAACAAAAATATCTCTGCAGATGAAAGCCTCAGATGATGACGACGAGGACGAGGATGAAGATGACTTTGTGGAGGTCCCTGAGAAGGAAGGTTATGAGCCCCACATTCCAGACCACCTGCGTAAGGAATATGGTGAGTTTGCCCAGCTGTGACAAGCTTTATCCCTGCATGTTGCTGCTGCACTAAGGTAAATAAACAGCCATTCTGAAGTAATAAAGTGATCAGTGGTGTGGGTAATCTCTGCCTGCTCTGAGGAAGTCATTACATGGACACAGGAACAGCGATTGGCTCCAGATAAACAAATACTTTCTAGGAGCAGGAGCGACTGAGACCAGCAGCTTATTTCATTCCATCCTGTTCCACTGGAGTTAAGAGCCAGAGGCAGCTCCCTGTGTGCTTGTAAGTGTGCAAAACACATACTGAGGGTGAAGGGACTGCAAAGTGGAGCTGTAAATGAGCAGGAATATTAGAAATGCTGGTGACAGTCTGGTGAGATGGGAGAAGGTTCTGTTCCACCACCTGCATTGGTAGCAGTTGGAGATGCACAGCCACTTCCTCCCATAGAGTGGCCAACTTACAGCTCTGCAAGGTGGCTCTTTTTGTTTGTGTGTTTTAAGTAGGTAATTTTTAAATAAAGGTATACTTACAATGTGTTTTTGTGAAATTGAGATGGGGGTTACTGAGGAAAATTCATCTTAAATAATTCAGTTTTGGTACATTACTCCTCGTCCTTTGTACATCTCCCTTAGTAAGTCTCTGCAGCTTTGCCTTTGTGCAAAATTGTGTATTTTAAGACTCATAAGATTTCAGAACATTGTAGAGAAGGAAAGGATAACTGCCATCACACAGAAGTTAAAATCTTGGCCACTGTAAGAAGTGTCTTGCTTCTTTGCTCCTCTCTGAGTATTTGTGTAAGGTTTGTGCTGTACTATGCCTTTTTCAGTCCTATTGACGCTTATTTTTCATTTATCTGCAGTTTCCATCTTGAAAGTCAGGCTGCAGCTGTTACCTGTACAAGTCAAATGTTTCTTTTTGCTGAAAAAAGGGGTGTGCCTGTGTAAAGCCAAGTTTATGTAGCTCAAGTGACCTTTTTACTGTCCTCTGTCATCAAAGTTGGCTACAGACAGTGAAAGGTGGTCAGTAACAATCACCTGTAGTTATCCTGGGGTCAGCTCAGGGGTGTCTCCAGGTGTGAAGTCCTGCTTATACCTCAGTCAGTCTACCCCATCTAGACTTAACCTACCAGGATAGCCTGGGAAGTAAAACCTGCCTTGATTATCAGTGTTACCCACCTAAGGGGACTTGCAGCAAGTCCAACTGGCTGGTTCCAGTTTGTTTGAAGGAGGCAGGTGACTCTCTTCCTCCATGCCTTTAAAATAAAGTTGGAAATTTTCAGCTATAGATTCTTAGAGGACTGGGAATTAGGCTGGTACCTTGAGCAGGGAGCTGCAGCGAGGATGGTGTGGCTCTTGGAGTAGGTGTTGCTTGAAACAACCTGCAGGCACTTACTTTGTCCAGCCAAGAATTGGGGAAGATGAAGTGGAATTGGGAGTACTGAGATAATGAAATGGGAAGTAGATGTGTGTGAACACAGAACAGTGGTGGAGGTCTGTAGGACACAAACTCGGGAACTGGACAGCCTTTTATTTTTTTTGTTCATGGAAAAAAATGTTATATTTTGATAAAATTATAGCGGTGTGTGTTGGTTATCCCAACTATGTCAGTCTTGCAGTAAATACTGAGTAAATTCTGGTTATTGCTAACAGTGGGACTTTGAGAAAAGGAATATAATGGAAAAGAAAGGCAGCAGCTTTCCAGATAGTTGTGAAAAGCTTCTTATATATGTGTGACTGATGAAAGTGTCCAAAGCATTGGTAGTGAGAGTAAATGAATGAACAAATGAGGTTAGTTTTTTACATAGCTATGGTTCTTTTTTTATTTTTCCCCTTCCTTTGGCCGTATTCCTTGTGCCAAAACTGGTATTTTTGTAATAATTCCAGGCACTGGAACTCATTTTCCATATCTTTAGCAACAGCCTAAAGAATTCTAACCTGCAAAGGTTGTGTTTGTACTTGTCAGCTTCCACTGGAAGTGAAATGTATTCACCTCTTTCTTTTTATCCCATCTTCCCTGTGGACACACATTTTTTAAAAACAAAGTGTCTTACCACCCTTTTTATCACCCTAACACAGTATTTGGCTGCTATTTGAAGTCCTCCTCATGGAAAAGGATAAAAGGACAAGCCTGCTATCTACTCAAGGATATTTGAGTGTATATCTATAAAAATCCATATAAAATGGATATTTGAGTGTATATATATAAAAATCTATATAAAATAGATTAAGAATTTCCCAATTTGTATTTAAACAATTGCTGATAGGAAAATACATTACAGTGCAAGTCAATCAATCAGGAAACAAAATATCCCACTTATATACATGTAGTTGTGTAGGAGCTAATGGTCACTCTTGGCTGTTCTTTACCTGGTGTGTTTGTTAAAAATAACATTTTGAAAGGATTAATCATTCTTGATGTTTCTGAAGTCATTCAGCTTTAATCACTGCCATTAAAGTTATTAGGTAAATTCCCAGTTGAGGAAAGGGTCTTAAAATAACTCAGACTTCCTGAAAAGAACTCAGGCAGTCTTTTAAGCACGTGCTTTCTTCTGTCTTTGTGTACTTAAGTGCTTTCTTGGACAAACTGGTGAGTTACTACTTCAAAAATCTATCTCACAAGCCAATATATAACTATTGCATAAACCAACTGACTTCTCTGTGATTACTTCAGGTCTGCATGAGGAAAATTTTCTCTATTGGGTTCTGTTCTGCATTGTTTTTAATATGCAAAACCAAAATAAGCATCCCTTTGACGCATTTTGTTTAGGAAACTGAATTATAATATAAAAATACACAATAATATATTGATTTTATAGCAGCATGTTCTCATCAAGAGCTGGCTGTTAGGCAGCCAACTCTCTAATTAAATGTGCCTTTTAGTTCCATAAGCAAGTGCAGTGATCACAGCAGTGACTTTACCTTTATGTAAATGTGATTCAGGTGGGGTTTTGCTGCATTTCTTCAGTTCACAGCTAGTTCATGAGAACTTTGAGCTTAGAAAATGAGAATCAGTGCAATTGGAATATTCTGGCTGGAACATTAAGCCCTCCATGTAAAATAAAATCCTACTGTTATGTGGAAGGTGTGAACAGTTAAAAGCTTTTTTGCTTTTGTTGCTACTTTTCCTGAGTAAACCAGATTAACTTTTTATATTAAACAGGAAAACAAAGTTGTAAAACATGACTGTGGAAATGGATCAAAATGTGACAAGTAAATTATTGATTTAAAAGTCACTTTATTCCCTGTCACTTCTCTTAGGAAAATGGAAGTATCCTAACAAACAAGATAAATTTCAAGCTGAGATGCTATTTCTGATGATAAATACATGTTTGTATGGTTCTCCTGAGATCTGAGAAGCTTGTAAAAAATTAAAAGATATTTAGAGACAAGGGAAGTTTTATACACAACTGTGTAGACACGTGTATTTGTATTATCTGTTTTGTATATGGGGTTGATGATGATCTCAAAATTGATGAGGGTATTAAATATGTGAATGAAGTGAATGGGTACAGTTTGGGTGGAGGGAGAATTGAGCAAGTCAATTTGAATCTCCATGTATAAAATGAAATGTAAATTTGTTAAAAGAATTTAGGTGATTAGATAACTGGAGTGTGAAGATATAACCCATTAGGGGTGTCATGCCAAATTAGCATTACCAGAGTTTTAACGACCTCCCATTTGTATAATCCTTATTTACACTTGCACCTGATGTCTGCAGCAGACAAGAGCCCAGCGCCCCTGTGGGACCCCAGGGCCACTTTAGATACACTGGGTTGCCAAAGAGGAATATTGGGCTGAGAAAGAAACAACACTGAAAATAATTTTTTTAAGGTTGGTCTTGTTCTCAGTACTGATGTTGCTGATTTCTGTTACCCTTGTATGGCTGGTATTGCTAAGCCCTGGAAAATCAAGGACATTTAAAGGAAAGCTTTAGGGATCGCCACTGGAGATTTTCCACATTCCAGCCTTTGCTGGTCAGATGGAAGTTGCATTGGCTTAAAGCCTTAAAGGTGGATGAGGTAAGGATGGAACTGTGCAGCTCCTGATGTCGTTCTTGTGCCATTGACAGAATTTGGTGCTGATGCCAGGATAAGAGATTCCTTCCTCCACCCACCTCAGTTGATAGTTCTTGTTTGTGTCCCAGTACAAGCATTCATGAACTTATTTATGCAATAATGCTCTGAGGACAGGGAAGTGCTATTGCTCTTTTACAAGTGGTGACACAAGGAAGCCATCTGACTTGGGAATATTAGCATGGAAGCAGTCTGTTGGTTATCAAGTTTCATCCTTATTCAAAATTCTGTGAGGAATGACTGCACAGTTGAGAACACAAACCATTATTTCAACTGTCATTAAAGAGATTATTTCTCTTCTATTTGAACCTTAAGCCAGAATGTTTTTAGGTCCCTAAGAGCTACTTCAGTCGTTCATGTTGCATCTTAAAGACTGCTTGAGACTTCTTTCATATTGGGATCAAAGCTGCAGTTCTAAAATCCCAAGGGTTAGTTCTATCCATTTCAGAAATTCTTCCCTCATCACAGAGTGATGTGCTTTTGTGGGTTAGATGTCCCCACACTGCCTTTCCTAATCTGATGGTGTTTGAGTCATACTTTTCTCTGTGTTGTTAATATGAAAAGTCATAGCAACATGAGAAACAAGACTTATACCCCAATTGAACCAATAAGGTGTACACACCTACTGTTTCCTTAGTAGAGAAGTCATCACCTGGTTCTTTACATAGAATTGGGAGTGCTTTGGACCACAGAAGCTATTCATTCTATTGTAGCTCTCACTGAGCATTTTAGAGACATAAATAAACTTGCTGTGGTGACCATTCATTTAGGGTGGGGGGTTTTATAGCTTTTGCATCTTCTCAGAACATGAAAAAGCCTATTGTATTGTCTACACAATACAATACTGTGTAGACTAACGTGTGATTGAATTTTTTGATTTGAAGCAGTAAAAGTCATGCATTTTGGGGCATTTATTCAGAAAATGTACTTGTTTATTAGGACTAGGTACACTCTGATCTGTAGCTAAGCAGCAGATTTGCATGCATATTGTTTTTAAAAATTTTATTCTCTTGACGGGCATCTATCAAGACATGCAGGGGACACAGTGATTAAAACAAAACAGCCTCAGAAATGTGGAACATCATAGAATCATCATCACAAATTAAAAAAAAACCAAAACAAAACAAAAAGAAAATTAATTACTAACTGTTTGGCATCTGGTTCTTTTATTCCCTCCAGAAAAGTTTTCCTAAATGCTTTTAAATGTCTTTGTTTGTGTGGTCAAGTACAAATGTTCCATCTGTGTCACACTGAGAACAAGGGCACTGAATTTGAAGCTGGACGTCATCTAACACACACAGGTATTGCTGTGAGCTGCACTGTGTTCACTCTTTCTTAGCCCTATTTTTCTCCATTTTTGATGTAGGAATTAGGAAAATAGTGGGTTTAGTTACTGAGTACAGTGGTAATTTGATCTTTTATCCTATATCTACATGTTTTTTCTCCCATTAAAAAAAAAGTTTTTTCTGGTTTATATAACAGATTTAAAGCTACATTTGGCAAAAAAATACATATGCAAGTGCTGATAAAGCAAAACAGATCTCCCCTATTCTGGCCTCTGAAGAAATGATAACTTTAACACTGGTCTTTTTTCTTTCATGGAAGCATTTAATGGATTTAGTTGAAACAGAGCTAATATCTCTTGATTTTACAGTTATGTTTTCCTCTATTCTATTGTGGGGGTTTTAGTTATTTTTAATAGTACACATGAAAATCTTCTGGAAATCACAGGGAAAAAGCACAAATCCTAAGTGTTGATTTTTACATCCCTGACTACATCATCTAGGCATCTCTGACATACTCAGTGGAAGACCTGTTTTCAGTGCTTATTGATTTTTTTAGGGAAATACTTTGTTTAGTTTTCTGTTATTAGGATTGCCCAGTGGTAGGCACATTTGAAAAACTTTCTAAAATTCATTTTTTACTAGCTTTTAAAATGGGAGGGAATCTAAGCTTCCTCAGGAGAGAGGCTGATTATCATGGCAGTGATCATGAAGTAGATTTGACTCAAGGGTGACTCAGTGCAAATAAGAGAAGCCGAGTGTGGGGTCAGTACAGCAGCTTGTGTTGCTGACAGGAACCTGTATTTCATACATAAGGTAAGGTGGTTTATTTGGGGTGAAGTGTAAGTCTGAAGAGCAGTCTGACCACGGCTTTCATCAGCTATTGGCCATAAAAATGTGTCTCACCATGATTAACCAAATGATGTTGCTTTGCTTACCTGTAAAGAAAACAAATGTTTTTTATGACCTTATTATTTGGGAATGAACTTGCTGGAGTTTTACTGACTGATGAATCACTAAACAGACAAACACGTGCTGCCTAAATGGAAGTTATAAAAATTATACTTAAGCTTTTTCTTTGCTTACTGCAGTGATTTCTCAGTTTGTCTGGGTCTTGCTCTAAATGTCTAATAGCTTTTCAGTCAGGTTTGATTTGTCTGGTCTCCATACCTCAGGAGCTTCCTGAGGGAATTCTTCCTGCATGTGAAGAACGTGGAGAATGGTTTTACGTGGAGAAACAGCTCAGTGGAGACCGCAGCAAAACCAAACCTGCAGACTTCAGAAGGGATGAAGCACTCTCACTGAGTTCTCAGGAACACTCCTCTATTCTCAGGAGCCGAATTTGAGACTTAGAATTACACTGTCTAGGCTAAATAAGGGTATTACCTGATTTCTTTAAGGGGAAAAAGCAACTCATATTTTCCAGGGGAAAGGACAGGTAGAAGTACCTGCTTACCTTTCACTGCCCTTTGAAATTTGGGCTTTTTTTCCCTAAATTTGGAAAATGCAAGTAACACAGAGATGTGTTTCTCTCCCTAGACAATAGTCTAGTATTTAGAATAAGATTTTTATTAATGTTATTATGAATCCAAAAAAAAATTGGACATAGTTGTTACATGATGTAAATCAAATGTGCTGTGTGGTCTCAATTTTTCTTAGCATATACAACATTAGAAGTATATTAGAAGTATTTAATTATAAGTTTACAAGTAAGACTGCCTCATTATACTAGTGTATTTTGAATATGTCTGTATATGGACAGACACAAGTTCTATATGGAATCATAGCATCATAATTAGATTGGAAAAGACCTCCAGAATCAACAAGTTCAATCTTTGACCGAGTACCACCATACCTGCTGAAGCATATCACAAAGTGCCACATCTACTTATTTTTTGGACACTTCCAGGGATGGTGATTCCACCACTTCTCTGGGGAGCCTGTTCCAGTGCTTAACCACTGTTTCAGTGAAGAAATATTTCCTAATATTCAACCTGAACCTCCCTTGGTGCAATTTGAGGCCTATAGAGGCCTAGCTACATTTAGGACAATAAATGAGTAAAATGCATTGTGATACAGTATTTGGAATGAAGATAACTTCTACATCCAGGTAGAAGTATTGACTGTATTTATTTCTTCTGATCCATCCTAATCCACTGATCATGCAAACTTTCCTCACTCTCAGGTGAGGTCCTTCTATGTAAATAAGGTTCCCAGAAAATCTAATAGGACATGGGATATACTTGAGTTCTTCTAAAGTTCTTGGAAACTAATAGTTACTGCACAAGATGTTGATATACTTTTGAGTGGTTTGTGACAGTAGAATGCCTCAGAGGATCTATGCAATGGCCAGGGCCTGCAAAATGATAAGCAAGAAGTTTAAGACATCAGGGTGTAAGGTGTAGAAAGCATTTAGTATAAACTCTGCATCTTTGGGTTTTTTCTGGTTCTTAACTATAATTGTAAAACAGTAATAAATAGGTTTAATTAATGAGAGGTAACACTATAATAGATGAATATATTCTGTAATTCCAGTAGGCCAAAGAAAGTATTTATGTAATGTTAATGAACTCCTCTCATTAACTAACATAGTTATCTTTTTTTCTTTAATTTGAATTTCCAAAGAGGAATTCCAATATTTTACTTACATGCAAATGAGCAGAGCTGCATTCAAAGGCAACGAGGATATCTTTTTTTTGGTTTTTTAACAATCTTTGCTTGTAAAGACCCCTTGAAAACTTTTAAAAGTAATGTAATTTCTACAGAAATATTAAAATGTGCAATTGTCCATGTAATAAGTTGCTCTGAGTGCATGCACAGCTGATGTGCTCTGTGAGAATATTTGCTAAAGCTACCTCTGTCATTTCAGCATCCTCTGCAAGTCCATATGAAGGAAGCTTTGCAAAGTCCTGTTTACTTAGGACTAAAGCTTATTGTGCTTCTGAGTAAAATACAGGCAGGCATTTTCATTGGGAGCACAATAGAGTAAGTGGGGAAATATTATACCTGAACTGCTGGATTTTTCTGACAATCTTGGAGAGTGTTTGTGCTAATATAAATCACATACTCTTAGCTTGACTAAGATTCAACAAATGGGAAACAGAAATTATTAAATTCTTTTCAGGAAAGTTGAAGTCCATAATACCTGTTTATATTCTATCTCCGTTTTTTCAATTAAACTTGAGTGAATCTGAAGTAGCTAGATTTCGTCTAAATCCACACAGCTGAGGAAACCTGTGCTTGCTCTTTCTCTGAATTTTCACTGAGGGGCTTTTATCTCCCCCTAATCCCACCATTTCTGTCAGGACATAATCTCTTTCTCAAATTTACATTTTAATTACAAGGCCAGCTGAACTAGCTAAAATCAATAATGTCAGCATTCAGCAGCCTAACTTCAGCTGAAACCCCAGCCTCTCTCTTTCCTTCTATCGATCTGTCTTGTGAACATGGTCTACTTTATTGCTTCAGGCAAATAGGTGCCATTTGGTCAATTTAAACAAAAAAGGGGATTTAAACATTTTTATGATTCTTTCTCAGAGCTGCTATTGGAACAGTTTGAACCCAGGTACTGTACTTGTGTTAAATAAACCACACAGAGCAGCAGAATTCTTAATATGAATTTTACTTTAAAAACTGTACTTAATCTATATCTTAAAACCAAAACAAAGCATCCCCACCCTGACATTGGACACCATGCAGCTGGGGCTGTCTGCATGGTGACTCTCGTCTTTATCTTGTTTGCAAAAAACTAATTTCATGCACAAATATTTTTTAAAAACTCCACGGTGGAGGTGGTATTACTGATGTTGTAGTGTATTTACCTTTAGCTATTTTTCTGTTAATGGTTTAAAATAAGAAATCAATGAGAAAATATTTTGCTCTTGTAACTCTTAAGAATTCCTATATTGATCTTTTGGATGTGATTTTATCTGTCTAAATGTCACATTGTCCATTTATCTCTCTTGCCTTTTCTCTGTGTTGCTGACTGCTTGTCACTGCTGTTCCCCTCCTCCTCCCCAACAAAATCAGTGTAGTGAACAAGCAATCATGTTTTCTGTAAACAGCATAGGAAACAAATGGAAAAAAAAATAGGGGTTTCTGAGATCTTTATTGCATATGCACTTTTAATACACATGCACATTTTTCTCTAAAGATGAAAGAAAAGGTGCTATCTTCTGACACAAGCTTGCTATCTTCTGACTTTTTACTATTTGTAAATAGTACACATGCTTTAAACAGTATGTTGCTTTAAACAATGCTTTTCAGAAAGTCTCCTTTAAAAAAAAAGGAAAAAAAGAAATTTAAAATTCTAAATACAGTCTAAGCAATCCCATGTTGCAGATACAGTCTATGACATATTCTTCTCAGTTAACCTTGTTCATGCCAAAGGGCCTGTTTGTTTCTGTCATAAAAGGAAGTTCACTTTTCCAAATACTGATGATACTTAAGTATGGTTATAACAATCTTCTGGGTTAATTCTGTTTCACTTTGATACAAAGCACCTGAGAGGGGCTTTTTCCCTTTCCAGCCTATGACAAGAGCTGAGAAGGAGCCCTGTCCTGCCCCCCTTTTCAAAGGCATAAATTCAAAATTCCTGCATTATTATTTCACTGAAGTGCTGTTTTAAAAGAACATTTTTGTGGAGGCACCATTATTCCTTTCAAAGAACAAGTCTGCAGCCTAATAAGTGTAATAAGATAATTTCTTTTGCTATTTAGCCTAGATATTTCTCTGCTTAGATCCATCCTATTATATTTAATTATCATTTCCCTTATTCCTGGTTCTTCTGCTAATTTTGATACATTTTCCAATGCACAGATCAGTCCTTTAAATTACTTTTTAACAGTGTTCTTTAAAGCCTTATTGACTTCAGAGGGGAGGTTGGATAACACGGTGAAGATGGTGTGTTCACAGCTTTCACAGGAGTGTGTGGTGTGGGCAGGAGTGAGTAAGGGAGTATTAGTGTCAGGGGTCCTCAGCAACATCACCAGCCAACAGCAGGGTGGCCTGTGGCTGCCTACAGCTGGGATGCAGGGTCTAACCTCCAATCTGAGGAAATAAAAATTAGAAAGGGATGATCCCTTTTTGTATCACGGTTCATGCTAACTTCAGTTCCCAGGAACCATTGGACAGCTTGAGCAGCACTGTCTTTGCAGATGCACTGCCTTAGGAATGCAGCTTTGGTTTTGGGGTGTTTTCTAGAGAGCAGAGCAAGAAGTTGGGGAAAAACTGGGTTTGACACCAGCTTCAGACTGCGGTGAATGTCTTTCTGTCCCCTCTGCAATCCTTCCTGCCTGTGAATGTTTGGACTGTTGGGTACTTACTAAAGTCTTTCTGGGACAGCTGCCAGACTGGTGCTACTGAAATACTCACTCTCAGGTGTGTGTTCACTCCTGTGGGGTACTACATGATACTCCAGTAGCCTTTTCTTAGGAGAGGTGGAATGCATCAGCCTGCCAGAGCTGGCTCTGGTCTCTCTATGGAAATGGAAAAATACTATCACACCCACATTGCATCTTGTATACTTACTTCAGCCATCTTTGTGTCATGCACTGGGTAAGCAGAAGGAATGTATTGAGCTGTCATGGGAGAGAAAGTAGAAAACAGAGAAGTCTCTGTGAGAGCTTGTTAACTGCTGTTGGCTAGTAGTCTCATCCTCTTTCCTTCTCCAGATCCTATTTCCTTCCCTCATTGTTTTGAAGGAGACAGGTAAGCCATCTGCTGCCATGGTCATTACTGCTCTTGCCCTTAAAACGTTTCCCTTCATTGTTACCAGTAGAAACCATATTAGAGAGAGACTTGGGATCTCACATGGTGTTAGAAGAGTCCTCATCCTTGAGAGTATTCAAGAGTGATCTCTTTTTTTCTGGAGAGAGTTGTATTCAGAAAATCTAGGAATGATACCATTTGCTGTATGCAACAAAATTTAAAGGCACAGAAGCCAGATTCAAATGGATGTTTGCTTTTGTTTCTCTTCTCCTTCTGAAAGGCTCCAGCTCTCTGGATTTTGAATTAGGATTGTCAGCTCTCTCTGGGGAGAGTATGTCCAGGAACTTGGTTAAACAGGAGGCTGACAGGGCATCCTTCTCAGTGCCCTGAGCTTGGAGCTTTGGAAAACAAAGATGAGATGTCATTCCCTGCACAAGGACTCAGTTCCTAATCTTGGTACTTGGAAAATGTAGACCCATATGTATCCAGGGGGTGGATCTTGATGGTTGATGCCTCAGCACCTTGACCTGTGACTTGAGTCAGCAATGCCATGGGTTGCACTCCATGGGCTAAAGGGAATGAGTGGTGCAAATGAATCAAGGTCAGAATGAATTACTGGAACATTTTAAAAGGTGGAAAGAGGGGTCAGGGTAAATATTTCTAATTTTGTTTGTGGAAAATATGTTTTTCTCTGAAATGAAAATATTTTGTGTACCAAAGCCACCTGCCACTATGGGTCTTGCAATTTCCTCAGAGGGCAGGTCTTAGATATCACATTAGTGTTTCCTTTTCTACTTGATGTCTTGTGATACATTTAATGACTAGCAAAACAAGAATACTTTTGGATGCAGCTTCAAGACTGGCTATAATTGGGCAAGAGACATATAATGGCTAAAATATGTTAGTTAAACTTTGGCTGATTTTCATAAGAAGGCTGAGATAATTTGCTAAAAACTTTAGTTTTGTGAAACCATGACCTTCTTGTATTAATTTAGAGGGGTTTGGGGGTTTTTTTTGAGGGATGCGACCTTGCATTTCAATAAATTATTTTATAAGAAGGCTTTCTGAGGAGACAAATACAGTCTGTTACATTAGTGTGAGGGATCTCATCTTTCCAGCTTCAGCTGTCATTGGCTGAAAAGTTCTTGTTTCCACTCCTGGCTAATAGAACTGCTTCTCTAGCTCAGCAAGTAGAGGCAAGTGCTGTCTAACTGCTCGGCCTATCTGATTGCATCCTTACAGCCCATGCTGACTCTCTAATCTGGCTGTATAAAGTAATTAAGTTGCCCCACGGTAATTAAGCTGCTGATGCTGAACATCAGTGCCTGGTGCTGCCCTGCAGAGGGGCTTGTTCCTCAGGTGTAGCTCAGGCCTTTACTGTCTGTGGAGCACACTCTGGGAGGGGGGGGGTACTTGCTGCTTCTGCTAGCACTTGGATGTTTCCTCTTGGCAAATTGTGTAGTTTAGTATCTGTGAAAGAAGAATGTTCTCTGGATAATTCCTTTTGCAGTTATATTTAGGAATTGAAACTCAACTCAGTGATGCTGCTCCTTAACAAATCAGGAAGAAGAAGAGGCTGTTTTGTTTTACATTCTCAATATGGTAACTGAGATTCATCAAAGAGCAGGGGTGTGCCTCACACGTGCTTTGTTTTTTCATTGGATGTGCTTCCCAGCCAGCTGTTCTGGGTGATGATGGTTCCCCTTCTTATCAGTCCTGTGTTGCAGTGAATCCCCATCCAGATGTGGCTTCTCCTTGCCAGGATGGAACAGTTTCAGCAGGATTTTTTGCTGAGACACCACAAAGAATTCATCTTAGCAGACAGAAGGATATGGATGTGTGGCTTTTTTTTTTTTTTTGCTTTCTCCTACTCTTAGATGTCTTTTGGGGCTCTAGGTGTTAAACAGTAGTGCCAGTAGTTCCTTTCTTCTATTTTACCTTAATATAACCCTGAATACAGAAATGATGTACCAGTAAGCAGTTGTGACACTGGAAACTTATATACAAAAAGCAGTATTGCAGTTTGGGCAAACATGTACTGTAAAATCCTTCTTTCCAAGGTGAACGAAGTAACATCATTCTTTGTTGTCACATCATGTCATACAAATTTAAAAGTTGGTTTGCTGTAGTTACTCAGTATATATCTGTTCCAAAATGAGAAAAATTTCACAGGCAGAAATATAACAGAGTGGGATTGATGTCCAACGCAAACTGAAAGCTGTAAGACATGTAATCAGCACTCTGGGCTGCTTGGTCCCACTGTGAGGGTGGGAGAAGTGAGTCACTCCTAAACACCAGGTTTTTTTGCAGGGCTAGAACCCCAGGCAGCTCCAAAAGCTCCGGTGGGGAAGGTGTCAGCAGGACCAGCTCCACTGAGCTCCCGCGCGCAGCCGAAAGGGAACGAAGATGAACTTGATCCAACCTGTGCAGCTGCCACACTGAAACTTTTAAGAGACAAACTGCCAAAGTTACCACCTCCTCACACCAGGTTAGCTTTGTTTTAATTCTTGTAGAACCCTCTCCCTCTTGTGTTTATTAGTCACAGCAGCACACAGAAAAGCATTCATGAACTAGGCAGGCTGCTAAGGCTGTCTTGGTTTCAGTTTGAAGTTACGTTCATTGCTTAATATTTGGGATTTTGCTGATGTTTACACCAGGATCTTAAGGAGTCTTTTACTTTCCAATTAATTTAGCTTTTATTTGGTGTAAATGGCCTTTATGAAAATATACTGTTCCCTTCTTTGCTAACAAAAAATCATATCCCTATTTATTCAGGCGGTTTTTTGTTTGTAGCCAAACAGAACGTATCCTAATACTAAATTAGCAACTAGTTTCAACCATCACTTGGTTCCCCAATAACTTTAGCTGTCAGTGCTACCTGGAGGAGTGTTACAGTGGTTCATATTTGTTGTCAGTACTGTTCAAATTTTGGTAGACCTCCAGCCTTGCCTAGCATTTATCTGGGATTTGAGATAAAACTGGGAGTCACCTACTTAATGGCATATTCCTGGAAAGGCACTTCTGCATTGGCCAAGAAAGCACCCAAAACCTAGCAAACTGGAATGTAATCTGAGAAAGGGGCTTGCTTCATTAGAACTCCAGAGTTTGGAGCATTCAGGTGTACATTATGACTTTTAATCTTTAAAAATTGAGTGTTTCAGTATGGTGACTAAGACTGTGAAGCTCTGTCAGTAAGAGTAATGAATTCTGTAGTGGTATTGCATGATGAGTATATTGCAAGGTGGAATTTTGTCAACAAAAGAAAGACTTTGCAATCTGTGTCACTGCCATGCAAACATGGGCATGAATTTACCATAGTAAGTTCTTTATAAAAATGATTTCCAGTACCACATCTGTAGCTCCTGCCTAGATCTAAGGTAATATTAGTGTTGGTCATCTGAAAAATCTAATGAAAACAAAGAAAAAGTTGTTGTGA
Source organism: Corapipo altera (assembly GCF_003945725.1). Lineage (NCBI taxonomy): Eukaryota > Metazoa > Chordata > Aves > Passeriformes > Pipridae > Corapipo > Corapipo altera. The sequence goes on from NW_020884947.1 coordinate 1,047,648, forward strand.
TCATTGCTGTTTTCTGTGTTGACTTTTCATCAATTTTCTCCAGTAAATCTGCAACTCCTGAGGCAGCAGCCTTGGAAGATCCTGATGGTAAGAGAAGAAAACTAGAGGAAGAAAGAGCTAAAGCTCCCCTCATGCCTTTTGGATTAGATCTTCACTACTGGGGAGAGGATCAGCCAAGTGCTGGGAAGATTCTCAAGTAATGCTCTTTTTCTTTTAAGGCAAATTAAACAAATAAATAGATTTACTTGTACTCAGAGGTCATGCAGTGGGGTGACTGCTATTTCTTTTGATAATTACTTTTCTCCTTTCCCTTGTGTTGTAGGACCCATAAACAAAGGTAGAAATTCTACCTCTAAATGTTATTTGTTTTGAGAAGATGTGATACTAATTAAATATCCTTTGATGCTTCAAAGCACATTTTTTTTCTGCTCTTTTCATGTGTGCAGCATGGAATCAGTTACTCCAATTTAAGTTGGCACCTCATTATGCAAAGTGCTCTGCCCAAGTGCATGATAGACATTCCCTCAGCTGGAGACTTTGCTGTCTAAATAAGTAGCAGGCAAGGCAGGAGAAAGGCTGGGGAGGTGTCATGGGTATTTTTTCTGACTTTACAGAGTGGTAGCTGAGGAAATTGATATGCTTATTCAGTGTCACAAGAAAAAGGTGGCAGTTACAGGATTTGAATTTGGATCTTTCACTTGCCATTCTTGTCTGGGAAGGTTTTGTGTTTCACGAGTCAGTGCTGACTTAGGGAAAGCTTGAGCAGTGCTGGGGAGAAGAGCTGGTAGGTATCCATCAGAACTTGTTTCTAGGAGTCAGTTATAAACCCCTTTTAGTATTTTTAAATGCAAGTTGGGATGCAAAGTCTTCCCTTTATGTATAAGTTTCCTTTAAGTCCACCAGAACTTTACTAGCAGTATGTACCATACCTGGCTTGAAAAAGTCAAAAATCATTGACTGGCTGGGTTGCAAATCAAGCTCTTATGTTCTTAGCAGTATCACTGTAACTTAGTTTGTTTTCTTACCAAAACAAATTGAGAAAACCAACCCATGATCACAGAGTTAAGACAGTGTTGGCAGAACAGAACAAAGGGAAAGCTTTGCCCCTGTACCAGATTGCATAAAATGCTGAGTATCCTTTAAATTACTGAAAACTGGTGCACTTGGATAGATAACAGTGCTCTGCCACAGTCACTCCAAGCTTTGGGTTCCATCTCGTGTGGTGTAGGCTCTTCAAAACCTGTAAGATGGTTGAGATTTTCAGCAGGGCTTTAAGAAGCATTTGTCTGTGATAATGCCAAAAAGGAAGTAAGGCCTTATTTTACGTTGCAGATGAGTTACACAAGTCATAAGTGAAATCAGAAGCATATTTCACTCCCTGTCTGTTTTGTGCTGTACTGTTTTATTTTTATGCTTCCCAATAAAATAGAGGGCACACTTCTGAACCTTATAGTCTATAACTACAGATATGCCAATCTAACTAAGGATAATTTAAGTAACTCTGCACACACAATACCATTGACCCCAGGTATAAAATATATTTATTGAGAAATTAAGGTAGTTAATGGCCAACTCCTTTACCTTTTCTGTATGCACACATACTGACTCTATAAGATGTTTAGGGAAAAAAAGCAAATTGGAAAACAGACAACACATATGGGATGTGTATGGAATTTGAATTTTTTAAATTTGAAGAGGAAAAGTCTTTCCACTTCACTTCCTTAGTAGTATACTTACTTAGTCATAGCATCTACAATAAATTAAGATTTTGATAGTGAGAAGATGATTTTCTAAAGAAGTTTTGTTTAGCTGGTAAGTGGTGGTGCATCACCTTCTCTAGAAAGTGACAGTAACTGTGAGCTCGACAAAGGTTTGGGCTGAACAATTTTCCCTACTTCTGCCTTCACTCACACAACTCATTAAACTAGTTTAAGAACTCTTAAAATGAGTTTATGAAACTGTAGTAGTACTTTATATTTCTTTTTTTGGGGGGGTAGTATATACAGCACAGTGTTGTACTGTGTAGAGTCTTCTGTCAGCAGACTGTTTTGGATAGCATGGACCTTCTAAACTCATCTACCCTCCTCCTTGAATTAAATCAGCTTACTCTTGGGAGCAGAGTAGGATAGTTGGTGCAGCACTGACTCTGGCTAGGCTGTTTGAATTAGCCCATTTTGCACTTGCTTCAGGATCTCTGTAAGTGTCTGGTTTTAGAGGTTACATCTATTCAATTTTTTTATAAGTTTCCATTAATTTAGGACTTAAGATGTTCATAAATTTGGTGAAAGAATGCAACATTTCTCCAGTAGCTTGTCTTTCTTTTAGATTTTTGTTAGCCATTATTTGTCTTGTATTCCTCCTCATGTATTAAAGCTTCTATTATTCCTCTGGATCAGGAACACTCTATAAGTGTGAGTGAGATGTTGATCTTTTTTATCTTTTGGTTGATTATCTGTTCCCCTTCTGATTCATCTTACAAATGTTTTACTTGTCACATGCATAATTTTTTCAAACAAGTATCTGCCCTTTTAAAATGTTGCTTAACTTACCACAAGAAATCAGAAAACTTTGGGAATTACCACTGCTTTTTTCTTCTCTAACCTGCTTATAAGTCATGTTGGGAAAAAGTAAGTTATATGCCTGTAGGAAACAATAGTATTTATTAATATCTGTGTAGGAATTAGGCTATCTTAAGTCCAGTCCCCAAATACTGATCAATGATACGTAGAGTAAAACATAATTTTAATGATTTTTTACATTTGTTGGATGCATATTTAAGGGAAGTGAGACAGAATAATTATTAAATAGAACTGTTTCCTGATTGGAAAGGTTGGCATGCACAACTGTTAAATGCTTCTTCATTCTCATGTAACTGTAATTTGATAATTTAGAGGGGGAAGGGAGTTCAGACCACCAGAGGACACTAGAATTTTACAAAGAGTTTCTGCAAGACTACCATGCACATAAAAATCCTGCATGGTGTCTTTTTAGGAATGCTGTCCCCTCTGTGTGGCTGCAGAGTTAGTAACACAGAGCTAGCAGTCAGTCTTGTTTTCAGCATTGCATTAAACTAAGCAAATAATAAATTTATTTCATTCTTCTGTTCATTGTCTTGCCATATAATTCCTGAAGCTAAAATACTGTACCATTCGAATGTTGGACTAAAGTCATACTGATATATTAGAAAGACTCTTAGGGTTTGGGGGTTTTTTGTGTATGCTATAGTTTGCAGAAATGTGTGTAATTGAAAACTTTTTGTATAACCAAAAATTGTGGAAACATATTATTATGTTTAATGCTGAGCTAAGGTCCTCTGGAACTCTTTTACCTTTATCTCCTAACCTACCAGAAGGAAGTTATTTGTACTTTATACAGGTTTGTATTTATCTGGAACTAATACGAGGTGTATTCGATTAAGAACTTACTGGATAGAATCAGTCTGTTTAATAAGGATTCTACTTGTTGAATGTTTTTCTGATGACTTGGCAAATCATAAAGATGCTTCAAAATTCGCTTAATCCCTTTTTTAACCTAGTTCTAATCCCTTTACATAGTTTTAAATGGTCAGCTGTTGCAGTAAAACCAGCACCTGTATATGTTGTAGGTTGCTAAGGTCAGGTATTTTCCTCATCTTTTTTTTTTTCCCCTTGTCATCTGCTGAAAACTTGCTTAGATAAAATTCATCAAAACTCTTCAGGCCCTCTAAAGTAAGTCTTTCAATTGCTGGCTTATGTGCTTTGCTGAATTGAGATTGGTGTGACTAGTGAAGCCAGTGATCACGGATGTGTGGCTCTGTGGTCCGCAGAAGGCAAAGTCTCAGAAGTAGGAATGACATCCAAGGATACGAATGATTGAGAGGAATTGGATGTGGATAGAGAAAAATCCTCTCAAATAAGTCTGGAACTGATTGGGTGGAAGAGCTGTGTAGAAGAAAGGGATTGTAAAGTGTCCTTTGTGAAGTTTATGTCCTTATTGAGACATTTGTCATTTGGTATCTCCATTTTGCTTGTAATAAGCAGCAGACATGGAAGCTGGAATTTTTCTTTTCTTAGTTTAGCTGTACTTTTTTCCTCTTCAGATTCATATTTCATTAAATTTTAGGTGAGATTATTGTTGTTTAGCATCAGATATCTTAGAATTAGATACCTAAACTTAAGCTAGTCACCCTAATTTCTTTCCATGATTAGGAGAAAGAAACATTTACCATCAGAGAGACAGTCATTGCCTTCTAAGATTAGCATCTAAAATGAGTCAGGTAATTGCCCTCTGCACTTGCCTGTTTCTCATTACAGACTATTGGCAGCTTAGGATGGCTAAAATGAAATTATGTGAATGCTGTTGAGAAAATTTGGAAAAACTACATCACTCAAGGGTCCTCGCTGCCCTTCCCTCCCACTCTCTATGTCCACTGACATGGCACTGATCTTCTCTGTATGTTTGCCTATATGTGTCTGTAAATATAGGTGAGGTGCCTAATTTTAAAACAGATTTTCAATGGATAACTGAATTTCCTAGAAGAACACCTGCTAATTTCTCAGACTTACAGGCACTGTGAAGGAGAACCTGGAGGAAAGACTCTGTATAAAGCTCAGCTGCTTGTTTGCTCTTTCCCTTGATCTCAGTGTATTGCAACATACTCTGATTTCAGCTCCTGCTTCTCTGCTGCTGCAGGAGTACAGTTAAGATCAAGCTGTTTCCTCCTTGATCTGTCTTGTGTTTAATCATAGAAGTATTTTGTTATGGAGAATGTTAACTACAGAATTACAAAGTTATTCACTGACTGTGATATCGGATAACTGACTCTAGATGTCTGATCATGAACTAAAGCCAAGTACTTGTAATAGCTTAGCAGGTTAAACAGGAAATCAATACTAGAGAGACTTTGGTGATATTTTGAAAGCATCTTCATAATATAGGAGTCATAAGAAAGACTAGTAGAGTCATAGAGGTTTTTTAAATTCACTAATAAAGCTTCCCTTCCTTTCACATGTGAGTTCAGCACAGGTTGATACTGGCATCTTTATGTGCTTTCTTACAACTTTGTGGGTAATTTTCATCTGTTGTTTTCCCAGATTTACATCTGAGCATCGATTTTGGGCACCCAGTGAAGTAGAGGAAGAGGTGGAAAATAAAGAAATAACGGAAATGTTAAAAACCAGATATATAACATTCGCTGGCAAGTTTGAGCCAGTGAAACATAAGTGTCGGGCACCAATGCCCGATGGGAGTCTGTGTGAAAGGCAAGATCGGGTTAAGGTAGGCATCAAGTTATATCACTTCCAAGGTCTGTGCTATCTGAAGGAGATCTCCCTAAAACATACACATAAAAGTTTATTTCACGTTGTAAATATAGCTCAGGGGAGTGGAAGAACTCTGTGTGTCTGGAGAAGTTCATTGTTAATATTTGCTTCATGTGGGAAACAGCCTTTTGGTAAAGAAGCTGTAAACATTTAAAGAGCTCTTAAATGTTTTTGGCATTCATTATAGGTTATTTGTATTTTGTTTATTACTGTGATGTGTGGCACTAAGGCAGAAATAGGTATTTTTTTGCTGAAAATTTTTCCTCATTTAGGGGCGTATTTGATATTACCTGATTTTAGAAACTTACGTGTTTGAGGGGCAAAGAAATTTTATTTACAGATTGAGTTTTATGAAAGCTAAATTCTACACAGCCTCAAAATTATGAGTTTTGTTGAGCAGAACTAGTTTGCTTAAATACTTCTAGTATCCCTATTTTTCCTGTATTATCTGAGATTGAAGGATCTGAATGCATGGAAATAATTTAATGGGATTAGCATAAATGATGCAGCATTGGTGCCCTAGTTCCAGACTTAACAGGATGTGCTACCTGGTCTCTTGAAATAGGATATTTGTATCAAACAGACCTCATTTCTTTAGGATTCTGAACATATCAAACACATGATGTTTATGGGATTCTAATGTTTTCTAAGGTGGACTGGGAATCACATGTGGTTTTGTTGCTCAATTCCAGTGTCCAGCTTTAAGTCGTGTTGAATAAAATGTAAGCATTTTCTTTTCATTCAAAAGTTTCATGGGGTTTTTTTTTTCCTCTTTCTTTCTCAAGTGCCCTTTCCATGGAAAGATAATTCCTCGGGATGACTCTGGGATTCCTGTGAATGCAGAGGACAGAGCCAGAGAAGAAAAGATGAGGTTTGAGAAGCAAGCAGCCCAGCCAGGTCTGTGTCAGCATAGCATCTTAAAAAAAAATTAAAATTAAAAAAAGTATTAGGCAGAGGTGGGAGATACCTGTTACCTCTTTCACTCCTAACCACATTCTCCCATTTACATTCCAGGTGATTTTAATTTGCAGCTCATTTGCTCATATGATGAACATGGATACATGTGTACACGGAATAAGGTTAACGTTGCATTTGTGCTTTATTTCCAGTAGTTACTGTAATGTTCCCAACACTGCTCAGACAGAGGAGTTATAGCCTTTGTCTTAAAGGAACATGTTTATCAAGAATGATTAAACCTTTTCCCTGGGAGATGCTTGACAGTAACTGTTCCATGCTTCTGAAAAGAAGTCCTCTAATGTTGCTGGTACCTAGCAGTGGTGATTTGTGCAATATAATGATGATATTATTGGGATCATTGTGTTTCCATGAATACTGGGAGAGGATATGTTTTGTCACAATGTGAGAACTTGTTTTTCCTGTATCTGTTCATATCTCTCATAGTCTATATTTCCCATATCTACTGACTTACTACTTGTGTTTTAGAAGGAGAATTTTTGGCCTTGTTATGCTGTGCGTCTGTGCAGCATTGCTACAAAATCCTCTGAGCTAGGGAAGCGCTCACCTTGGGCTTTACTTTATTGGCATAATAACTATTCTGCAAGTTCTGGTAGGGATGTTTGTGATGGGTTTGAGGAAGGCAGCAAGCAGAGCTGTGCTGTCTAATTGTTTACATGTGCAGCACTCTGGATTTTGATTTTAGGCAATTGTGAATGGGCAACAAAATGAATGGCCTTCTCCTTACATCTTGGCTGCAGCTTTCAGGTGTAAAGGGGAAGGCTTATCTTTCCCCAAGGTTATTATTTGAGCATTTTTAGGCAGAGTGCAGCTCTGGACTGCTAGGTAAGGAGTGCAGGGAATGAGAAGAACAGCAGGCAATGAGTACCTGGGCAGGAGGACTTCCAGGGGGAATAAGAGACTTCGTTGCAATAGTACAACTAAACCTCATTAATGATAGACAGAAGATACCTGGGGGCTGCAATGAGGAAGGCACTGGAAGTTGATAGACTGCAAAGGAAGACAGGAGAGAGGGATCTGTCCAGCAAAGACATAGTGTATAATTGGAGGGGACAGATTTGTTTTCAAAGCTTTTCTTTAATCTTCCTTCTTCCAGCAGGACTTACTTTTCTCTGTTTTAAACTATTTATTCTAGGTAAGTATTTTGCATTCTAATTAAACTCACCCATGGGCATTAGTATTATGATTTCTTACAGAATACTCCCTTGAAGGAGTTAGTTCTCACTTAAGGTCTGACTGACTCAGTGTTTCAGAGTTAGACATATTATTAACGAAGCTACTGAACCTTCAATAAAACCTCTTCTGATCTGTATTCAAAAAGGTCCATGTTGAATTAATGTGCATTTAAACACACAGCCGACCCACCCAGTGTCCTTTAGTACTGGTTTGGCCATCTTTGAGTGACTGTGCTTGGCCATTAGAGCACCACACCAGTGCAGCAGTTACTGAACACCACCTGGTATTTGCAGGTGTCAAAGTGCTACTTTTCCAGGTGGTTTCCATCCCTGTCCAGGTGGAGTAAGTGTTTTAAACTGGCATCCAGCCAACAGCATGGACACTGTTGGACTGTCACAGTGAAAGGGCAGGAATGTGGATGTTGTGTTGAAAAGGAAAGTTCCCAGCTTGGTTATGAGGAACTAAAACTAGCAAGTTAAACTAGTAGGTGTACTTGAAATTTTGAACTAGAAACTAATACTCTGGTATAAAAATCACTTGCACTGAAAAATATTGATTCTTTTTTTCCCTGTGAAATTGCCATTGCTTGAGGCTAGATACAGTATTTATTTTTATTACAGTGTCAGCTCGGTGTTGTTAGAGGCTTCTCACCTCTGGCCCACAAGGATGTGTATGTTAGTCCCAAACCAGTGTTGGCATTGCATTACTGAGTGTGGTTGTTAAGCTGAGGTGTCACACAAAGGTCCATCCCATCTGGCTGGGAAAATGCTGCACAAGCTGTGGCACTTAATTTACTGGACAAAACCTTCCAGGTTTCTAAAGCCATACGTATACCAAGATGTCACTAAATACTTTTATCCACTGCTTTTTGTTGCTTTCTTTATTTCCTGTGCTTTGCTGGTTTTATATTTGCTTTATAATATTTTCATCAACTGTCATGGTTTGAGATTCTCCAAAATCCTAATTCCCTAGTCCTAGCTCCCTTGCACATCTCAACCTAATGTGGGATGATTCTTTCCAGACAAAACACACCAGACTCAAAGTGGGGGAAAGGGAGTATATTACAATGACTGTACAAATAAATACTACAATACATTATATACAACCTTAGCTATCTCTACCATGACATAAGTATTTACAATGGATCAGATCTCTTCTCCCCTCCAAATAAAAGTCCAGGAGGGAAGAAGGACAGATTCCTTCCACATTTAGGGCAGCAGCTCCTCTTCTGTCTTCCATGCACCAGTTGCAACTGGATTGTTGTAGCTGGATCTCTGTTCAATACACACAAGGGGGTCTCCAAGCTCCTCAGCTCTCCTTCGGTCCAAGCGAAGGCCTCACCTGTGGGCTGCCAGCAGGGACAAAACTCGCTTCACCACAGGTATATCACAAAATGCAGAGGCATCTTCGTGAAAGTCCCTTCCTCAGGGGTTCACCCCTGAGTCAGAACATCTTGAGCAGCATTCAGTTGCAAGTCCTTACCTCAAGAGTTCCACCAGAGCTCCTGTACTCTGTCTCAACTGCCAGCGTGGCAGCAGCAGTGGGGGGAGCAAGGTCACCCCCCTCTGCATTTCCATCCGGCCGTCCCGGTCCAGCTCCGGGACATCTTTGAGCTTCTTAACTCCTCTCTCTCTCTGGTACTGCTGTACTCCAAGACTCCTCTCAAATAGGAGTCCATCTACTCCTCCTCTCTCTCTAGGAGGGGTCTCCAAGGGTTTTTTGGGGGGTCTGGTTCAGTTCTTACCCCAAAAACTCTGTCTCTCTGCTGCCGGCTCTCTATCTCGGCTCGAGCAACTCTGAGTCTTCCTTGGCTGCATGCTGTTTACTGTTCCTTCAGTTAACTCTTGGCTCTTAGCCATAACCTCTGGACGCTGCCGCCGCTTCTGCTCTGTCTCTGCTCACTCACAGTGGAAAAACATCCCCCAGCTCACAGCTACAGACACTTAGTCCAGCTTAACACTGTTCCAAGTCTCTGTAGCCCCCAACTGGGGCTGGAGTTGGGCAGAGGCCCCCCCCAGAGGGCTCTTGCCCTCTCCTCGTGGCTCCTACAACATGGCCACCACTTCTACTACCCAAACTACAACTCTTCTCTTCCGTTTGGTTGTGATATGTTTATATTTTGCAGAAGCACTCATTGGCTAAATCTTCAAAACTTCAAAACTTACCACCCCCTGGGGGTTACCACTTTCAACTGCAGGGGGAAAAACTGATTCAAACCACTACATCAACCTTTGAAAATGGTTTTTTGTTTGCTCGAGGCTTGTGGTTTAGAGGGGTGTGTTTGGTTGGTTTGCACTGATGTTTGGATTTTGGGGGTTTTTTTTGTTAGAAAGATCTTGGAACAAGTCTGAGCAGTGTTGCTATGGAAAATATGCAAGTGGAAACCCACCGTACAGGGAGTGCTTTGGTCTTATGATTGACAAGAACATTTAATAATGATGACAGTTTGAAAAATGTTGAAAAAAAAAAAAATTTGGGGATCAACTGTGGGGTTAAATTGCACCAAAATTCTTCCCGTGTCTCCTTCCTGCTGGATGGTAGGTTTATTTTTATCTTTATGTGATTAAAAGGGGGAAACAGTTACATAAAAGTAATACAGTTTGTGTGATAATGACTATGTTTTGACAACACTGTCATTGTTATTATGGAGCATTTTTTTATCTTAGTATAAAACTTTAAACTCTAGCTAATGTCCACGAAATGGTGCTTTGGGCTCTCCAGTCCTGAAACAGTGAATCAGGTGGGATTACGCTGACCCGCTAATCTGCAGCGTTCATCCTTTTCCACTAGTTCTCACACAGGAGCAAATTAAGTGCCTATTTTTTGTGTCAACCCTGAAGAGTATCTGGTTTTTCAGCCCTTAGTGACTTGTTAACAAACAGGTATCAGGACAGGCTGGTGCAGGCAGGCCGCTGGCCACTCAGATGTGAAATAGCATCTCTTTACTAACTACAGTATTGATTCCCGCCTACCCTTGCAAACTGTGTAATTTTCTTTTCCCTGCTGCTAAACTCAGTAACAATGTATGAAGAGCTTTAGGGGCCCATCAATGCTCAAAAAGCCTGCTCTTCCCTGGCATTCTATTGATTTTTCTCAAAAGCTTTTAAATTGCTCCTTCATTTTACTCAAATGCTCATTTCATCTCTACTGGATGCCGGCATTTTTTCGTTGTGTTTAAACAATTGCTCCATTCATGGGGTTCCTAAACTGTGACGCCTTCTTATTACTGGGAGATAAACTGTTTAGACAGTTTTCCTTAATCTTGGATTAATCGTTCCTGTCTCTGAATTGTGCTGTTCTGTATTCCTTCACTATAAAAAAAAAAAAAAAAAATAAAGTCTGTGAGGTCTTATGATCTATCAAGTTTATGTGTTCCATTTTCTCCCTTTTTACCTCTTCTGCTCAGCTCTTGAACAGCTTCGTTTTCCTCCTGCTTTTTGGTGTGTTGGATTTTAATCAGTCCTTGCTTTCATGTATGATAGTAGGTTAAATCTAACTTTTCCTTGGAAAATTGCTCTAGTATTCCTTAACACCATGTTCTTAAGTGAGAACATTGCCTCTGACCTTCCTGAAATGTTGTTGCTGGTATTTGTCACACTCAGTGACCATGTTGGTGTATAAAAGAAATTGTATAGTCCTTTAGGACTGTTTATTTTTCTATATCTACAAAGATGTTCAGTAAGAGTAGTAGACTTTTTGTCTTACAATTTCTGAAGGCTGACAAACATGCAGGAAACTGCGATGAATGACTGGCAAGTCCTGTTGTTAAAACACAGATTATGCTGAGTTTGGAGCATGCTCTCTTTGAAATGGTATTTACTACATTTTTTTCAACCTCAAAATCTTTACAATTCAATGCAATGTTCCTGAATTTCCCCCTTGCAGATGTCCATCCTGCAGCCAAATTTTTACTTTGTACTCTGTTACCTTGTTCTGATACACAAGACTCTACACTGAAGGTGAAAGACCACGGCTTCCTCAAAGAGTTTCCAGTCTAAATTGTTCATGCTTTTTCCTGTGGTGGCATCTAGGATCAGAATCCATTTACAGTGTATGGCTGGATCCTGAAGCATTAAGGTTTTGATAAAACTGTAAAACAGGTTTTTGATTAGATAAATTAACTTGTACCATTGTCAAGAGAAGAAACTTGATTTAGATAATTAAACTGAGGAAATGTGGGATGCTTAGAAAGTAGTATCTTTTTTAGATGTAAAACGGGGCTCATGGAAAGAGGGTTGTTTTGTCCTATTCAAGAATTTTATTCCAGTTCATGTTTTAAAGCAAATATTATTAATGCAAAAAAGTCACAATATTGTCACCCCTACTCTGCTCAAAAGTTGACATATTTAATTTTTTTTAGATTTATTTTTAGGCTTATTCAGAATTTATTTCTGGAGATAAGTTCCTCAGCTACATTATTGGCATTTTCAATTTCTAAATAATAATCACTCTGTTTATGTCACCTCTCCTACATGGAATATTTTCCTTGGAATTTTACTGCTATACAACTGCTAAAACTTGACTGAAGTTTTCCTACAGAACAGTTTAACCCACAGCAGCCAATAACAGATACTCACCCCAGACTGGCAGTGCTTTTTCATCCAGATCTGTCATTTTGACCAATTTCTTTATCCTTCCCTTCCCTTGTGTGTGCAACTTAGAGCACAGTGACTCTGCCCTTGCCCAGTGGTGACAAGAACATGTTCCTTAGGAACTGCAAATCCTCCCTGGGTTTGGAGTTTCAAAGTCCATACTTTGTCTTTTAAACAGAGTGGAGGGATCCAGAATTCATGAGAGAAGTTGAAGCTGCTACAGGACTGGATCTTGGTTCCTCTAAAAATAATGGGAAAGGACAGAAGAAGCAAGGGAAGAAGAAAAAATATCCAAATCTGACAGACCTGAAGCAACAGGCGAACACTTCTCGTTCCCGGCTTGAGAAGAAAGTCTTCAATAAGTAAGATGCTCATATCTCTCAAGCCCGTTAAATTACTGTTTCTGTTTTGTTTCAACAGTATTTTCTGTTTCTACATTAACATACGCTTACTAAACAGCTTTCTTGGCTGACTGCAGAGCAGGAATGTCTTCCATGTATCTGAAGGATTAAGAATAGCAGGTACTGATGACTAAGAGAGAAATCATTTCTTTGAGAATGGTTTTCAACTAATTTACAGAATTTTCATATGGAAGACTTTTTTCACCCTTTCTCAATTTTTTTAAAATCCTTTGATTGCTGGGTTGGCTGCTCTGGATGATCATTTATTAATCAAATGGATGATACTTTATGTCTGCAAACAGTACCGGAGCTGGAAAGAAGATGACATGTTCTGAGTGACACACCTTACAGCATCAGATGTGCTGTACTGGTGTAGGTAGAGGAAAATGAAGTTTGTCCTTTTGAAAGCCTAAGATGGACTGTCCTGAGCAGAACTTCAGTTAATAAAAAATCCATCAAAACCCCTTGGCTTTTGGTGTGTAGCAGTGCCTTGGCAGTTGCCCTTGAGCCTCTGGTGTGTGCTCAGAGACCTTCCCAAACTTTTGACTACTGCTGGGCTTCCTTTCTCCCACTGTGGCTATACAAACTGCTACCTGGGCCTCCTGCAGAACCTTCCAGTCCAATAGGGACACATAGGGATCCCTTCCTGTGTGTTATTCAGTGTCACACTACCATTGCACTTTCCTCCTCCCTTACTGAGAATGTGCATTCAGCTGTTTAAGAAAAATATTCAGATCCTCGTTCACTTAACCCCTGCTGTCTTCTGTAAGTATCAAGGGCTGGAACTTGCAGTTCTCTTTGCTGTGTAAGAGTTTGGGGATGATTATTCCCTGTACCATAGACATGTGGTCACAGTATTGTTCCCTCCATGGTGCTGTGTCTGTCCATGGCCCTTTCCTCCCTGCCTATATGCAAACAGTAGCTCTTGGCCTGCATTTAGCTTGAGAAGAAACTGTTTGTGTGGGGTTGGCATTCACACATGTCGAACCAGTGTGTGTCCATGACTTACACAGACATAGATGAGTTAACTTTAATTAACCTTAAAGCAGGCACACCAGCTAGTTGAATGTGGGAGCCAACCAACCATCACTGAATGGGCTTTGGAACATACAGTAGCTCCATGTGTCCACTCTGTTATGCCATTTCTGATGTCTGTTCTTCCTCAGATGTGGCTGCAACATAAATTTGCCTAAGCAAGCGCTGGTCTGTATCAAATGGGAAGCAGCTGCAACTTTTTTAAGAGTTTCACATGTCAAAAATGAAGTAGTCAAAGGATAGTGAAAAGTTGTCAAATCAAAAAAGCAAAATTATTATTATAAAATCATTAGTGGTGGGTAATTCCCTAAACATACTGGGTGAGTTCAACAGTGTCCGAGGCACAATATTTTTTTAAAACTCTTTATTTTCCCTTTTCTGATGTAATGGTTATAATAACAAAGCCAAATCCATGTTGCTTTTAGTTACAGAAACACCACATTTTCTGTGTAATTCTCATGTCACCTGGTCTTAGTTAGAACTCTGAGACCTACAGTTCTAATGATCAGAATTCCATGTCGTGGTTTACTGTGGTTTGTGCTAATGATTTTGAGTGTGTGTTAGTGCCAGGCATAGGGAATCAAACCTGTCATGTTTTTAATAGGTTTCATGCTTTGCAGCACTAAACAAGATGATAACCTTGGCTCCTTATAACAACCCCAAATTACTTGAAATGTATAGGTGATAAAGCCAAGGCTCTAGTCTGCCAATAAAGCTAAGTGAAACTGCACACAGATCATCAAAGTGGGATCTCCTTTCATTTACAGTATCGCACAATCCAGTGGTGCTAATGTAAAACCTACATGACATGAAAGTGTCAAGGCCACTCTGCACTGCTAAAGGGTCACTTTTCTCCTACCAATTAGGTAATATTTGAAGTGCAAAACCATGACCGCATTTTCCTTACTCTGGTAACTTTAATTGGCAGAATTTTGTTAAAAGTATACCTCTACTGAGGTGTTTTTTCAGAATGTTGGTTTTCATTGCAGTTGCTGCTGAGAAAATCTTTAATCCCACCATTTAGAGCATTATTAAGAAGAAACCTCTGTTTTCAGATGTTTCAAAATGGCTTTTGAAATGAAGCCATTACAGAGAGCAGTTGGCCAAAACTGAAATCACCTTCTTTTGGAGATAACCATGGGAGCAGAGCTGGAATAGCCTGGAGGGCCTGATCCTGAAAAAGGCTTGGGCACACTACCAGGTGCACATCTTGTCTTTATTTTATTGCACAGCTTGCATCAGAAATGATAAAGACAGACTGTGACACTGTAGAGTCTGACACCACTGGACTTGAGACCATCCACTTTGTGTGATAGAAGTTGCCAACTGCATTTCTGGTGTAGGAATCAAAGGAGACATCAGTCCCTACCATGTTCTTCAGTGGGACAGAGTCCCTCAAACCAAGCCCGTGGCTGCTCTACCTCCCACGTCAGCAGAGCGTCCAGCTCTTTACCTGGAGATGTGTTAGGAGATAACTTCCTTCATAAGCAGAGGCATAAACTGAGCCATAAACTGAGCACACCTGCAAATATCAGCCTCAGATTGCTGAGCTTTTGTTCCAGAGGCAACTAAAGTTGTCAGTAAAAAGAATCCAGGCAAGAACAAGGCAAGGTGCACTCAGCTGTGCACAACAGTGCTGAGTTTCTGAGGGGGCAGATGTTCACAACAGAGCATTCTCTTGACTGCTTCTGCTGCCTTTTTTTCTGCTGTCTTAGCCCTCTGGATTTGTGAACCCATCCTCTGCCTTACCAGATAGAGGATATACAGACCTGCTCTCTCTGTGCCTTTTATGACAATCTATTTATGCTGTCTAGGCATCATTTTTCCTCACCCTCAAAATCTCAGCTGTGTGATCACCACTCAAAAGGTTTGTGGAGGGAAAAAAACTGAAGTTTCTCCCCTTACCCAGTTGAGAAGTAGAGCAGTCCCTCCCAAAAGAAATCTCTGGGCACCACCTTCACTGGGAGGAGACAATGGCAGCAAATAGGGCAGCAAAAAGAAGGCAAGCCTTCACTGGTTTTAGGAGCACCAGAAAGCTTAACAGCTCCAAAGTTCATTCCTTCATTTCCTTTTTTAATCTAAAGAACATTCCAGAGCCTTGTACAAGCACAGCAGGCACTGCAGAGGGCTCGAATGCTTGCCCATCCTGAGGCAGCAGAGATCCCATTCCCGCTCTATATAAGATATTGGACACACTGTCCTGACTGTCTAAACTCTAGGCATTTCTGCAGCAGTAACCTATCTCTCTGCATGGATATACACAACACTGTCTGGTGTCTTCCCAAACTAGTGTCGTGCTTGTGGATTAAAAGTTGCTGCTCAGAAAGGGGGATGCTGCTGGTGTGAGCAAAGGAGTCTTTAACTTGGCCCACGTCTGATAAAATGCGGTTTTAGTAACCTGTGAAAGTTGCTAAATGAATTATAGTTCCATGAAGTGAACAGCAAACTCTTTCCTCACACAAACATTCTAGACTGAGGGTCGGATTTCATAAGGGTTTCTGAGTATTGGTTTTTTTAAGATCCTGTTAGGTACTTTTAGTTATCATTTCCCTGAGAGCAATTAGGTGCATTTGAAGATCAAACTTGCTGTGTGTGGCTATCAGAAATAATGCTGGGAGGATGGAAGGCACAGCCATTAAACTGAAAGACTTGAATTTGTTTACTCCTGTTAATAAAATCATTGCTGAATTAAACTATTTATATTGCTGCAGCTAATTTAGTTAACAAGACAAATTTGTTCAGCCTCATCAATGCCGTGTTCAGAAGCCTGCTAGTGATTAATCATGGTTCTTTCTCCCCCCCATCCATAAACATTCTCTGAGATTGCATAGACTCAATATAATTGTTATTATTTTTTTGTTTCTCTTTCAGAGGTGCCATGAAACGGGTTGTGAAAGCCATGAACCGGGTGGACCAAAGAAAGCACGAGAAGTTTGCCAACCAGTTTAACTATGCACTGAATTAAACTGTTCATCGTCTTTGCCCTTGAGTGCAACTGCAAAAAAACCTTGATCAAAGATGTTTGTATTTATACTAAAATACTGTGCAAGGCACATTTTTACAGGGGTCGTTTTAAAATTGTTTCCAATTTTAACTTATTTGATAGTGAACATTAATTTTGGCAAAGGTGTGGTGGTACAGAATGGAATGCATTTAACAAGTTGATAATTATTTGAAATGTACGTGAAATAGAGATGTTTTGTGACTTGTACTCTGGGTAAAATCTTCAAGTTTCAGGGGTTGGTTTTTTCTTTCCTAAGGGACTCTTGTAATTTATCCTTCCTTTGCCAGCACGTGTGTTTAATTTGCCTACACGCTCATGCCTTCAGAACAAAAAAGATACCTTAAAAACAAATTAGATTTCTACCACGGATGGCAATGCACGGAGTGTTTGCTCAGCCTACTGTTCTAGAAAGTGTGCCACAGCAAGCACAGTGGTTCCTGCAGTACTTCTAAAAACCTCTTGTGTACACACTGAAAAAATCCAAATGTCTTCCACTCATGAGTGGAGTAGAGTTTGATTTCAGCTAATTGAAATTTGGTAGCTGTGGCACAGATGGAAGCGCTGAAATGACACAGGTCATCCTGGTCTGCTTCTTGTCTTCCCAGGATCACGTCCCAGTATCTTTCAGAACTACTCCTGGAAGGCGTGTTGTGAAAGTCTGTAGAAATATGCAGAATGTGCTCCAGTTTACCTGCTATCAAAAAAGCATGAAGTGAAAGTGTGAAGTTTAAAAAAACTATTCAAGTAGCTCACTGTACTAGTGAACTGCCTGGCTTGGATCAGTTACAATTACATTGGGCTGAAGCCTGAGAGTGTATCTGAGGATCCAGATATAAACACAAGCATCTGGACTCCTCCAATTCCAGAGATTTAACGTGCATACTGAGATCAGGCAGCGGGATCCAGTGTGGGTTGTTTTTCTTGGCTGGGTCCTTAACCAGACCTCCCAGACTTGCTTTGCTGGTTCTAGTTATGTCTTAAGGAGAATGAATGAAACACTGACCAGTGGTGCTCTTGCAAGATTTCATACAGCTTTAAGGGTGAAGGAAATCCAGAGAGCCAGGAGGACAGTGTCTGAAAATCAATTTCAAAGTGAACTGCAAAAGTCTTCAATGAAATACTGAATACAAAATAGAATGGATTCTATAGCTCTGTCTTAGTCACTCACCTGCTGGAGGTGTTACTTCATGCAGACTACAAGAATTAAAAATGGAGAAAATTTTAACAACTCAGTGTAGTTTCTGGCCACCTCAGACAAAAGCTAATTTAAAGTTCTGCCAAATACCTTCTGACTTGCACAAGTATTGCTTAGAAAGCAATTAATGCTGAATCTGGGTAGTTTATCTTGCGAGAGCTCTGCATTTTGGAAGACATTTTGTTCTTTAGCACAGGTTGATGTACTTTTGAACTACTGAAAATAACAAAAAGCCAAAATTTCAAATATTATCTACTGCACTGGAAAGCAAAGCCACTTCTGCTATGAGTCTTGCTAATGCAACAGTGAAGACTTCAGATGAAAATGTAGGTGAGGACAAACCAAGTTCATCATCAAGTCAGTTGAATCAGCTTCTGAATTGATTTGATTTCCTATTAAGGACAAAGTCACACAGGAAAAAAATATTAAAAAATGGCCACACAAAACCAACAACAGCAAAATCCCACACATTTGAATGTAATCCTGGTCATTGGATGCTTCAATCCCCAAACAGTCCAGAAGAAACGGACACATGGTGATTAACATTCCAAAGAGCCACAAGGGTCACTGTGCCACTATTCCAGGGATTCTTGAGCCTGCACAGGCTGAAGGTGTTCAGTTATAAATTCTGTTTTCTCTGCTCCCTGTGACAAGAGTGGGGATTTTGTATTTTGTGGTGATACTTAACCCTTCTTTGCTGGTTTAAGCAGCAAATGTCAGCACTAGAAAGTTTCCAGCAAACAGTAGATGCACTTTAACCCATGGAGTTCCCATTTTGGGCCCTTCATAAAAAGCCCAGGGGCTGAGACTGGAAATAGAGGTGGTAGAAGTCTGAGGGGGGAAAAAAAAAAAAAGTGTGGTAAGTAATGCTCCATTATGAGCAACCTGGTCAAGTGGAAGGTGTCCCTTCCCATGGCAGGGGGGTTGGAACAAGATGATCTTTAAGGTCCCTTCCAGCCCAAATCATTCTGTGATTCTATGATGCTTCTCAGTCCTGTCAGTTCTAGAATTGTGAGCTAAAACTTCCTCTCTGGACTCAGTTGTCTAATCTGCTTGTTCTTACCATGTCACTATATGCTTTCCACCTTTCCTTATTAAAAGCACACATGCACAAAAGAAAAGTGTTTTCCTCGAGTGCCTCTTTCATGCAGAAAGAGAATTTGCAGAATTAAGGTTTCCTGGCAAGTGACTCAGACACAGGTACCTGGACTTTGGGCCAGGTTGGTGGCCAGCAATGACTTTTTCTAAAGCTCTTCTTTTTTTTTTTCTACCTTTTTTTAATTTTTTGTTGTAAGAAGTTCCCTTGTCAGGTAAGGAATATACTCAGTTGGATACAAAATTTTTTCTTCCTCTTTCTGCCTTGAACCAAGACAAACCATTGACCCTTCAGAGGAGAATGTGTTGATCACACATCCCCTGTAGCACTGCCTTTTTGTTAGCCTGGCCTCTTGCCAGCGTGTATCTTCCCCTCATCTGGTGTTTGACAAACCCTTCCCCTCCTATGTTAATTATTGCCTCTTTTAATCCAGTTATTTCTCCACAAGAGCAACTCAGCATATGTACACACAACAGGTGTTGAATTTTGTCTCTTAAGCATTCTCATTAGATCTGGTCAGACATAATCCACAGGGTTTGGGGGAGCTTTCTCCTCTTCCTGGGTGTAGCTGGAGGAAAAAAAAAATTAAAAAGGCATTGATCTCCAAAGATCCAGTTTACCTTCACTAAATAGAAATCCTTTTAAATTCAAAACAGAACAATCTGCTTTTTAGATACATCACACTGCTTGTGTGTCACTTAACAGCAGTTTACAAATTTGAGGTCTCTGAGCTCTCTAGTTCTGCAAAAGTCTTAATTGCTCAACTGATTGTGCAACATTTCTACTGGGACTTTTCCTGTGCTTGGGGCTTCTGGAGAAAAAAATAAATACAAGTATCATTCACATAATCTCTGTGTGTGTTTTTGTCTTTCTAACTGGGACACCTTTGCAGTTGTACTTCTGCCCGCTGGGGATACTGTGTGTGATTCCCAGGTATCTGAACACCTTGGGATGATTTGGCCCTTGGAGTGTTGTTAAGGTGTATGGTTGTAATGCAGGTTGAACACTGTGTGTCCAAAGGGACTTGTGAGCTGTGCTGATGCATCTAAGTCATCCTCCTTTAACTAAGGCTGTTTCAGTGGTAAAACAAGAAGTGAAAGCAAAGACTTCTCCATGGTTATTCTTACCTGAGAATATGGTTGCATCTAGGAAGTGAAAGGCTGGAAGGAAAAAGACTGGTATGTATGGATTTGGTGCTGTTTAAGGTTGGAATGAAGGGTCTGGTCCTCTAATACAAAGTGCTTAGTGACATAAGTGAGCTTGGTATGGAGCTTCTGAATAAAAGCAATCCTTCAGCACGTGCCCTCTGAGGTTGCAGGGATGAGGAGTCCTTACTCATCTTTTGTACAATACCTTGTGATTTTGTTTTCTCTAAACTTACTTGAGGCTTGACTTTAACAATCCGTGTCTGGCTGAAAGAAGATCTCAGATATTACATTTAAAGGCTTTATCTGGGGTTTTGGGGTTTTTGTAAGCAAGACAGACGTGGGATTTGTAAGCAGTTCTGCATGAACAGTAGATCACACCACATAGAACAGTTTGCATGTTGGGGAAGGCATCAGTGAATAAAAGCAGACATTACTGAAAGAAAAAAACATCTTTCTTTTGTGGAAAACAAAATAAGAACCTGTTCCATTTAAAGGGCCTGTGGAAATGGACAGTAAGGGTGTTCCTAGTTACAAGGAGCCTCCAGCCAGCAGCAGGAAGTATTGAATCCCAGGAACCAACCAGGAAAAACCCAATTCGGTGTGTATAACAGCACTTCAGCAGAGGCAGATGAGCCATCTGGTGGTCTCTCACACTCTGCAAATGCCTGGCTGTGGTGCAACTGTGTGTGGAGCTTATCTAGTGCTATTAAACACATTCGTGCTTTTAATCATGGAGGTGATACAAATGTCTCTGTAGGTTATGCATCAGAAAAGGTAAGGGCATCTGGATGTTACAGCAGTACTTCAGTGATGAAAATCAGATGTTTAAAACCTTTTGGGATGCCTCACACCCCCCAAACACACACCTTTAACAAAATCACTGATTTTAAACAGGCAGTGGAAGTCATAATGCACCCAACAGCTTTCCTGCTGGAGCACATGTTCAGGAGGTGGAGTTCAGGTCCCTTCTTGGCCTCAGAGGTGACAGTCCCATGTCCTGTCTCAGGGGACAGCCCAAGCCACTGGCAATTTAAATGGAAGGGATCTGGTAGGAGACATTTCACATCTCCTGTTTTCATGTGGGAACTGAAACTGAACCACAGTGGAGCTAAAAATGCTTCATGTAGGAAACTAAATAAAGGATAAAAGAGAGCCTTGGAGATGACAGTCTCCAGACTGAGGCAGGGAGGGCTGGATCTGAATCCTTATTCCCTTGACATCTGCCATTAAAAACACCACTGAGCTTCATGGATTCAGGGAGAGCTCTCTCATAGATACTGTCACCAGCTAGATCATTCCTCGGGACCTCTTGGACACTGAAGCCTGAGAGAAGAGTTTTATTCTGGTAATTACTGGAGAGCAATTTCTCCATATGTCTGTTCTGGCATGCACTGGCACAGCTGCATTTAAATATACCGCAAACAATTAACACCATCCTGCTCATGGGTGAAAATAACACTTGAATTTCCATCTGCAAACATGAAAGTTCTGCTCCAAGCAGTGCCCAAGGAAAACTCCACAGTGCTAGGAGTGCAGAGGAAAGTTAATCCATAGCAAGGTGAGAGAAAAAACAGAGTAGGGACTCAAGGCATCAGGGAGAGGTGAGTCAGAAGCTGAAGGTAAAAACAGGAAGGGGCAATGGCCTTCCTGACAAGGCACCATCACACACACCCAAATAAAAACCCTCAGTCTTGGTAACAGTAACAGAATCAGCCACCAATCAGTTATCTGAAGGTCCACGGAGAAAAAAGGCAGGTCTGGAGCCAAATCAGCAATGGGAAATCAGGGTGAAGGTCAGTCAGCTACACAGCCAAGCGCAAAACAAACACCACAGCTTGGGAAAGAGACCCCACCTAAATGCAACCCCCTGCAACCAGCTGGAGGGTTCGAGGTGGAGGCCCCGGGTAGATCTCTCCCAGCTTAGCTGGTGCTGTGGAGCCAAGGGGCTGCAGCTGTGCCACTTCAGCACAGAGCTCGGACACCTGCCAGGGTGTGGGCTGGGGACACCCAGGAGGATCACACAGAAAGAAAGGTGAAAGGTGGTGAGGGAAATTAGAGCCTGTTGGTACATTCAGAGCCATAGGACCATCCCTCTTAATGGATGTGGTGAAGGTCCTATTGCAAAATCCTCCAAGAGAAAGTGGAGGTATTAAGAAAGAGGGTGGGAAAGGCCTCAGAGAAGCTGCCCCAGATCGAGACCAGTCTGGGCCCTCCCAATCCAGCAGCACTGGTGACCCCTTCAGCTGGGAGAGGTGCTAAGCATCCCAAAACTTGGCATATCCCCTGGAAAATACATGTGGATGAGAGCTGGTTCTTCCTGGCAGCTGGACAAATTGTGACCCATGGGACAAAGTTATTGTTCTTCCAGCTGTGGGAGTTGGATGCTGTCCCTGAAGGAAAAGGAGAGTGATCTATTAATTACTTTGGTTTCTGAGTTGATGCTTTCCCTCCTCTTCCTCTTCTTCAAAGCTTATCAAGTGGAGAAAAAAATAGATTCATGTCCTTTTTGAGCCTTTCCTACCAGCTAGGTCTGGGTAGTACAGAGCCTAAATGTAGTACCAGCTCAGGAGGGCAGTGGGGGACCAGGCTCTGCCACACTGGGAGGAGGGCACAGTGTGTTTGTGCTCGTGACAAGGCTGCTCCAGAGCCTGGGCAAACTGAGCTGGACTTTATTCCAGTGCAATGTTCCTCTATCTCTAAATGTCTGTGACTTAAATATTGTCATTTGGCTTTTTGGGTAGACTTCCCCTTGCTTTTCTGCCTGCCAGCACCCTGAGCAAACCTCCACTGCTCCTGTGCCAAGTGCTTGTATGTTTTTGCATTAGCATCAGGAATCGCTCTGTCAAGAGGTTAAGGAAAAAGCTTATTAAAATTGTTTAAATGTGGTGTTAATTAGTTTAGATGTAATGAGCAGCATTAGGCGTCTGGTTACTTAGAAAGGGGTTGTTGAATAACCATTTCTGCCGATGTTCCAATTTGCATAATGACAAGGTGTTGGCATTGCATCCACCATTAATTTGCTGTATTTATAATGCCATTATGGAGCCACTCTTATCCTTGCACACTGTTAAGGGTATATGGAAATATAATATATGATTCTGCTTGTTTGGAAATTGCTTCTGGATATCTTTGAGTTTTTGTAATAGTATTTTTGGCAGCTGAAGGCTAACAGCACCAGGAGGAGAATCTGCCACTCGGGCAGGAATTAAATGTTGCTTGCATGGGTTTATTTTCCCTGGTGCTGAAGCAGAAACAGCAAAGGCGAGTGTGATCAGGTGAGCTGCAGAGCGTGCTCAAGGCAAACACAGTATTTCACTCCAAATCACCACTACAAGGCATAATGCCGGTGCTTGAAGCCCCGAAGAGCATCCTTAATCACAAATCTCAAAATATTTAACAGGTCACAGAGAGTGCAGCTTGGCACTACAAACTCTCCTTCAACAGAAGGAGTCGGAGGAACCCTACCTGCAGCTCTTCCTGCACTTCTCTTCTCCTCCTACAGTCTCTGGGAACCAAGGCAGAGGAAATAAATCTTGTCATCCTACCTGCGTTACAGGTGAAAAGACAGGAAAGAGTCCCCATATGAGCAGGGCAAGTTCTTGTAATTTATGTGCATGGTTGAGGGAGGAAAAAGAACAAAGAAAATTAGCAATAATTATTTATTTGTCCTAGGGTTAGTGGAACTATTTTTCCCCTCTTGAAAAAACAGCAGTTTACTGAAAGGGGTGAACTCCTACTGTGTCAATCATAATAATCTTTATTATGTCATCCCACATAAATATTTCTGTGATTTACAGTTCTTTGCTGTTGTGTCATCCCTCCTGCATTGTCACTGTAAAATGTTCCTGGTGTGTGTCATTGCAGAGAAGAAAATCTAAAATATGTACTTTAAAGTTAAGTCTAGTACTTTGGGTACAGCTAGCTAGTTTTAGCTAGCTGGACACTTGTCATGTCATGAGATTAAATTAGGAAATCATATACAGTATTGCCTGACCTTGCATGCCCAGACTTTTGGGTGCTGACCATGCTCTCTGTGTCCTGAGTGTTTCTCTATTGACACAGGGTGCATCCACAGGATTCCCAGCATCAACAGGGCGTCTCCTGAATGGGCAGCTGCAGGTTTCTGAGGCTGTGATAACCTGTTTTAAAACTTGTCCTGTATGAAGTCACATCTCTGCCAGACAGCATCAGGAAAGGAGAAAGAGCTTTTACTGACGGTGTTATTTTCACTGTGACAACCCTGGTTCTGTCCACTTGAGATGTCTGTGTAAGACAAGCATGTGGTACAGAACATGAGCGTGTGGGCAGAAGGGGAAGAAGAGGAAGAAAAAGCACCAGACAGAGAAGAATGTGGTTTATGTAATAAGCTATTTATGTAAACCCAATTTGTGAGACAAATTGATGAGGATCCCCTTTGTTTACTTGCCTGTCCCCTCCTTCCTCAGGGTTTGCTCCCGTCTCTGCCTTGTTCTACCTCCCAGAGTCTGGAAAAAAATCCAGTGTCAGAAAAAATCTTTCATTTGCTCCTAAGAAAGGCTCTACAACAAACATATATTGGCTTGTCTACTCTTTGAGACACAACACAACCTGAAGTCCAGAACTGCCCAGACATTGTGAGAAAACGTTCTTTTGAGTATTTAAACTCAACTGTGTCTGAGCAGAATTATTTTATCGTGTAATAGAGGAGCTAATGGATATTTGCAATATAGCTGACTACAAGCAGACATCATGGTGTATTTTTGAGAAATGGACATAAGTTGCTACAAACAAAGCTTTAATTTTTAGCATTTTGTTTATGTAGTATAAGAGAAAAAACATGTAACATGATTGTGAGTTCAATCTGAAACAGATCTGTGATGCATGTCAAAAACCTCCAGGAATTAATTTTAAAAAGTGACTCACTACACCTACATTCCCTGCTCAACTGGAAATAACATATGGAGTTTGGGGAGGGGTTATAATACAGAACTGGTTTCTAATGATTTGATGTAACATCATTGACTGCTGAGTGTAATCAATGACACAAAATATTTCAAAATATTTTCAGTTCTCCCTCAACTATTTGGAATGTACCCGTTTGTATTTATGTGCTTTTTTTCTGTTATTTTGATTAGAAGATATTTTACTGTTATTTGAGTAAACATGAACAACTGAAATTTGTTAGCTGAAATAAGCTGAAATATATGAAGTAAATAGGTGCAGTTTCCTTTTCTCTTAACCTCATTCATTCATATAGTGAAAAAGAGTAAGATGCAATTAATATGTGAATCTTTTCTCACTAATACAAGTTTGCACCCTTGGATTTAACATTTACTTCATGGGAATTAGTTGAAAAATATGCTGATGTCCCAGAGCATCTTTGGTACGTGCCAAAGATGTCACTTAAACACACTGAATCAGACTCCAAATGTGCTGCTCATTTTGCCTGAGCTGAGACTTTGTCCTCTGGCAAACACTTTGTTAAATGTCCTCTTGAATGTGTTCTGCATTCTTAGTCTCCTAACATTAAATTTTATGAATGAATAACAAAGTAATTAAAAAAGAATTACCTCATGGAATGAACCAGAGCAAACACCTCCTGCTTGTGTCATAACCATCATCCCCTCAGTCAGTCCATTCTACTCACTCTGTGCCAGGGTGTCTGTAGCTCATTGATGACTCACTGAAAACAAGCTGCAGCCCTTCAAAAAGCTCTGTGCAGGAGCACCAGGCGTTGTGTGCAGTGCAGCAGGTACCTCAGGTAGGTACCATATGGGAAATGGCTTTTGGACCTTGCTGGGGGGTCGCTGGGGGGGCTTTCGGGGCTATCTGGTAGGACCAACCTCAGGGTGCTGCATCAAGCCCAGTTTCATTCTCCTAGAGAGCTGGAATGTCAGCGGGCAGGAACACGGGGGATGGAGTCAGGAGGTTCAGGCAGGTGAGAGCATTTTGCTTTACGGGGGGCTGAGCCTTCAGGTCAGGGATGTTTCTCGACAGCTGCCCTGTGTCAATACCATCCCACTTCTCACACAGTCTTGATCCAACACCACCAACCAGCTGCAGAGTCGCGGTCCAGGGGGCACTGTTTGAATTTCAGCTGTTTGGTGCTGATTCTCTAAATGCCCTCTGCAAACGGACAGTATCCTGTGACCGGAGTGTACGACGTGCCCTGCACCTCTGCAAGGGCTGCACGCCGGGGAGGACACGCACTAGAACTGGGGCTCTGCAGTTCTGCTCTTGAATTCTATGAGCTCAGGCCCCTGGATGAGGCACTCGAGCAAGGGTTATCAATAACTTCCTAAACTATGCTGAGAAAGATACCTGCGGCTCTGTTTTCAGCAGTGCTATAAAATGTGAGAAGCCTTGTTAAATCGCGTTTAATGACTGGGAATCTCAGCCTGATTCCTTCATCCAGCAGCTGTGAGTAATAATACTCACATGAGCAGGTTTCACTGGCAGGACGCTAACAGACCTGCAGTAGGAATATCACATTCTCCGAAGCTCTGAGCAACTCCGGTTGGAGCCGAATTATTTCCCCCTGGGGAGGGGGGGAACTGCTTGGAGCTCCCAGAGTGCAGAGAGGGGTTGAATTATCTGTTCAGCCGTGTCGTGCTCCACCTGAGCTAACAGTTCGGCTGCTGGTAGCACTTACTCAAACCTGGCAGGCAAAGGGATAGCTGTGCAGTGTGAGAGAATCTCCTGAGTATCTGTTTCCCAGTTTAGCTGGATTTCTCCTACCAGCACGAGCTGTGCAGAGCGCACTACTTGTAAGGTTTCCCCTGAAATTTTACTTCAGAACATCTTTTATCGTAAAAGTTCTTATTTTCGCAAATGCAAACGAGTCTAGTCCGAGACTTCTGGCGCTTGTGCGCTTCTACACGTGGGGAAGAGAGTACCCGGAGCATCCCGCATCCTCCCCGCGGCTCCCGCAGGCTGATGGACCCCGCACCCACCGCGCCGTGGAAACCACCGACCCTGCGGGAGTCTGCATCGTGGAGCCGGCTCTACTCCCCTCTTGCCCTTAATATCAGCAATCGCGACAGAATTTATTTCCACGGGAGGGCTGAAACGTTTAATTTCATTCTGGACCGGGTGTGCGGGAGCGGGATGAGGCTGCGGAGAGTCCGGACTAGCGCGATCCCAGATCGGGGCCAGGTTGAGGGGTCGAGGGGGGACCAGGGGGAAGGACCCGAGGGAGGAGCGAAGCCCGGACACCCCGGAAACCCGCGGCACCACGCACACCCCGCCCGCCGGGCAGAGATGCTGTGGCGGCTGCCACAGCCTGTCCCCAGGGGAGGGGGATGCGCAGCGCTCCCCAAAATCGCTCCGGAAAACGCTGGTCCCTGAAAATTTCCCCTGAAGAAAAAAAAGAAAAAAGAAAAAAAAAAAAGAAAAAAAAGCCCCCCCAAACCTCACAAACACAAAAAACTAGTGGAAAATGAGAACTCTTCCCCGGTGTGTGCTCTGGGGTCACACAGGGAGTGGGCAAACGAGGTAACAGCGTCCCTGGGCCAACGGGAGCCACCTCGAGGTACTCACAGTGGTTATAGACTTTTCCTTTGAAATTAAAATAAAAAAAGAGTATGGATTATAAAAGTCCGACTTCGATACGAGTTTAAAAGTAATCAGCGGAAAGGCGATGGAAAGATTACTTTATTTTTTAAAGTGGTGGAATTTGAAAGAGCCGACTTACTAAATTTACATATATCCAAAATATTGGACTCCTCGTCAGTGGAAACAAGGCAGAGGTGTCGGGTTATCTTTTTTTTCTTAATATTGCACAAATCGGCAAAGCCAATTAAGAAATTACAAACAAGGGAACTAAGAAGGGAAATACCCTCTCTCGTACAAGAAGAATAAAGTTTCTTTGCGTATAAGAAATACGCTCTCAGAGTAAACAACAACAAAAAAGGAAGATGCAAGACATCCCTCCAAGCGTCTCATGAGCCAGGCGTTTTCCTCAGGAAACTTGTCTTACAAAGATTCAGACGAAAAACAGGGACTCACCAGCACGGAAAGCGTCGTTTCCTTAGGGTTTATTGATTGATTTAAAGTGTTTAGCAAACAAAGTGCTTTCTTTATCACCTCTTGCTCATTACTCCCTCACCTTATACATTAATTACAAAGTTAAAACTTTTTTTTTTTTTTGTAACAACCAGAAATATACAGAAATGATTAACGTAAAAAAAAACCAGCCCTGCACCCCAGCAGCTGCCCCCGCCACCCCTTCCCGGGCGAGATTCCCTCGCCCCCGCGGGTCCGCAGGTTCTCAGCCGAGCTCGGGGGTCGTTCGAGAGTGACGTCTGTAAAAAATATCCGTCGTCACCGTGAGGTCACGGGAGGGAGCGGAGCGTCGTTGCCTCGGCAATGTCGAGGGACAGGACCGATAAGTTCTCTGCTTTACCCTGAGAGTCAAATGGGTACATAATATTTTCTTTTTTTAAAGTCTTTTGAGTGTGGCCAGACCAGAATAAAAACAAAGTCAAATAATAATAATAATAATTAAATTAATCAAACCCACATAGCAACGAGGGACGGTGAAAAATAAAAATACAGGTAACGATGATTTACATCTACTTGTATGTACACGGGGGAGGGAGGTTTTCCTCCTCCTCCTCCCTTCAGCAGCGCAGTCCGGACACATCGCGTAGAAAAAGGGCCGTAGAAAGGACGGAGGGCGGGGGGGCCACCCCTTTGCACCCCTGGGGTCGGTGGCAGCCGGGGGGCAGTGGGAACACCTGACTGTCCCTTTCCCCCCCCCTCCCGGTGTCGCTGCCAGTCGGTTCTTGGTTTCACCTCTCGGGAGCGGGGGTTCGTGCGGTGAGCGGCTCCCCCGGAGCCCGGCCGGGTGGTCCCGAAGGGGCACGGCGGGAACGGGCCGGGAATAAGGAGGATGAGGAAGGGGCGTCGGGGCTTATAGGTGCGGGGTGTAGAAAGCCGGGGCGCCGTAAGTCTGGGACCCCAGGACGAAGGGCGAGAGGACGGCGGGGCTGGGCAGGAAGGGCAGCTGTGCGGCGCAGACCAGCCCCCCGGCCGGGTGCCCGGCGTAGCTGCCGGGGCCGTGCATGGAGAGCGGGGCGCCCATGGGCGGCGAGTGGCTGAGCGGGCTGAGCCCCCCCGGCAGCGCCCCCCCGCCCAGCGCCCCCCCCGCCCCGCCGCCGCCTCCCCCGCCCGTGGGCGCGCTGGTGTCCGCCCCGGGGTTCTGCTTCTTCCACTTGGTGCGCCGGTTCTGGAACCAGATCTTCACCTGCGTCTCGGTGAGGCTGAGCGACAGCGCCAGGTTGAGGCGCTCGCACACCGACAGGTACCGCGTGGACTTGAACTTGTTTTCCAGCGCCACCAGCTGCTCGTAGGTGAAGGCTGTCCGCGCCCGGCGGGGCTTGCCCGACTTGGAGTCCGAGCCCGTCCGCTTCCTCTTGGGCTTGGCCTGCGGGTTGGGCTGCGCCCCGACGGGCGGCGGCGGCGGGGGCGGCGGTGGGGGCGGCGGGGCCGGGACACCCCCCGGCTCGGCCGGCTCTGCTCGGAGCGGCCCCGGGTCGGGCTCTCCGGGAGCCGCCGGGCCGGAGCTGCCGCCGCTGCTGCTGCTGGTGCTGCCGCTCTCTTCGCTGCACAGCTCCTCGTCGTCCGGCAGCTCGCTGTCGGGGCTGCGGCTCGGCCGGCTGCTGTAGTCCAGGTCGCACTCCTCGGCCTTGTAGAGTTCCCCGTCCTCTGCGGACAAGCGACAGACGCTGTCAGGGATCGCCGCCCGGCCCCCGGCCCCGCCCGGCCCCAGGAGGAACTGGACCCCCCCCGGGATTCACCCACCCCGTATCCCCCGGCTGTCGGGAAAGGGATGCCCGGCCCTCCCCGGCTCTCCGCCCGCCGTGGGGATGCGGCTGGTCCGGGCCCCCCGGCTCCTCCGGCCCCTTGCTCCGGGAGTGGCCTCGAAGCACATGGAGAGGAGAAGCGGGCATAAGCGGCCGGGATGGTGGCTCGGAGCCGCCTTCGAGGACAGACTTCACCTACGAGCCTTCCCTGCAGCTCTGGGGCAGAGAAGGGGCTGTCCAGCCCTGCAAGGCTTTCCCAGAGCTACCCCTTCCGAGCTACCCACCTTCGGCAAGAGCTGGCACCGAGATGTGGCCCGCGGCAGGGGATACAACCCCCCTTCCCACCGCCGCCAACGCGCCCACAAAACAACCGGTGGCTGGAAAAGACTTTGGGAAGACAGCAGGGTGGGTGTCCCCGCGACGCTGGAAGGGACGAGGAGCAGCGGGGACAACCCCCGCCCGGGCCGAGCCAGCCGTGCCTGGGATGTCACAGCGCTTCTAACAATTTTAGTGACGGAAATCTCCGAATCGATGGGAGATTTGCTGGTTTTTGCTCTGGCATTTTTAACCCTTCCTGCGTCTGGTTTGACCTCTTGTCACTTCCCGAGATGGAAGTATTAAAGTGGAGTAAATACTTGTATTGATTAGCAGAGCAGATACAAACTTAATTAAACTCATTTTGTGCAATGTACAAACTAGTTAACGGTCATTTAATTTATTTGGGTTTATATTACACTCCAATTAACGGGTCTCCATCGGAGAACAGGGTAATTATCCGATATTTAAAGCTATTGGACTTCTGCTGACGGTTCTGTCATTATGAAGCCTAAAAGCAAATTGCGTTTTCCGGAGAACCGGCTCCTCCTCACCCCGGCCCGGGCTCCTTCGGGGGAGCGGGAGGAGAATCCTTTCCACGGGACGGGGATGGGGAAGGTCCCACGGGCAGATCGGGGGCAGAGGCCTGTGAGTACCGTCTTTTTTAGCCCGTGCTTTCGGACACTCCTAAACTTCCCTCCACTCGCAACGGGGGAGCAGCTCCGGGAACCCCTAATCAAGGACTCCTTTAACTTGGTTAACGGAGATACATAAATGAGAAATGAATCGCTGGTCTGTCACATTTATCCCGCCCGTAATTTAGTTGGTTTTAATCTTCAAAAAACCCGAATACACCTCAAATTTGGTCCGTATCCCCACATCAGACCCTCTAAAGCCCATGTGTAAAATTAAGGGTGGTTTTAAAAGTGTGTTTTGTTCAGCGCGCTGATTTCGGATAGGGATGGTTTAGTAGGAGAAAAAGGAGCAGAGAAGTTTATGGTAGTTCTTTTCACCCGGGAAATATCCCTTAATAACTCGGGGTTCATGAGGAGCCCTTTCCAGCTTTCAGTTCAGGTCGGCGCACGGAATAGGCGGGCGATCGCCGCCGCACAGACGGGAACCGGGTCAGTTTTCTCCCAACCCGACCCCGTGAGTGCAGACGAGTGTCCAGCAACCTGTAGAACCTGTTAGAAATAGCAGGGGGTAATTTTTGCAACAACAATTAATAAAAAGTGCGCGTAGCTACCTCTGCGGAGCTGACGCGGGGACTGAGAGCAGCCCCAGCACTCACACACGGACCGGACCGGGAACCCGCAGCTGGCAGTTTTGAGGTTTAATTTTCCCTCTAGGAAACCTCTGCCGTAGCTCAACGAAAATTTTTTAGGCAATAAAAAAAATGCAACGCGAATAGAACTGGCGACGGAGATGAACGCTGGATTTGCCGGTTTTTTTCTGGAATATGTTAAATGGGAATTTACTAGAGACTTTTAACTGATATTTTTGACATTAAAATAGTTTTACGAGCGGCGAGTGACGAGCGCCGTTGCCACTCTCCTTCGGCCAGAAAGCCTTTGCGTTTTCCGGGGGTGTTGATACTTTTCTGGCCAGAGCTACTTTTCGGAACACTTCTGCTACCTTAAACCACCGCTTGAACTAATATTAATTACCATGGGGACAGAGAATAATTAAATGTCGTGATTTTCGAGCAGTCCCAGACCTATTCCTGACCGTTGCCATAACACTGAGGAGACGTGGCCGAAGGGCTCCATGTGCGGAGCGTCCGGGGAACTTGTCAGCGGGCAAAGCGCACCGCGGCTGTGGAGCCTCCAAGGGTATTTATTTTGAGAGAAGGGATGGAGTTGCATTTCTCTCCTTGTCTGGAGATAAAAGTGTGAGATTAGCGATAGGCTGACCTCGTCAGTCTTTCTGATCGCCCAGATCTATTTAATATGACAAAAGTCAGATGAGTTTAGAGGAATAATTACTAACCCAGCTCCGCAGTGCTTTAAAAAATGTCTTTTGAATTCTATTAATGCCCCCTTCCTGCTTTTGCCTTACAGATGAAAAATGCGTCAAGGCTCGGTCTGGAGCAGATTCCAGACCTTTTTTGCTGACTAATTTTAATTGACAGAGTCCTGTTATGGCGGGGTTGGAAACCTCCGAGTCCTCCTCTCTTCCCCTCAGACACAGAGAAATTATTTTTCCTTAACCTAGAAGTTTATCCCCCGCCGCCCGCTGTCCCTTCTCTCCCCTCTCAGGACATGGAATAACTACTTATATTTTTCACAACAATCGTCTTTTGCCGGAAACCCCCTGCGATCCCCAGAGTCTCGGTGTTTAGAGGTGAGAAAGTTGGGATATTTGGACCCAGAAAGAAAAAGCAATCTAGAGCTTGGGTCGAATGCAATTCCCGATCAATAGCGAGCCCTAATAAGTGTAATAGGTTTTAATCGAGTAATTATCCGAATTTTGACCCTATAATTTAGATGTTAGGGAAGAGTTTGCAAGGTGCTTGAAAGAGATATGCACAATTCGATAATAGGATATCGATCCAGGCAGTCCTACATGCCACTCTGGGGCGATTTTCCCCATTATCCAGCCTCTTTACGCTGCTAAGCACATTTTACCTTAAATGTAATCGAAGGAATTTAATTGTTTTTCCAGAGATAACCAGCATTTTGTCACAATTAGTCTGATTTGTCCTAAAAAAGCCAAGGGGAGAGAGAAAATTGAATCTGTCGCCCAGAGCAACGGGCGGCAGCGGCGGGGGGAGCACAGGAGAGGGGTCCAGGGCTGGGAGAGAGAGATACAAAGTCATAAAAGCCTGCGGGGACCCAGGCGAGATGGGGGTACGGAGGGAGGGTTTTCACAGCCTCGGGGCTGGAGCTCCGGCCCACCGAAGCCGAAGGAGCAGCTCGCAAGTTCGTCTGAGCCGGAGCTCGCAGCCACCGCTGCCCCTGCCCGAGAGGAGGAGGAGGACGGCGGGGTCCCTGCCCGACCCAGCCGGGCCGGCACCTCCGGGGCTGATCCTGCCTCCCCGGGGGATGCACTGGGCGAATAGAGCAGTGTACCTCCGCTGAACTGCTCGGACAGGCGGGGAGTGGAGCCCGGCCGGTGCCGAGCTCCGGGAACCCAGCCCCGGCCAGTCCCGGGGTGATGCGCCCGGTTCCCCGCCCTGTCATCCCTCAACCTAACACAGAATTCCACCTCTCCACATCCAGCAGCAGCAGTGCAGGGCTCATTTGTCCTTCCCCAGCGCCCCGGCTCCCGAGGCTGCCAGCGGGGGAAGGATGACCTGTCAAACATGCGAGCCCCTTGCTCGGGGAGCTCGGAGGGGCTCCGAGCCCCCAGACCTACTTACTGATCAGCTCTGCGGATTTCTTGCACGCGTCGAAATCTTCGGCGAGAGCCTTTTGCTCGGCCAGCTCCGTCCCTGAGTCCTCGGGCTTATCCTCCGCCCCCAGAGTGAACTCGGTCCCCGCCGATTTGTACAAGCCCGCGCACTGCCGCCGCTTGCTGTTGAACTTGTTAGGGTCCAGGATGTCGAGCACGGAGAAGGAGGTGGTTCTGTGCACCATGGGCAGCGCGGCCACTGCCCCCTCTTGTCCGGGGGTGTTGCTCTGGCTGTCCCCTTGCCTGTCCCGGTTGGCAGGGCAGTAGAGCGGCAGCTCGCCGCCGGCCGAGAGCCGCTGCTCCCCGCGGCCATCCATCCCTTCCCCGTGGCAGCCGCGGGGCTCCCCGCCGATGCCGGCTGCGGGGGCTGTCACCGCCGCGGCTGCCGCTGCCGGGATGGAGATGTCACCGACCTTGTCTCTGCTCACATTCATGACTCTTTGCGGAGCCCCTCTCGGTCGCAACTTCTCCCCCCCCCCCCCTCCCCTCTTGCTCTCCCCCTCCCTCCTTCCTCCGGCGAAGTTGATCTGGAAACTCCTCCCCAGCACCGCTCCGACTCAGGACGAGCCGCTGCCTTCAGCTCCCCGGGGCTGCGCTGGGTCCAGCCGCCGGGAGCCTCCGGGGGAGGCAGGGAGTCACAAGGTGATGCTCGGCTCAGAGCCTCCACTCAGCAGCTCCTTCTTCCTTCTCATCATCCTCGCCAGGCTGCCCAGGCGCTCCTGCCCCCCCTCCCCTCCTCTCTCGCGCACACACACAGAGTCAAGGCTGTATCTTATTTATGCATTCATATTTAGCACTGGATTGTAATTGGCTACAAATTAATCCCTTGCCCATAATAGTCTGTAATCTTCATCACTGGAGGAGAGACACGGTGAAAGTGTGTGCCGGGGGGAGGGGGGCAGAGAGGGAGAGAGCGAATGAAGGATGGTGTTGGCTGTGATATACTTGGCTGTCAGCTCTGTTTCAGCACACCTCCACTCATCTGGAAAGCATCTAAATAGCCTTATTTGGAGAAGTGGGAGGAGATGACGCTTTCTTTTAAATAATTGCGGGATCAATATAAAGAAGATATTATACACAGAAAATGGGAACTTAAGGTCTTCCATCCCTAATGGTGGAGTTAGATGACCAAAAGGGGATTATGTGGATGTGTGTGTGTGTGGGCTCAGAGGTGTCAGCCCCCAGCACCTGTTTCTCTTCCCTGCTGAGTTTATTAAATTAGAACAAAAGGAGAAAATTATGGACGTAGGTTTAGCGGTTGGATTGGACCTTGTGTCTGCGGACACACACCCCCTAACACGCTTCTTTCTGTCTCCCTCTTAGTTAATTAATTAAAATTAAATATCAAATGTAAGTGCCAGGAAAGTGACGGAAGAAAATTAATACGTAAACGGCACAAGACAAAACACGACGATCAATAAATCCTGAATAACTGGGAGAAAAGGTCTGTTCCCTTCCATGCAGGAGTAAAGGTATAACCAGACCTAACTTCCACTTTCCAAAAAAATACTCTTTTATTAAAAGTGGTTTTAATTATGGAAAATTAGGATATCGGAATAAAATTTCCTGCGAATTATAAAACCTGATTTTCTTCCCCTACATAATTTCCTTCCCTTTCGTGTAAAGCCGTGTGTGCTTTGATCATATCAATTTCATTCTTGTTTTGGACGCTCCAGTCGCTACTCAGTTTGAATTAGCTGCCAGGAAAAAAAAAGGGGGGGGGGCGTAGGAAAATAGAGAAAGCATAAAAGGAAAATTAGATTTTTTTTGTCTTTGAGGCTGGTGACACATACAAGGACAGGTCCTTTGCAATTACCGCGGGCAATGATCCTTTAGAAAGCAGAAATTAAAAGTTGGGAGAAATAATGGGTAAAACAATCAGCTTGTAATTTTGGTAGGGCTTGGACATGATTAGTCCATCAGCGGGCTGGGCCCAGGGGAGTCCCGCTGAGCCGGAGCCCACAACAGCCCCCGCTCATATATTATACACCAGCCCTTAGATTTTAATCAGACACCACAACAGTGTCCTTTCTCTTTTATGACTTTATTATGCTTTATCTTTAAATTATAAATCACCTCCTGGGTTGAAATGGTATGTATAATCTCTGATCATGTGTAGGTAATTACCTCTCCCCCTTGTCCTGACCTCACCGACGGGGCTGCCACGAACACACAGTGAGAGCGAAGTTTTAATCTGCGTGTGCACACACTCACACGAACCCACACGCAGGTTTTTGTTGGTTTGTTTGTTTGCTAACAGCTCCTCTTTCCCTTCTCCTCCGACCATGCCTCTGATCCCATCCGTTTTTGGGTTTTTTTTGAATATTTTTTCCTTCCGTTACTTCTGCCCACAGCGCTGGGATATTATTTATGAAAAGTAGATGGTGGTTTAGGTAGGTGCCGGTGACTCGGCTGCATCGGATTCGCCTGCATTTGTACCTTTTTTTTTTTCGGTGAGAGTGCAGTTTATTTGGGGGTGACGGCGGTAGGGATATTTTTTATTCCCTGGGTCAGCAGGTCTTAGAAAAAAAATTAACCTAATTCTAATTGACTCCTGTGCCCGGGCATGGACCGTTCCCAGGCGTGCGGAGCCCAGAGCGGCAACAACAGCACAAATTCCATGGTCTGCGCTGGGCGTTTAGAGCAGAAGGACCCGCATCCCTAGGGAGCACCCCCTAACAGAGGCACCTCCTGTTCACCCCGATGCGCTTGCAGGCACCACCGGGCACCGACAGACACAACCCCCCCCTCGCCGGGAGCTGAGGGGGGTGCGCAGGGATGCTGAGGAGGCACTACCGGGCCCCATCCCATCGGGACCCCCAGCTCACATGGCGCTTTTGTTTGTTGGCGGTTTAAAGCGAGTGTTATAAAGATGTTCTATTGCTCCTAATCACAATTGATTGTCAATTAGAGCCTCATTTGTGCAATCTCCATCCATCTGCCATCTCTGGTTATCTGTTCACCAGAAAGTTAGCGCTGATTATGGGGCCCTAGATGAGTTGTGACATGTAATATCTCGCCCGTAGTCGGGCCGGGTGACCGGTCCCGTCTCCCTCTCTTTCCATTTTCCTCGCAGGATGGACGAGCAACAGCTTCTCCTGACTCACTCGCCCGGGAGACGGTGCCCTTCGGGACCAGCCGGAAGGGTGCTGGGGGTGAGGGGCTGGCAGGGGACCCTCAGACAGGCGGCATCGGCTCCGTGCAGAGCCAAGTCCCGGTGTTTTGGGCTCGGATCCCTCGCCCTGCAGAGGAAAGCTCCCACGGAAGCGTTTCCTTCTCCGAAATAAATAGGGAATCACACGGAACATCCTCGCGTTTTTACGAGCCTCCCCGCCGCAGCGATGGTTATCTCTGTAGTTAGGCTGAATTATACCTGCGGGGAAGTGATATTTCCAGAGCCTGAAGGTACCGGTGGCCAGAGCATCTCCCGGGAGCCGCCGGCCCCTCGACCACCCCGAGCCCCGTGTGCCCCCGGGGTGTCGCGTTTGAGGACGGGCCCCGATGCCTCGGTTCTGCCAGCGCAGGGCAGGTGGGACCGCGCAGAGGGCTCTGCTCCGGCTCCCCTCGGTGCCCGGTCACCCTTCACCCCAGGAGGGAGTCAGGCCGGGCATCCTGCGGGTCCCGGGGTGCCTTCGCGGCTCCCCAACCCCGGCAGACCCCAAAGCCGTGTCCCGCGGGAGTCCGGGGGTGCTGGACTTAAAGGAAGAGGTCCTGCTCTCTCCCACGTCTACGAGTGGGTTTTAACTTAATTAGTTAATACCGAAATTCAAATTATATTTCAGCGACCTCCAGATCAACGAACTGTGGGGTTTTTTTTACTGTTCTCCAGCCATCCCCCTCCTCGTCCCTGGG
Source organism: Corapipo altera (assembly GCF_003945725.1). Classification (NCBI taxonomy): domain Eukaryota; kingdom Metazoa; phylum Chordata; class Aves; order Passeriformes; family Pipridae; genus Corapipo; species Corapipo altera. The sequence continues at coordinate 1,084,915 of NW_020884947.1, forward strand.
GGTCTGGAGCTTCGCGTAATTAAGGGCATTTATCGCCGCGGTAAAACAATTTAGCAGCCCCTCATTGCGCCGAGAAGGTCACTCAGGTGGCTGCACCACCAGGCACGGAGACTCCGCGTCCCTCGGCGCTGCCCGCAGCCCCGGTACAGCGGGGTCCCACCGGCGAGGGGCTTTCCGCGGCCGTGTCTGCCCGGCTGGGGGGGGGGCAGCAACTCCCTTGGGCTTCTCGTCTTCCCCATTTTGTTTCCAAACGCAATCGGGGTCCAAAACTCACCTCCTCTTGCTCTAGACGGATTATTCTATTATTATTACTATTATTATTATTATTATTATTATTATTATTATTATTATTATTATTATTATTATTATTGCTCCGGAGGCCGCAAGCAGCCATGGGAACAGCCCCCGAGCCTCGCACATGGTTCTTGGTCTTATCCTGATTTTGTGCCCCGCGAGTGTCCCCCCGCGCAGGGCAGAATTGAGTGGTCACCTCGAGATGCCCGGTTCTCCTCGGGAAAGTGCAGATCCTCCTCCATACACCCCCAAGCCAAAATCAGGGAATTAATTAACTCTACCCACGAAGGAAAATGATTTAGGAAGAAAAAAAGATTCTGAAGCAGATCTCGCCCTCTATCAATGCAGTGTCAGGTCCTCATAGTAGAAGATTTAAAAGCCCTGGGGATTCCAGGTTAGGGTAGTAATGAGCTTAATTGAGGTTAATGCTTCCTGCACAGCTCCTTGATTATTAAATTAATATTATCACACACATGAATCATAATTAGAAGTTTAAATAATGCTCTAGGGGAATCCTCGGAGGATCTATTAAACAGTTCCCTTCCCTCTCGCCGGCTCCCTCCCAGCTCCGCGGCAGCCCGAGGGCAGCCCCGGGGGTGGCTGAGGATGGGCGCTGCTGGGGGGGACGGAGGAAGAGGTGTCACCACGGGGACAAGAGAGAGGGGCACCACACCCCGGTCCCTCGTCGCCCTTCAAGCCTCGTCTCGGTGGATCCCCGTTTAACCAGCCGCTCCCCCCCCCCCCCCCCCCCCCGCCCCCTCCCGCCTCCTAATTTGGGCGCTTATCTCCCAGCACCCGGGAGTTTATATAAAATACTAATAAAGTGCCTTGTTGTCACTTATCGCGGCTGGGATCGGCTCTGCAGGGGCTTTTTCACACACACCTCTCGAAAGCCGATCCGTTTTGCTGGCAGGAGGTTGGAGGCGCCCCCGGGAGCATCCTCGGGCCGCCCGCCGGGATGCGGGACGGGGGGGGGGGAACGGGGAGATTCCCCCCCCTCTTTCCCGGGTACCAACCCCAGCTCCTATTCTCGCTGCCCCAGCCCTCGGCACGGGCGGGACACGCGTGGGAAGCAGCCGAGGAAAGGGGTGTCCTTCCTGGCTGGGAGAGCACCCCCGATCCTGTCCCCCATCCCCTGAGCCGGGGGTGCCGCACCGACAGCAGCACCAGGGACCCACCCGTCCCCAGTGCGCTCGATTGTTATTTATTGTTATTATTACTACTACTATTTCTAAGGAAAGGTTCAAAGAGGGGGGGAAGCGGTGGTGGAGGGGGCACACACAGCCCCTCTGCATCGTGGGGGCCGTATGTGTAAAGGGAAAAATAAAATAAAAGAGAAATCAGATGGCTGGCACGCAGGCAGCTCTCTCTTGCTCTCCTTTTCTCTTTCTATTTATTTTCCTCTCTGTTGCTGAAACATATTGAAGGGGGAGAAAAAGGAAACATTAAGATCAACTGTGAGCCTTGCCGACGGTTTAACGATTTCAAATGAGCTCTGACTCTGGTGAAAATCTGACAATTACCCATCAGGATGGCAGATGATGGTTAAAATTACCAGAAATCAATATTCTCACCGGGTGTCCCAGCCTGATAAGAGAGACCAAGACAATGTTGACTATTAAAGTCGACAGCTTGAGATATTACACTATTAGTTATGCTATTTTTAATAATCTATAATATTTGGGCTATAATTAATTAATTATACGGGTCAGATAATATCTGGGGCTGGAATGAGGTCTGAAGGGTCTATTAAGGTTGGTAATGAGAAAGGAGAAATCTAATCTAAGGACGAGGAGCCGTGAAGGAACAAATATACAACAGACTTCAGATAGAGCGAGAGGGAAGGAGAAGGGCTATTGCAGACTCAGTGCACACACCTCTGCTCTCCTCATCTCCCAGGCAGAGGTGCTGCCCACAATAGAATCTTCCCCTGCTCCTTTATGCAGGTACCCATCCCTTGTGTCAGAGGCCTGGCTCTCACTGGAATGCTACAGTCCCTGGGAAGCTGGTGAAGAGAGAAAAGATTGGATATGTATTAAGGAATTAATGTTAGACAAAAAGAAAAAAATCCCAAATAAACCCAAACAAGTCACGTGTGTCCATCCTCCCCCTGGGCTGTAGCAGCAAATTTCTCTTATTATTGGGATGTGGGGACACTTCAGGCAGTCATGAAGTTCAACCCTCCTTCCAAATACTGCTAAGCTCCTCCTTGCAGGTATTGTCTGACATTGTCCTTGGCATCTAAACATCTTAACAGTTGAGCAGTTGCTTAAGATGGATCTCTACTTCCATGAACTAATGGCACATGCATGTGAATGCAAACATCAATGTCTATGAATATATAATATATATATATATTGAATGGATATATAATAAATATATGGATGACTATATAATATATATAATAAATGGATATATAATATAATATATAGACATCTTCCTGTAGATACATATGTTTGTATAAGGAATGCACACAAAGTACACATGTGAAAGAATAAAAACTTACTGCATTGTAATGCACATCTATTTATCTATCTTAAAGTGTTTATGTGTGTTGTGTGTATCAGGAACATAAAATCTCTCTATTCCCTTCTCTGCAAATGAACTTCAAGTCAGACCCTGTGAATTATAAACTCGATCTTGCTCAGCGTTACTAACCAATATTCTAGGTGTGACACTCAGGGCTTTACCTATTTTACATCGATTATAAAAATCGCTCCTTCTACTGCTGCAATAATCCTTTTTCTAGGGGTGTATTATTTTTCATATTAGTTCTACCCCTATTAGTTACAGGAGGGTGTGTTGAACAACATCCTTTTGTACAGGATGATGAAAAACACATTTTCTAGTTATGCTTAGATTAGCCAGGGTACTAATCCTTTCTTTTTCCAAGTAACATCTTAATTCCATAGTTTTCAATAGGCTTCTCTTGGTCACACTTTTCTCAGCGCTCTACTTATAAGATAGTCCTTGCTTAGAACTGGAAGCCACAGAAGTATTTAAAAAACCCTCTTACAATGGCAGAGATCCCTCTAGGAAACTGTTTGATGTAGTTCCATAGGATTCAGTCCTTCCCCAACTATCCTCTGTTGTTAATTGAAACCCAAAGCCAAGTCTGAAGAAGATGCCAGCAATAGGCTGATGTTACTCTACTCTCTGTCTCCTTTGTATCCAACATGGATATTTGCCTTTTTTTCCCTGGCAGGTGCCTAACCAAGGCTATTAGTAAGGTGATGTCCTAGCAAAGGCAAACCTGAGAAGCCGCTGGAAGGACATGGGAGACAAAACTTCTGTGGGCACTGCTCACAGCACCTTCTCAGGCAGGAACAACCCTACAAGCAAATGAAGCTCCTTTCCCACCAGACAAGGAGGAAAGGAGAAAAAGAGATCCTCTTGCTGTTTTGTATGTAAAGGAGTAAATTAACAAGTTAATCTAAATGGTTTACTCTTCATGTTTAGATAACAGGTTAATAATGCAGCCAGGACTTAGCAGTTGTGATGTGTTAGTGAAAACATCTCCAACTTTAGTTGTTGGTTGTGTGATTTTCAAATGCTGGCAGAGCTGGAGAAGCCTGAGTGTGTGTGGGGTAGTTGGAGGGAGCTGGAACTGAGCCTCTAAGTGTTTCAGTTCAGGAGCAGAGCAAGAAGCCAAAACAGCAGGCCTATTAGCTTAATTGTTCAGTAGGATAAACCTGGTGAATCCAATGAAGACTGCCACATCCCTAATTTGCCCATATTGACAGGCTGCTCTGGGCTGCTTGTGTTGCCGATACTCTGAGCTAAAGAAAATGGTACCAAGGTGTTTCCGTAGTCACATCCCAGGTTTTTGAACCTGACCAACTTCTGCAACATCCAAGACTTCTGCCATCTGCTGTAGAACTTCACTAAAGTCCCAGCAACACTACTCGTGATGAAGTTTGTTTTGGAAGGGACAGAGGAGGCACACAGGTTGTGCATATAGTTACGAGTCACTCTGATCAAAGACAATCTCAGGTGGGCAAGCAGCACTCCTCTATGATGATTTTGTTGCTTTAGCATTTAGAAATGAAGGCGTTAAAGATGTGAGACACACTGAGAATAAAAAGATTATCCCTTTAGATCTAATCTAGAGAGTTAAGCTAGGGGGCAGCTCAACAAACTGGTGCAAATTACGCTGGCCCCTCAGCTGATTTACACGGGAGGGAGTTGAATGCGAAATTGTCTGATGTTTTATTCGGACACATTGTGGATATTTGAAATCCTGCTCTTGTCAGTACTGAGAAACTTCCTGCATATTCAAGTAAGGGTATTGAAGGCACTGCCCAAAGTGCTTTTGTAACCAGGTTGGAGTAGTTTAAAGTATGGCTGGCAAGCAGTTACTCCTCTCTTAACAGTCTGGTCCCAGCTGAGAGGGGATAATTTACTATTCAGTTCCAGTCTAGGGAGGAGGGAATGTAATTTTTTAGGCTGCCTAAATGCAGATTGAAAGCATGTCCTCCTATTTGCAGCCAAACAAAGTGGGTATACTGAAGCATTTTGCAACAATTTTCTCTGCATTTAGAACAGATGCAAAAAACTGCATCAGGTAAGAAGCGACAGAACTGCTGTATGGCTCAGTGCTACACAGAAATGTTTCTTAATTTAGGCATTTGAATTCCAAATCCAAGTTGGGACTCCCATTATAGCTATATATTCAACACAAAAATTTGGACCTGAACTCTCAGCCAGGTACCCTGGATTCTGAATCAGATTAATTTATAATTTCTTAGTTATTTAAATTAACAACTGTAACATTCATCAAGCTGTTGGATTGATTGCTGCTGAAGATTCAAACAATGTTGGCTGAGGTTTATGTGCAGGGAAAACTATTGGACAAACGACACATGGTGTCTGCATGGCCAATCTGACAGGACAAAAGGCATGTGAACTCCATTGGCCGGGAATATTAAATGTGAAGAAAAACATCATAAAGTGTGGTAAGTCAATGGCTGATAATAATGTGACATGTGGAAATGCACCCTTTTTGATATCAGTGGGACATCAGTCTGTGAAGATTAGGGAAAACTAGGGAAAAGATTTGTAACTAAGATGTAAAACTAACAGCTTAATGTCCAAAGAATTCTGTTCTGTTCCTACATATAAAAAAAGAGTTGTTAAAAAAATAACATTTATTGTACCTTGTAGTGAATTAACAATACCGAGAAAGCTAAAAGCAAGTGTCAGCCAGTGCAGTAATTGTAGTTACAGAAATAACAAATGGAACTACACCCTCAGCTATTTATAACTGAACTGTACTGGGCTCTGCTTTGAAAATAGTATCTTTCTGTAAACAATATCATTCTCCACCAAGCAGAGCTGTGTGTTAAACCTGGAGCCCTTGCTCCAGCTTAGCATCTGTTCATGGAAAGCAGCGTTTACTCATGTGTTTTTATCACTGAATGATGATGGGAATATAAGTGCAGCTGTACATAACATTGCTTTGATAAGGATATCATAAATTGAAGGAGAAGAAGTCATAAATAGATATAAAAGTTTGTGTGTAACAATGGTTCTTTCTCATAAATGTTGTAACTCCCATTTTCTGGCTATTGAGACAACTACAGATACAGACAAGAAGAATAATCTGTCCTGCGGTTGAACCAGGAGTGGGAACAAACCTGCCAGATTCCAGCTGTTATTTCTGACAATAAACTTTGCATGAAAAATAGATCAGAATAGATAAGGGTGAGAAAGATCCCCCAAATTGTAAGTTTCATCTTTTAATTCTACTGTCCCAAAGTTAATTGTCTATTCTACATTAGTTGTCTAGGCTGGCACCTTAATTATTGCCTAGGAGAAAATGTTTCCTCAGAGCATTTCATTCCACCTGTCTGAAATTCCTTAGGATCTAAGGCACAGCAAAAAATCATGCAGGTGATAACAAGCACTATTCATTCAGCCTTTTTCAGGCTTAGAAACCAGCCCAGGTTCCCAGTTACAATTTTGTTGTTTAAACAAAGAAATGCACAAAACCATTTCCCAAGTGTCTGGGGAGGCTGAGTGAAGGGCAGAAGCCTTGCTGAAATTGATGGCTCTGACATTTTCTTTTTGCCTTGGTCTTGCTTTTATTTCCAAACTGCAAACTGATGGGTTTGTATCAGATACATGTGCCTCTTAGCTGAGCCTTCAGTTGAGTCCTATGCCCTGATTCTAAGCCTCGGTGAAACTAGAGGGGAATCTTGGTGCTAGTGGACACAGGCTCAGTCCAAAGACTGTTTCAGTCACATATTCATTTAATTTTTAAGAGAATCAATTGCTGTAAAGCTGATGACACATGTATCTTTATTAGACTGACCCAGTTATCAGTATAGGTTCACTTTGTACCCCCTTGGGTTGCCAAACACAATCCGTTTGAGTGATGTCAGGTCCATTTCTTTGCATGATCATTCTTCCAGCAGTCAATACTGAGGTTTTTTAAGTTATCGACCAGACAGCTATTGGATGAGGCAGGGCCACATGGCCTGCTGACCTAAAATACTGTAGCAAAAGTGGTGAAGATATGAAATCAATAACTTTATTGAAACAAATATCTGAGGCGACACTTTCTGCAGAAGGATTAAATGAGGAGGGTTGTTGTGGAAATGGGTGGAATGTACGTGGCTGATGCACGTAAGAATTCAGTCCGGTCAATGGGAATACACACGTGAGGGGGGGGGGAAGAGAAGCAGCATTTGGCCCAGTGTCAGGGTATGCTGGGCTCAACAAGGCTGTGTGGCCCAGCCAAAGAATGTGCACAGAGGACTTGAGGACCAGGATGTATCTGCTGGAATTGGCACTACCAATAACACTCTGTCTCTCCCCTGGTCCTTGAGCGACTCCATCACCTGTACAGAGGGGCTACCACTGTGTGTTGGCAGTGTCTGGAAGCTCTGAGGAGCGTGGCCTGCTCTGGGGTGACTTTCAAGGCAAAGTTGGGCCTTTGGGGATGGGTTGTGGGTTCTCATTGACACACAAGTTCTGGCAGCCCCATGCGAATTATAGGTGTACATGTATATTCTGTATACTGCTCTTTCACCTGGAATTATTTGCATGGCTTCACAAGAATGGAGATGATACACTCTTAAACCCATATCCCATGCACAGGCACACACTGTATTTATTTTGCTGGTGTTTCACATTTCATGGGTATTTTAAACTAAGTAGCATAGCCTTGTCATCATTAACATGTGCTCAGTGATTATGGTGCTTCTACAGTTTTACTCTTCATCCTTAATGCTCAAGTAAAACCTCAACCCTTTAGGTGAATCCAAGCATTTCTCAAAGCAGAAAATGTTGTTATTAGCACCAGTTAACGTATAAAGTCTTGCTGTCATTTACTGTGGAACCATAGGGAAAATAATTTAATAAAATAAGCTATTTTACTTTCTCGAAAAATAACATTTTTGTTTGGCTGTGAAACAGAGGAAATCAAGAGTGAAAAAAAGCTCAATAAACAGCCATTTTATTACTGTTGCTAGAAATAAAATAAGGGCAAGGGAGACTTGGCTACTGTTTTATTGTAGCCGTGAATTCACTTCTTTCATTTAAGTGTCTGTCACATTAGTAGAAAAATACAGATCACTCCAAAGTGTGTACACTGGCAGTGACTATGCCCATTTTTCATTTTAAATAACTTTCAACTATTCTTTCCTTTTCACAGCTGGAGGTGGCATGCTGGTATAGGTAGGGGTGTAACATGAAAGCAACATCTTTTTGTGGGCTTTAGGTGAGAGTCTGGCACAAGTACCTCCCTGTGGCTTTGCTCAATTCACACCGTAATACGTTCTCCGTTTAATTGAAAGAATTAACATGAAAAGAATTGGCTTGAATATATGTGCTTTAATACTGCCACATTATGTTAAACCTAATAACAAATGAAATTATTCCCAAATCACTTCTCACTGTTGAATGTGTGTTTTGTGAACTGAAATGAATTAACTGTGAAGTCACTCTGCATCAGTGTTTTTGTATGTCAAACATTTCTCTCTCTCCCACAATGCTGAAATGATGGCTCATAAGTCATTCCTAGTAGATATATGCAAGTTTAACTGGATTAGTTGAGGATTGAAGCAACTTTAAAATGGGTTTGTGGAATACTTGGTTTATAATAAATGTGATGTTTACACCATAAACAATAATAAGCTTTTATATAATATACGTATTTGGGAGATGAACTTGGAAAAGTTCTTCTAATCATAGAAGACATATAGGAATTAGGATAGAAATGAACTCAATAATAAAATTTAAACAGGAGTTAGATTCCTTCAAAGTATGGTGCATGCTTACACACAATGTACCACTGGCTGTTAAATTAACCTGTAATGTCCTTCTGTATTTTAAATAATACCAGATGAGACCACCCTTCTTCCCCTCTGTGACACCAGTGGAGCTGCTTACAGAGCAAGGTGCTGCACTTTGGTTGAGGCAACCCTGTTGTCAGTCCAGGCTGGGGGATGAACAGGTCAAGAGCAGCCCTGGGGAGAAGGACTTGGGGGTGCTGGTGGATGGAGGGCTGGATGTGACATGGCAATGGGCACTTGCAGTCCAGAAAGCCAAATGTGTCCTGGGCTGCATCAAAAGCAGCTTGGCCAGCAGGTCAGGGAGGGGATTCTGCTCCTCTGCTCTGCTCTGGTGAGACCCAACCTGCAGTGCTGCCTCCAGCTCTGGGGTCTTCAGCACAGGAAGGACATCGACCTGGTGGAACCAGTCCAGAGGAGGCCACCAAGTAGATTAGAGGGATGGAGCACCTCTCCTATACAGAAAGGCTGAGAGAATTGGGATTATTCAGCCTGGAAAATAAAAGGCTTTGGGGGTGAGCGACATTGCAACCTTCCAGTACCTGAAGGGAGCCTACAAAAAAGATGTAGAGGGACTTCTTACAAGAGCATATGGTGACAGGTTAAGGGGGAATACCTTCAAACTGAAAGAGAGTAGGTTTTGATTAAATATTAGGAAAAAATTCTTTACTGTGAGGATGGTGAGACACTAGAACAGGTTGCCCAGAGAAGCTGTGCATGCCCCATCCCTGGAAACGTTCAAGGCCAGGCTGGATGGACCTTTGAACAATCTGATCTAGTGGAAGATGTCCTGGCCCATGGCAGAGGGATTGGAACTGGATGATAGTTAAATATTCCTTCCAACCCAAATCATTCTATGATTCCATGATTTAAAACACTACGAACTGTAAGGAAAAGCAGCAGAATATGGCAAAAATGGGCTTCAAAGTTATATTAAAATGGCAAGCAAGAGCATCCATAATATTATGGTAGTGACTATATGCATGTTTTTTTTCTTCAAAATCTTTCTGTGACAATATGAGGTTTTTCATGTACATTTCTAAGTTTTTAGTGTTTTTGAACCCTGATTCATAGCCCTGATCTTTGCCTTGCCCCCACTGCAGCTGCTGACAGACTTTGGTTCAGAAGTTTGGGCTCAGGCTGCTGGTGGAAAATTCTCACAGGGACTGAACTTTGTTGAAAGGCTATCTGAATTAAATTATTTATAATGAGCATGCCTGGCAACTGGAGCCTTGTAATGCTAACCACTGGCTGGGGGTGTGAAATGAATACATTATATTCAAATGAGGGGAAGAAGTCATGATGTTTGTGCAGCACACACCGTTTGCCAATCCATGGCATTTGCATTCTGTGCCTCTTTCGCTTAAATGTTTATACCTTAACAGATATTTTCTCAAGATTGAGAGACCACCTGATATAATAGCAAGTAATCTGTACTGAACCTGAGAGTCAACTGATTACCAGGCTTCCTTGAATTACTATATGCTATTACAGTATTTTAGGAACCTGTAATATCCACCATTACTTTCTCTTGTGAGAGTTCTTAGACTGACTTGCCGTTGCCATTTTTCCCTCTTCGGCAAATAAATATCGTGGTGTATCCAATACAATCAGCAGAGTGTAACCAGAGTGTATGAATTTTTTTGCACAGATAATTAAAGCCCAATGTTCTCCACTGTAACAATTACAAGTACTTGAGAAAACAATGACAAGGTCATCCCGCGAATGCGGCCATCACTCAGGGAATTCGCTGCCTTAATAAAACAATAACTCACTTGTTTAGAAATCAACGTGCAAAGGAAGTGACAACAAAATTGTTTCCTTGGACATATGTTCCCTTAAACCGCATAAATGTGGAGCAATAGCACATATAGTATGGTTAGCTAATTAAGACCTATTTCTCCCATCTGCCCCATGTACCTGGAGTTGTGGCTAAATCTTTATGTTGGAATAGAAAAGGCCACTTGGACTGTGTGGGAGTCTCTCTTTTCCTTTGGGAGTGATGGCATGGCACCTGTGCTCTAGGGACAGCCCTGACCTGGGGTGGTGCATGTTGTGTTTCCCCAGCAGCACACACAGCAGACAGGACTGTGCTCTTGGGTATGCACAAATGTGGCTCAATTGTCCAACATCACCTGCTGTCACAAAATTGCACACAAATTGATGGTCAGGTATGGCCTTGGATTGGAAAGGGAGATTTTTGAGCATATTTAGTGCCATAGTGTGGGATCAGGATCTGCTTTCTGTAATCTGAATAGACTGGGTGACGCATGACAGGGACATGTATCATGGACTTTTCCTTTTCTTGGCTCAGTGTGGACACTTCAGCTGCATCTCTCCTGCCCTTGAAAGCCAACTTCTTGGGCTGTTCATGGTGTCAGAGTCTGTGCTGGAAGGACTCTTCACAGAGGGAAAGGAAGGGTGTTCAGACCCTATGCTGCCTTTCAGGGTGCACCCTCATGAAATCTGAATTTCCTCATGCCTTGGAGTAACCCCACAGGTACAGAGCACAAAACTCTCTGTGGCTTCATGTATTACACTACTGCCCCCCCCCAGTGCATGGTGGGTTACTTCCAAACCTCTACTAGTGTACAAGGCAAGGCAGGAAGCTCATTAATAGAGAGACATCTGGGCCGGTGCATTCTGAGCTCCAAAGTCCACTGGGCTCACTGGTTTTCCCAAGCAAGTTGTTCCCTGACAGGAGCAGAAGCTGCCTTTGTGAGAGACTGAAATGTTAGTGCTCAATGGCCCAAACAATTGGCATTTGTAAAAGCAGCAAAGTGCTTTGCTGAGGATGTGCAGAGTAACTGCTGGGGTGCAGAGGGGGTGTGCACCCACCACTGGAGGTCACGAGCTGGGTTTTGAGCCAGATAAGGAAAGAGACTGATAAGGAGCAGATCCTGCCAGGTGGGATAATGCTTTTTATCATGCCGCCATCCTTCCTTACACAATTGGCTCAGGTGGGAAAACTCCCCTCCAAAGGGAGGTATCGGGACATTCACATGTAGGTCTGATGTTGTTCCTCCCTTCTGAGGGGACATGGCTGGCTCAGCTGTGCTGCTATGAGGGACAGCTGTCATGCCTTAGAAGGTGCCAAGATCCTGCAAAATGCCCCGAGACTACTTTCTGGGGCTTTCCACATGATCCACAATGCTGCATCAGACTGTGTAAACCTCCCTCTCCTGAGGGGAGGTATCTGGGTGTTCTACCTGAACCTGGGCGTATATTAACCCATTGAAATTTGTGTTTTGGGGCTTTCCACACCTCTGGTGGCTCAAGACTGTGACCATCACTCTAAACAACAAACATCTAAATTACAACAATCAAGCCTCATGGCTGGATTCACAGGTGGTGGTATCTTTCTACTCTTATCCCTTCTTTATCTTTCTTTCTTTTCCTTATACATTTTCTGAAGTGTTATTTTTATGCTTTTATATTGTTATATTTCTATAGATAATAATGACCCAAAGAGCTACATTCCTGCTTCCTTTTGCAACCAAATTATTCTCAAATAAATCCTACATATATATATTTGTAAACACCAATAATTCAGTGTCATTTCACTGTAATCTACCTCAAGTGATCTATTAATAAGAACCTGAGTTACCCTCACCTTCAGGGGTGGTTGTAACAGCCTAGCAATAAAAAGTTATGTCCAACTCCATGAGGAGTGCAGTAAGTCATACCTCTCCTGGCCAAAACTAAGAATGGTTGGGTGCTAGAGGTGTATTATCACACCATTTTAGTTCCTGATTTGGACTTCTTCGCTTCATTTATCCATTCTTTGCTTTGTCTCAAATGGAACCTCTTGGTCTGTGCTATGTGGGCTGTGTGGTAAAGACACAGAGAGAGAAAGAAGGGTGGTCTCATCTGGTACTATCAAAATACAAAAGTGAAGCTTAAAAAACCAGCTGAGTACCATGTTATTCAGGTGAAAGTAGACTTATCCATAGGATGATGGATGTATTGAAGGCCAAATATTGAGAAACACACATTTCCTGTTGGTGGAGGTTGCTGACTGCCACTGAACAACTTTTCAAAACAGTATGAATGTGAGTTACCTCCTGATACCCATGTCTTGGCAATGGTGAAATGTACCATCCCTGTACAGAACTTTTTAACTTGTAAGTTTACTTTTAAAATGATTTTTCATTTTGAGAAGCTGGTATTGTCTTATATAAAATAGAAAGAGGGGGAAGGACAATGAAACGTTTAATTTGAACCAAAGTACTTGTGAGGTGTGACTCATAATATGTGTGTTAATCAGCTAATAATCACAGTTCACACCTTCATTTCCCACTTTTCAGCCCTGACCTCATTGACCTCAGTTTTCTCATTGACTTCCTTGGAACTGGTCAGGCTGAGAGTTTGCTGTTAGAAAAGCTTGTGTACAAACTTGTAATTTCCACTGTTTGAGCACAGGCAAAAAAGTAGAGAATGTAATTGTGAAAGGCAAGTCTGGTTTCTTTTCTGTAACTATTGTAGAATTAACTGATGTTTTTAATTTATTTTTATGAATGTAATTATAAACTGATATCTCAGAGACTGAAAGCTGCTTTTATGTTATATACAAGTAGCTACAAAGGCAATTTCACTGGCTTCTATGTTTAATCATTTGCATTTATACTCATTACTGCATACATATGACAGAACTGAAGTGCAGAACTGTATTTCTAAGGCAACAGTAATTTTTTCAGACACTAATTAAGCCTATTAGAAGTACAGATCTGCTCACACTCTCATTCACAGAATAAAGGCAGCAAAGCAGACAACTTGGCATGTTGGATAGGAAATTATTATATTTTTATGTCATACATTTGCAAATATGTCTTCTTGAACTACTCAAGGCCAAATTCTATGAGACTTTCTTGGACTGGACAATTGGGAATTTGTGAGAGAGTCGTGGTTGTAGTGATGGATCAGCTGTGTAGATGACCTTGGCTTTACAAGCTTCCTCAGCTCCACAGACCCTTTGAGTCCTGTATTTGTTCCAGGCACTCTTCCCTCATCATATCCATCATGGCTGTGTGAGAATACTTTCCCCCAAAGAAGCCACAAAAGAGTTCAAGAAGGGTTTTAACTTTCCTTTTGGTGAGTGACACAGCAGCCAAGAGCTACTGACTTCACAAGGTCCATCAAAAACACAGGCTTGCAAGTGCACAGCAACAGTAGCTGTAGGTACTGGCGTGCTGTTCCCAGAGGCTCTCCCAGCCCTGAATAACTGGAATGTCATTAATAGCCCACTGTTATTTTTTGGCGAGCCGCTGAACTGCTGGCTGCATCTATATTTAGTGGTGGTGTAACTTAAATCAAAGCCCTGACGTTATTAGCAGCAGCATGGACATTTAATTGGATTTAAGAAACACACTCTAGGCCAGCCTCTCTTCTCAGTTAAACCTGGACAGCTCTGCTAGGACATATGGGTTTGTCTTCCGGTTTTCAGAGCTGAGTTTGACCAAATATGTGTCTAAATGGTGATATTCCATTAATCTCCACGCAAACTCAGATTTTAAAAACGCACTCTCAGTTTAACTTGGGGCGCAGTAGTGGGCACCGTGGCCTGTGGACTTGAACTGTGTATCCAAAATGTAGGCTTACAGGATCATAGGATAATTCAGGTTAGAAGGGAACTGAGGAGGTCTCTAGTCCAGCCTCCTGATCAAAGCAAGGTTGTATCTGAGGTCAGACCAGTTTGCTCACAGCTTTATCCTGTCTTTCTTTGAAAACCTCCAAGGATGGAGGTACATCCTCCCTGGGTAACTGTTCTCCTGCTGGACTATCCCTGTGAAAAAGCTCCTGCTCATTTTCAGTCTATCTTTTCACATCTTGTGCCTATTTTCTCTCGTCCTCCTACCATGGAATTCTATGAAGCATCCAGCTCCATCATTTTGATGAACTCCTCGTGGTACTAGGAGGAGCCTATAATTCACACCAATCCCAAAGGGCAGCTGGGTATTGCATCTAGGCTCTCTTTACCTCAAAAGGTTGGACTTGTTCTCCTCTAGTTTACTCCTACTCTGATTCCAAGTGATTTCTTTCCGAATGTCCTGTCAAATGTCAGGCAGAAGTGCTGTGGAGGTGGAGACCTGCTTCCAAGTGGGACTGTGAAATTCCAGAAGGGATATTTTCAGTGTTCCTATATATGTTTCTCCTTTAAGATGTCTTTTAGGTCTTTTGGGGCTAGTTTAAGTGCCCTAAGCACAAACAGCTCTTGAGGACTTTGACGTGATCTTTCCCAGCTGAAACTGGAATGAGAACTTGGGAATGACGGTCTCAGTTCAGCAAAGCCTTTAAGATGCTCCAAATTGCTTTGTAGGGCTGGGGAAGGCTGAAGTATCCACTTTAATCCAAAACCTTTATTTAAACACTTCACCAGCGTGTGCTCTAAATCCATGGGCTGTGAGCGTGTAGGCTGTGTCGTAATGTGGGTTTTTTTCTTATGTCGTATGATAAGGAAAAAAAAAGGTATTGCTTTTTAAATTTAGATCACTGTTTTTAGAACAGACCACATTATAGAAGGGTTTTTTTTGCTATAGAAGTGTCAACTCATTACATAGATAAGAACATCAATCTGTTTACGACTTTTTCTCTGGCAAATATAACAAGAATTTCCTGCTATCTTGGAAATTAGTGATCTTCTTTGGCCTGAGATTCAGTTATGCTGACCTCCCTGTCATAACCCTGCCTATATTTCCAAAGTGTATGTTTTTCCCTGTCACAGAAGCACAGAGACAGAACTAGCTTTACACAGTTCATGGGGGAAAAGAAAAAGAAAAAAAAAGATGCTGTTGTGACAGAACAGATGCTGTATAGAAAGGATTGCTTACAGATACGTTGTAAGTTAATCACATCTTTTCTAAAGTATATAAAAAAATTCTCGTTAATGTCTGAAATGAAATACTTATTATTACAGGAAATTAAATTACTTACAGCATTTTTTTCACAGCCTCTCACTCTCAATACACACTCCTTTTTGCATACACATATACACACACATAACTATTGTTAATTAAGACTGTCTCCATTATGGGGCTAATTAACAATTAGCATAAACATAATTAGCTAATGCTGACATTTAACTCATTACATTGTTTAAATAATTTTCAGAAATTGCCCTTAGTGGCATTCTGTCATACTGAAATAATGGCAGCACTTTGTCATGTAAATTAAATGACATTTGTGTTGTTTCCTCTCTAACTCATGCATGGAAGAATCCTTTTTTTAATTTGAACTACATTCAGTTCAGAATCCAAGGTGATTCCTAAAACTTGAGTTACAGCATGTGCTCCTTGCATACCCTGCATAAGTAGCCTTGGTGACCTGCATCCTTTTCCTTCTGGAAGCCCTCTTGATCTCTCTTTCCCGAGCACTCCCCACAGGTGATTCCAACCCTCTAGTTTGTCCTTGTGAGATCCCACCAGGAGTCCAACTCTGGAATCCTCAGCATAGGAAAGACATGGACCTGTTGAAGCGAGTCCAGAGGAGGGCTGGAGCACCTCTGCTATGGAGACAGGCTGAGAGAGAGGGAGTTCAGCCTGGAGAAGTGAAGCCTCCAGAGAGACCTTATTTTGGCCTTCCAGTACTTAAAGAGGGCCTAAGACAGTGGAGGACAGACTTTTTAGGAAGGTCTGCTGTGATAGGTCAAGGGGTAATGATATAAAACAAAGGAGGGTAGATACAGAATAGATATAAAGAAAAAATATTTTGATGAGGGTGGTGAAACATTGGAAAAGGTTGCTCAGAGAGGTGATGGATGCCCTGCCCTTGGAAACATTCAAGGTCAGGCTGGATTGGGCTCTGAGCAACCTGGTCTAGTGGAGTCCCTGGTCACTGCAGGAGTTGGACTAGATGGTAGTTAAAGGTCTCTTCCAACACAAACAATTCCATGATTCCGTGATCTGTGGGCAAACAGCTCCATGTGCTCTGTGACTCAGCTCCCTCTCTGAGGGCCAGAGGAGTAGCATGAGGGTACAAACCTTCAGTGACGCTCAGATATTGAGGCAAAGCTACCCCCATATATTTGTACATTCTCCAGAGGGGTGAAAAACCTTTTCTACACACAATACATGCCATAACTTTGAAGTGCAGTATTTCCAACAAAATATCACCAGGCCACAAGATTTTTCAGTGGAGTATGGCTAATACAATGAGGAGAGAGGCCAGGTTGGCACGAGGGGTGTTAAAACTTTAATGATTATTCACACTGTGCTGTGTTGTGCCATGACAGCTGAAGGAGGAATGGCCTTTTCTATAATATATATGTTTTGAGGCTGCAATTTGGACCACCAAGCACTTGGTACTTGTGGTGGCAGGGAAGGGGAACAGTGTAAAGCTCTGGATCTTTACAGTTCTTCTCTATAATGGATTCATAGGTATTTGTATAGGGGTTTTTCTATACACCATTATGCAATCCTTAAACTCCTTTAATGCAAATGTCTGAGGGGACTGTTCTATATTGTGGTGTTCTGTGTCAATAGAAAGGGGGAGAACAAAAAGAAGACTAAGAGATGGGCTCAAAGAAACAAGAATATACAGCTGAAAGATCAGGAAGTTGCTGAGGAGCAGCAGTATGAGCATTTGGAGTGAACATGGGCAGCATTTAATCAGGGACTCATCAGGACAACATACACCTTAATCAAAGATAATTCCTCTGGAACATCCCCTGTGGAGGATTGTCCTTTACATTTCCATGGGACACGTAACTGCTGACAGCACATCATTCAACCAGAGGCATTGGGAGGATGAATCCACCATCAGAATGAATCAATGATTCACCATCAGAAACTGGGTGATAAACCTGGGCTTTCTGGAGGTTCTGAGACCCATCCCATGGACTTGCCTCTTGCTGGTTTGCTGTATTCCAAGGAAAATCAGGCAGAATTAACTCATGCTATATTTTCCCCTTCTTTTTATCTGCTCCACTGAAGTTCATCTCAGTAAGAACCGAATAAAAAGGACTAATAAACCAAGTAAAGGCTTTGTTGA
>NW_020884947.1:1104987-1136435 GCF_003945725.1 Corapipo altera
ACTTGTGCCTGTTTTACAGCTGCAGAAAGTGAAGCGCACAGAGCAAAATATCTCACTAGCACCTGAATGGGATCAAGAAGTCATATTTTCCCACGAGGATTTAGCTGGAAAAAAATTTCAGACAGGATCCTCGTTATGGGATGGTCATGTGTGTTGTCATTGCCCACTGGATTTACCTCCAGAGTCTCTGTTTGCAGCCAGCTGGAGCATTCCTTGGTCACTCAGGTAGCAGCAGCCCTTTGGGGTATGTATGTCTCCACTTCCACTGGTCATCCAGAACAGGAGAACTGTTGTTCATGTTGAATTCATGAATCCAGGCTCCCTTTCGAAGGAAACCAGAGCTGCCAACAGATTGCCTGTACACAGTGTCCAAATATCCTGTAAAGACATGTTTGTGGTTTGCATCTGCACTGTTGTCCAAAGGACTTGCATAAGGTCACGTGGAAAATGTATGGGAGAGCAGAGAACTGGGGCAGAAATC
The DNA here is from genome assembly GCF_003945725.1 of Corapipo altera. NCBI lineage: Eukaryota > Metazoa > Chordata > Aves > Passeriformes > Pipridae > Corapipo > Corapipo altera. The sequence goes on from NW_020884947.1 coordinate 1,105,469, forward strand.
CCATGTCTGGGCAGAAGTTCTGATCATTGGACTGTCTTTTTGGTGTTCACTATCAGAGCAGCGTACATCTGCAACCTGGGAGGAAGGGATGTCCTTAGCAAGATTTTTCTTACTTTATTAATTTCCATAACACTGGGACTTATATCAAAAGGACTTTGCTGGAAGAACAGTTTTGTATCCTCTGGTTCCCCCTGCAATATGGTCCTACTTACTGTGATTACATTAATAATTATTCTCCTCTATCCCTGCATTTCCCAGCCATTCCAGTTCACAACCCCACAAAATGTATGAGCAAAAGCCCCCTCCCCTGACTTGAGCCACTCTGGGGGGGGATTGACTGCATCAATACAAGGCTTCTTGTGTGCACAGGCTGGGGCTCTGCTTTGCTAAGTGTCCTATCTCATTCCCCTGCTCGCTGGTATTTCAAAGTGCTACCTAATGCCTTTCAAATTTAAGGAGTTTCAGAGTCTAATCTTCAGATCTGCCCCACTTTCTATTGATCTAGTTCCAGGTTGGTTACCAAGACTATTTTATGGTTCCAGTTCAGATGTGCCCAATTGGATGGAAATTTCACAAGCACATTTGAACTCGTGAGATTACCACAAGTTTCTGCCAACTAATCTAGGAAAGTTTCTACCCTTTGGAGTTGGGAGGGTGCTCTGAAGATGTTACGGCCTTTGAATTTTAGTCCTGGCTTTTAATTTGGCTTGCATGTGAGTTGAAACCATGTCTCCTATTCAGATGTAAGATCATGATGATTAAATTGCTATTCTTGGAATTATATAATAATTAAAAGGTGAGGTCTTTGATCTTGAAGAACAGTTCATATTTGATCCTGAGTAAAATAGCCTTTTTTTTCCTGAAAACATGTTAACTCTTTTACACCTTTTCCCTGGTACAGGTGAAAATGGAGTAAAAGACTTGAAGAAATGCTGCAGAACAAAAAATAATTTGCATTTTTTTTGACACGTGCCTTAGTAAAGTTCTTCAGAAAATTAGTGCTGTAGCTTTCTGCTACATCTGGGAGTACTGGGAGCAGCCACATGCATCATTTTTTGAGTAATTTTTCAGCTTTGCTCTTCCTGGCCCCCCTTTCATGGGTGACTGGACTCTGGTAGCAGAGCTGACGTTTTCATTCCCTCAGAACCTGGTTTTCATTTAAATGTGTAAAATTATCTGAGTTGTTTTCCCCTCGATAAGGTTTACAAGTGTCTGTATATCTTTAGTTTTAACAGAGGGCAGTTCAGTAGACAGTTTACGAAGTACTGGTCAGGGAGATAAATTACCTTGTAGAGCTGCACAATCACCATTCACAATCTCCTCAGTGACTTTATAGCCAATGATAGGATTTTTCAAGTTCATAGAAACTCATCAAAACACTTCCTGGTATTTTTTCCTTCTCCATCTAGCTGTTCTCACTTAAAGCATAATCTGTACTGCTCCTGCTAGAGAAGTGAGGGTTTGGTTTGATGCCTTAGGGCCCGCGAGCATTTCTTTATTTCTGGCAGCTCCTTGGGATTTGTGAACTGGAAATGGGAACATTTCAGGCAGCTGCAGCACTTGGAGACATTCCTTTCCCAGGGGTCATACCTAACCTTAAACAATGCTTCGTGTGTACCGTGCAGGGTTGCTGTGTAAGGTTATCATTGGGCAAATGAGTGGGTTTAAGCTTTCTTTTGCTGCTCTTCTGAAGTCAAGGTTCCACAGCTCTACATTTGAAGCTCCCTGGTTCTTTTGAGTAGGTGCTATTTCAGCCCATAATTTGTTAAAAACATGAGTGGCACACAATCTCTTCCAACAGAAGAGGGCATGGAATATGTGGGGCAGCATCTCTGGTGGTGGGGAACTCCTTAAACCTCTTCTCAGTTTCACAGGCCTCTTCTGATCAGCATGGTACATGGAAGATGTTGGAGACAGACTCTTCTTGTTTCTGAACCTCCAGGTAGCCCAGTCCCTGTCAGGGCTGCAATTGTCTGGGTCCAAAATCACACCAAAACAGTGTAGGTTATACTGGGTTATGCCACTGGTGGCTCCAGGGCATGATCAAATGCCACTCACGCATCAATGTGGGGGACTGGGGAAAGGAGGGGAGATGGACATTTCATCCTCCCTGTGGGTGTGTATTTCTCCCTCATGTGATACAGCCAGGCTGCACAGCTGCTCACATCTGCATTTAGGCTGGATCTGTGCATTTCACTGTTGATAAACACCTGTCTCTGACCCTGCACAGCTCCAGGGATGTTTGCTGAAACGATAGTACAACAAATGCAGGCATGGTTGTGGGTGCTGTGGGGGGACCTGTCTTCTGCTGGAGTAGAACATGTGACTTCCTGAGGTAATGGGTTGGACCAGAGCCTCCTCTTCCAGAGCAGGGGTTAAGAATTGATTCAGACAGGAGCAGGTCCAAGTACTACCCTATTATAAGACCTTCCAAGTGACGCTGGTGAATGGTCTCAATTTCTGAATTGATTTTTTCCCCACTTATTTTCTGACTCAGAGCAACTTCCTCTTCTAAATAGGCAGCACATTTACCCTGAGTGATGCTTCTTGCATCCAGGGCAGCTCCCCTCTGACACCACCGTAGAAAACATTGCCAGGAGGCTGTAATTAAGGGTGTTACCAGAATTATTTGCTCCATTTCCAGCAGGCTCTGAACTGGTGGTCAGGAAGAAACTAGAAACACCTGCTGGGTCTAATGAGGCAGGTTTGAAGTGATAGGGACACCCCATTTTTCCCCTCCTGCACAGAGGGAAATGAGAGAGCTTGGTGTTGGGAGAGGACATGGGCTAAATGAAAAAGAAGTAAGTTCTTCAAGATGCATATGTTATGATGTAATTGAGATTTCAGTTTTCTTAAAAGGTTTTCTTACCTTTTTTTTGCTGGTGTTGCTGTTCACTCTGGTCCATCAGGAAAAGACTGTGTGACTAGGGACACTGTAAATTTAGCTCTGGGTTCAGGCCATTCAGCAAGGTTTGGCCCATACAAGGTCTTAAATAATCTCATCCTCTTTCCAGGCTTTTTATGTCTTCCTTTAGAAATATTGCCTTCTACCCGTCTTGCAGCAATTTGCTATTTAGTTCCTGGAGAAAAGGGGATATTGTGTCACTGTTTTGGTTGTCTAATTTGAACCCTTTCCTGGGACTGTGGCCAAACGAGGTCTTGTGTGTACCTGGGCATTTGTAGAGCTCCTTAGAGCTCCAGCTATGGCCTGATCCTACTTGCTGTGAAACTGATGGTCTTCCTAGGGTGTATATCCCTGGTGCAGCAGCAGCAGTGAGGAAAACTCCATTGTGAGCTTATGGAGGTGATGAATGCTGCAGGTTCTGATCTCAGTTCCTGGTACTAGTGGGGGTCTGAACAGTTATTTCCTCTCTCTGTGCATCTTTTCCTTCCCATTTTTTTTTCTGTTAGACATTAAGCAGTGTGCAGAAGGAACTTGCAGTGGTTTTCCAGGGTCTTTCAAGTGTCCTATTCCGTGACACATGCAACAGCATATGCTGTATCAAAATGGTTGTGCTCGAACTGCTCCATGGGAAGAGGGTGCTGACATTACTGTATGGATAATGTGTGTGGTGCTCAGAGTGGTGTTTGGGAGGCAAGACCTGGCTTCTTATGGTTCCTCCTGGATTGCTGCTGCCTGACCAGCACCATCCAATGCCCAGGGCAGGCGAGGGGGGACAGGGTCTGATTTTCGTGCTCAGTGCACTTGTGTGCTCTCAGACAAGGGTGACTGTGTCTTAGTGTAGATTTCAGTTTTGAAATTTTGCCTATGAGATCATATACGGAAGCTTAGAAAAATAATTTAAACATTTGTAACCCACTATGTCAAAACCCGAATGCAAATAATTGCCCAGATTCTGCTAATTGATGCTAAATGGAAAGAAAAATAACGCAGGAGAAAAACCCTCCTAGAAATAATCAATAAATTAAAGATGCTTGGGGATATAAATTCAGCAGTTAAATGAGATACTAATGAAGATGGGAGTTTAATGGTGAGTGCTCTCATTACGTTGTTTTAAAAACTCCATTTGATGTAGATTTGGTACTGGTAAAAGGGAGACAGCCCTGTGACAAACACCCGTGAGAACAAAAGTTGTTCTGGCTATGAGCACAACTACTGCCGTTTATTGCTGAGCAGCTTTGCTTCCCCAATTTCTGCAAGTTGTTGCAAGATCTGGGGGGAAATTGTGGAGCAGTTAATTAAAAAACAACTAATGACTGTTCCACAGGGTCAGTTTGCTTCCCGGAGCCTAAAATGTGCAGGATATTAACACATGTATCATTTTTTTGACACTGGAGGACAATTGCAGAGCCTGGCCACACTGCTACTGGTTTTAAAGCAGAACTTAATTAACTAGAGATGGGCTGAGCAGGTTTGTCTGGAAATGGGCATTGGGCTTCCAAAGGACATAGCTGCTCAGATATTGCCAGGCTGTAAATTAAGGATGCTGCTTCCCAACTCATCTCAGCCCTGGTGAGCCCCACAGTGTCTCTACTGCCCCACTCCTGCCACTGGCCCCACAGCCAGGTGTAATCCCTGTCTCCCAGCTCTAATGGTGTTTCACTTAAGCTGCTCTGGACAGCTGCCTTAGCATGAGGTGAATTAAGCCCACCAATTTCCCACTTCTCACTGCAGCCTGGATAAGAGCTCAGACTGGCAAATCCAGCATTTGCAGCCAGGTAAAATACCTGAGAGTCGGATTTTTTTTTTGCAGCCCAGTTGTGGCCTGACTGGATCAACAATACTCTTGGATAGAAAAAATATGGCAAACTCCACTCCTGCACGTGCTCCAGCCCCACTGTGGCTGGGAAGAGATGGCTGGTGAATGTCTCCGCTTTGCCTCAACACCAGTGAGGCATTTTTCTCATGTCAGTGTGGAATTTGGTGAACGCAATTATTTTCTTTTATCTCGCACTTATGTTTAAACTGCATCTCTGCTGGTACATGCCCTGTTTTGATTAATATTAAACTTCCAGATCATCCTTTTGAATTGGAGCAATTTCTTACAACAAATAGACCGGAGAGCCAGATTTTTGAGTGATTAGTAGCAGGCTGAGAGTGCTGGATGCTCGGGGAGCTTAACGATTCATGGCCAGATTCATTCACCATGGTTAGAGTGGTGGGCATGTTACAGCTGTGATTCCTCCGGCAAAATTCCTCCTTTCAGACTTCTCAATCTGAAATTATTTTAAATCAGAAGTTGAGTTTTCCATTCCACTTCTTTTCAGGCTGACTGACTTGCTGAAAGGGGGGAAAAGAGTCATCCTCCCACCCAAGAATATACTGAAAAAAATCTGATTATGAGAACTTGCTGCGTTGAAAGTCTGTTCTTCCATTTTCCCTAAATTCTTCGGGCACAAAGGGAAAAACTCTCATGATCTCCAGAGTGCTGATCCCAGGAATGTCTATCCAGATGCATTGCAGGGGCAGACCTGGATGTGGCATGGTTGTATTTTGTTCTGGGCTCTTTGGTGGTTTGTTTTTTTTTTTTTTTTACAGATGCTAAATACAGGGTGGAAAGAATGGCTAAAAGAGATAAACTGTAGATATCACATAAGATCATGCAACATAAGGAGGAAGAGAAAGCGTTCAGTGATTTCATCTGTATTTGGCACTGGTGGAAGTTCTGACTCAACGATTTTTAGTAACACAGCAGTGACATGTTTGTGGCTTCCACTCAAATACACGTGACAGAACCTTAGTCCTGAATTCCAGGAATGCCTTAGGCTGATGAAATATTGGTGTAATGTCAGTGTGTTTAGCCAGGTACATACAGAGCTATTCGTGGACTAGCTGGCAGCACTGCTCTGGGCTGAGTCACCAAATACTCTGTCTCCAGAATACAGAATAAAAAATGGACACTGAAACGTTTTTTTTTTAAGTTACCAGCAGTATGTGCAAAAGGTGGATTTCCCATGCAGAACATGTAGCTGGGAGTCAATCACAGAGAGGTGAGATCACTGACTGTGCAGGAAGACAGTAGCAGTGCTTGTGGGACAGGAATATTTTTTTTTGTTATGACCAAGAAATATACACCTAGATGAAGAATCTGGATTTCTTCAGTATTGTTGTTTTTGGCCCTCAAACTGTTTTTCCATTGCAAAGGTGCAAATAAACTTCTGAGTTGAACAAGTTCAGGAATTCAGCTGGGATTTGGACCTGGATGTACCAGACTGTTATAGAGCAACAAGTGCTCAATGCCTTCGATGAAGGAAAGACATGATGGGCCCTTCAAATCATTGGAAAAGTTATCGCTGTTGCTGATTCTGTAGAGTGCTGAGCACTTGGTGAATAGGAACTCTGAATTTTGGTGTTTCTGGAGTATGGACTCAAAGCCTGGGTACTCTGTTATTGAAGCTCAGATATTACTTTAAAATGCTGAACATTGATGGTGCATTATATCTTGCTGTGGAAAAGGTCAGCCCTGTTATTTGTAGAGGGAGGGTTGCCTTTGCTTCATGGCTGGCTGACTTTTTGGGCTACATGGTATAATTTATAACTACTTATTGTTTGCAGACACTAGGCTGAGGATGTTTTGTGTGTGAAATTTAAAATTCAGGCCACTGTGGTTGAATTGTTGACACAGAATTATTTTGTCCAGTGGGAAACAGAGATGTGTGGTCTTGTCACCCTCGGCTTCCTTCTCAGTTAGAGGGGAGAAAAATAAGGACTTGTAGGGCATGAATGACATTGTCCTAAAATAGCTGTCTAAATTATTTCAGATGCACTAAGCCCTCAGAATACAGATAAATGGATACTGACAATACAGACGAATTGTCACTATCTCACATGGTAGCATTTATGGTATAATGTTGGAGTAGCCTATGGTAACTCCTATTTCCTGGTGTCTCTCTGTTTTCCACACAGCTTGTGTAAAACCAAGGAACTGATGTTAATGTGCATGAAAATTAAGAACCTACTTAAGGAAGGATTTGGATGCTTGAACAATTTTCTTAAAACTGTTCACCCACTTATCACCGTGAAGTCAGTTGCCTAAAACCATGAAGGAATGTAAATTCCTTAATAAATGCAAATCAATCTGTCATATTTTTGGACTGTCAGACTCAGAATCTACAATTCTATGCAGAATTGGTTCAAAACTACAGAGAAATACATTAGGTGTCATGGCCCATTTCTTCAGTGCAACTCTGGTTTTGAGGGGTAGTGTTGACTTTTTAAGCTGGCTTCAAGTGTTGTTTGATGTTGATATGAGTGAATGGGATGACGTTCTCTTATGCCAGTCACTGTGCAAACCCAATTTAAGAACTGTTATTCACCCGAAGAACTTGAAGTTTAATTGCTAAATTGTGCAAAGAACGGAGAAAGAGTATTTCTCCATATTGTGTGTGGGGACCTGACTGTTGGATTCCCTGTAGTCCTATTTGCCATTCAAACAGGTTGGACTTGCATGGCTGCATGTAGCAGGTGGGAAGTGCAAGTGCCTTGCTCCCGTCCATGACAGGCTTAGGGACAAAAGGGAGTGTGGCCTCATGAGACAGCTAAACCTGAGTGAACTGTGAGCTGCTGCTTTTTGCCACCTCCATTAATATGTACATGTCATTTCCCCTGCAGTCCTGCAATCTGAAAGAAAAAATAAAAATAAAATAAATAAACAAACGAAAAAACCCAACAACCAAACCAACAACAAATTAATTCTCATTTTCATCTTGTTATCCAGTTGAATCAACACCTGTGAAATCATGATCTCTAAATCCCAGTCACGGGAAGCCTGACAGCTCCCTTGAATGAATGCAATGTGTCATGTGAAGCTACACCATAAGTCTTTTGGTTGCTGGACCTACCACCTTGATTGTAAAATCACCTCTCTCAAAAAAAGTCTTCCTATGCTGTTTGCAATAGTGTCAGCCTTTTGTCTTTGCTCAAGTTAACAAATGGATAATGTGTGTCACAAAGCACTGATTTGTATCTGTTTGCAACTGATTTTGCTAGTTTGGTGACATAGAATAGAATCATAGAACAGAATAATTTAGGTTGGAAAAGACCTTTAAGATCATTGAGTCCAACCATTAACCCAGTACTGCAAAGTCCACCACTAAACCATGTCCCCAAGTGCCACGTTGACACTGCTTTTAAATACATCCAGAGATGGTGACTCCACCACTGCCCTGGGGAGCCCGTTCCAGTGCCTGACAGCCCTTTCTGTGAAGAAATTTTTCCCAACATATTATCTAAACTTCTCCTGGTGCATCTTGAGGCCATTTCCTCTTGTCCTAGTGCTTATTACTTGGAGAATGAGCCTGACAACCATCTGGCTACAACCTCCTTTCAGATATTGTAGAGAGCAATAAGATCCCATCAGAGCCTCCTTTTTTCCAGACTAAATGCCTCCAGCTCCCTCAGCTGCTCCTCATCACACTTGTGCTACAGACCTTTCTCCAGCCCTGTTGCCCTTCTCTGGACACACTCCAGCACCTCAGTGTGTGTCTTGTAGTGATGGGGAATGAATCTGACTCGCTTTGTGAGATCAATCTCTGACTGGTATAGCTACGTGTGGATTTTTGTTTTGGAAAAATAAGTACTCACCCCTTTTCTGATTGGAGGACCAGAGTCTCTTATCAAAGAAGCAGAGTGGCAAAATGAAACATAGACTTCACCTCTTCTCATCACTCGTTAAATAAACATGGAGTAATTATCACAAACCAAGAATTAGAGAGAAACGGGCACTGCTGTTAAACCCATGGTACCCTCCAAAGCTTTAAATTCATCACGAGTGACTGTGAGGAATACCTATTGACTAATTAATTTTCTTGTCTGACAGACAGCCTTTGAAATCCCATGAAGAATAGATAAAGTGTGTGTACGTGAGTGGCAGGTGGAGAAACATCACAAATTACATTCTCAGCACACAAGACTTCACCTGTTACTCTGTTATAGCTGTGTGATTTCAGTACCTCCCAGTAACTGCTGTTTGTCCAGATGTCAGGTAGGTGCTGGGGGACTGGCCAAATGTGAACCATACAGGATGAGAAAGAAGAACATAAGTCAGTTTTGTGCCAACCCTTCCTAGCCTGAGCAGTATGTGCACGAGTGACCTTCCCAAGGAGAAAGATGGGAGGGATCACTATGAAAGGAAACAGTCCCATGATCAGACAGCACTGGACCACACTGGATGTTAAAAATTGTTGTTTTGGCATTGGATTGGAGGATGTGTACAGTAGTCTGTGTAAAAGTCCATCTAAAAATATTTGAGTGGTCTTTAGAGAGAGGACACATTGGAAGACCACACTTCCAATAACAGTCCAAGGCCAAGGTCAAGGAAAGAGAACCACATTGCTATGATGTGGGTCATGTGATTGTGTACAAGTTAACATCAATTTTCCCCCGAGTGTTCCTTCTCCTTCCCCCTGCCTGTAGCCTGCTTGTAATTGTAAGATGAGCAAAATTTGAAACAAAAGCAGTAAGAGAAAGAACTCAGGAAGGAACAAAGAGAAAATGAGATAATATCAAGTGGTCGTTGGCACTTACTGTAATATGTTAGTGTCTTCATTGAGATTCTAGACATTGATAGACAAATAGAAGAGGACCAACAGGAAATTGCAGGCACTTTTTTTCCCCCTAGTAGTTTCATAAGTCATTCATTGAAGAATAGAATGAAGTTGATTACAGGCAGCTCCAGAAAATGCTGAGAGATTAATGCAGAGCTGCCTCCTGTGTACCTACCCAAGCTTTCAATGTGGGCATCTTGTCTGGTCTGAACAAGAGGATTCCTACATCTGGTCCCAGTGATGCTTACGAATTAACCCGGCATCTTTTTGAGCAGAAATATGTTGCTTTTTGGATTGTTGATACTGCTGAAGAGGGCTGTATTTCTCTTGTTGCCTCCTCTGTATGTGCAAACAGTTTCACCTGTTCATTTGTCCTGTATTAAGGTGGCTGTTAACATGGAGAGGGCTTTGCCTGACCTACTTACCCATCCCCTGTGTCCTTAACTAAAACTGAGCAGTACAACGCAGTTGCTTCCAGGTGCAATCTCGGTTAAACCTCAACACCTTTTCCTTCTCATGGCCTTTGCTATCAGCACTCAAGAAAAACCACAAGGGGAGAATGAAAAAGAAATCAATTTTTATCACTAGAAATATTTCCCCTTTTGGCCACAGACTGAGACTGTTCTGACTCTAACTGGTCCTCCCTGGGGTTTGATAACAGTAGCTCACAGGAGGCTCGAGCTTATCTGAAGACCAAACAGTAAATTTCTCATTTCCGCTTAGTGGTGAGGTGTTTAATTGCTGCTTAGTTTTGCCAGTCAAGTAATTCACATTGACGTGCTAAAAGCAGCCACTAGCAGTTAAGCTTCCATCCAGGGGCTGCAGTGAACGATCCTGACATCTTTTTGCAGGCACCGGCTCTGCAGGCTGAGAGCGTTCCAGTTTCTCCTCTTGAGTGGGCAAGCAATCTACAGAAAATTGAGTCTGAAAAGCCATGAGAGGTTGTGAAAGGCAGCTTAAGGAGAGAGGCTCTATTGGGTGAAATTTCTTGCCCTGCACGAATTCAGGTTGAAAATTAAAGTGTTGTCACCTCACCGGTAATTTAGAAGAAGAAATATTGTTTAAATATAGTGGGACGGGGTTGGACAAAGAACAGAGGATATTCACTTCATAAGATTCATGCAAGTTCATATATCTATTGGATGAATGTTGTTCTTAAAGATATATCAACTTATAGAGGTAGGTAGATATGGAGATGGCTCAGTGCGGAGCCTGTGACTCTGCTTAGTGGACTCAGTCCTCACTTGCAGTAATATAAATCAGGAATAACTCTTCTGAAGTCTAAAGCCTCAACTTGCATGGCTAGTTGAACTTTTTGGCAGTGGGTATAAAATGCTACTGCTAGTTCAAAATCACAGGGAGTTCTGACTCAGTAGCAATTTAAATCTGCCTTGTTCTCTGTGGAGTAATTGTGGGTGTGCAGCAACAGCACGAGCAAATAGTCTTTTAAATTTATTTTTTTTTGGTCTAGTCTCTTCTCATGGTCTGGTGCTGCCAGCCTTGGGTGGGAGCTCCACACACGAGATGCAGAATACCCTGCACCTGTCTGAATATCTACAGGTACAGAAGCAGATAAACAATTTTGTTTCATGAGTTAGCAATGGCCAGATAACTCATGAGCAGCAGAGCATAGGAGAGCCAGTCAATGGTGCATCAGTGTACCAAAGTGGGGCAAGGAAATTATCTGCCACAACTTTTCAGACTGGCTGTTGTGCTGGATGGGGTGTTACAGTTGTACCATCTTGTGGGCTATCTGTGTGTGTTTTATTATGGTCATTGGAGAGCTTGTAGCATGATGGGTTATTAGGGAGTGATCACTGGGTTTGAGTTTCTTGGTGGATTACACCACCGTGGTTGTTGGAGCACCACTTCAGTGCTCTTACAAAGGGCAGACTTTGTGGTTGCCAATGAGCTCAAGAAATAATTTGCTTATTTAAAATATGCAGTCAACTGATTAATATCTTCAGGGGTGCAACTGCTGTAATTGCAGACTAGATAATACAAAGCTGCCACTCACATTTAACAGGGACACTCTTCTCCAGTTCTGATAAGGCAAATAGATGCAGAGAGATAAACCAAGATCAGTAATAACAGTTGCCTGATAGACAAACTTCAGGTGTGAGAGTCCCTAGATGAACAGAAAGCCTTAGAGAATGAAATACACAACTCCAGAAACTCACATGTTAGAAAAGGGTCTATGACTCTTATGCTCCCAAACTCGTCTTTTGTGCAATACCACAATTTGAGGGCAGCTTGAGAGGTAATATTCCCCTTGTCTTTCAATAAAGGAATATATGAGTTGAGAGAAAATAGTAGAGTGGTCCATCTGAGAGACCCGTTACCTAGAGCACAATTTACGTATATATTTTTAGCTTCAAGTAGCTAATTAGCAGATTATTTCTTTAAAAAACACACCACCATACCAAAATAAAACAAATTGCCCCCAAAGCCACACCACTTGGCAGAACCTCCTGGGTGGTTTCTCATACCCAGCCCCCAGCTGTTTGCATTCATCCAAGTTTGATGTCTTCAAACTGAGAACCACAAACCAGAGAATCGATATCATCTACTGAGCACAGCGCAGCATAAACACAATCAATTAATTCCTTTATATGGAAAAGGAGCTGGAACTCAGCTCATCTCCTCTCTCAGGCAAATTATAGTGATAAGAGAGTTTCCCTGAACTGAAACCAGAAGCACCAGCTTTCTGCACACTTAACCTATAATTGTCTATAACATGCATGGAGGTAAGTGAGATGCAATTTTATTCACGAGAGTTCCATTATCTTTAATCAGGTTTTACATAATTTCCTTTGTATTTGATTGTTTTGTTTTAAAATATGTAAACTGTTACCTTTCATGCATGTGTAGCTAAAAGGTGAAGAATTCAATATTATGTTCACAAAAATACTCCATTTGCAGGAACTTAATCAGTGTGAATAGTATAGCAAACATTTTATGAAACTGTAATATAGCCCACAGCAGTAGGAATAAAGTTGATAAAAACCAGAGGAAAGAGGCCTTTTTGAATAAGGTGTTTTAAAAAAAAGTACTCATCACTTTCACTTGAGACCAACTTTTTAGATCTCGATCCTGTAATATGCTAAAATTTGTAGAAATTTAAGGGAGCAAACATACCTCTGCAATCTTTACGAATTAAGTGTTGATTGTCTTATGAAAGGCTGTCTTCATATTCTTGAGGGATGAAGATGGTCAGCAATGCACAAAACTGGACAAGAAGAGCATCCTTTCAAAGCCTGTTGTCTGCAGAGAGAAGCAGTCAATCACATACATCCAAATGCCTCGTTGGAATATGGGCTTCCAAGCTGGACATTTTGGTCCAAGGAACAGATGGACCAACTAGAGAGAGATTATAAGCACAGTAATAAAATTATCAATAAAACCTTAGATTTTCATATGCTAAAAGAATATTTGGTTCTTTCATTTGGGTTAAATAGTGGTAGTATATTCCTCAAATATTACATATTGGGTCTTGTTGCATTCAGTGTTGCAAATTAGAAAAACTTCTTATGGGTAAGGATGGTGAAATACTGGAATATGATGGCTAGGGAAGTATTGGGGTCTCTGATGTATGAGGTATTTAACAAGTCAGATAACCATCCATCAGGAATGGTGCAGCTCTATCTGACCCTGCTTTTAGACAGCAGGAGGGGTCTGATGATTCTGTGTGGTGCTCTCAAGCCCTGATTTTCTGCAGTTCAGTGTGGACATTTCAAGCCTGGTCCCCTATATATTCCTGGATTTGGAAGAAAAAAAATTAAACATGCCTGCCTCTCTACTGAGCATCTCACAGGTGTGACATGACCTGGGAGCTGAATTCCTTCTGACAGCTGCCTCTGCTGTTGGCAGAGACCTCAACTGTGCTCTGTGTCTGTTTGATTTGTCTCCTCTCTGCTCCCTCCTGTGCTGGTGGCTCATTTTCAGGGCTTTAGATCTCTCCCAACCCTGTCCACAGATTGCCTAATTATGTGGAGGATCTCTCCCTTTTATAAGTATTATTATTTATTCAAGAGCCTGTAGAATCTAAGAATCTAGAATCTTTACGGAGCAGGTGAACAGAGAGATTTTTTTTTTTTCACAGCTCTTAACTTGACAGATCTCCATGGTTATGGCTCCTTTTCACCACCTCACCTGCAAATAGCAAGTTGCTGCCCAGCACATGAAGGTGTTACTGCTGCTCAGAGGGAAGATTTCCCAACGTATCTTCTATTTTCAACTTTTTTTCATTCAAAACAGCTGACCCATTTGACTGAAACATTCCAGAGGTTACACTTACCAGAGGCACAATCCTGAGAAGAAAAAACCCCATCCAGTTTATAAGAATAAAGTTTGCCAGATCTATGAGCAATTGGAAGTGGATTGTGTATGGGGAATATCAGTTAACCCTAACTGGCAGATCCTGGCCTGCCTGGATTTGACATGCAACACCTGGTGGCATATGTAACATATACCTCAGGCCTTCCTTGTGCCCAACCAGAGCCTTCTGTGATCAAAGTCCCGAGAGTCACAACGCTGACTGCAAAAGCAAAGGGATTTTCCTCTCATTATGTCAAAGTGCTGAAAAGTTTCCTATTCACTTGTACATGGCTGGATCATGTATGACAGTTGTCACCGGATCAAACTGGAAACTAGAGCAGAGATACCAATGAGAACAGCTTCATGCTTAGGTTTTCTCCTTGTAGCACGTGCTATATTGCTTTTGTACCTTTGGAAACAACTTGTAAAACCACCAGGGTTCAAGATTTACTCTCCCCGCCTGCTCCTGAGCATCTTCGGGCCCCTCACTACAAGAAGGACATTGAGGTGTCCAGAGAAGGAAAATGGAGCTGGTGAAGGGTCTGGAGCACAAGTCTGATGAGGAATGGCTGAGGGACCTGAGGTTGTTCAGCCTGGAGAAAAGGAGACTCAGGGGAGACCTTCTCACTCTCTACAACTACCTGACAGGAGGTTGTAGCCAGGTGGAGATTGGGCTCTTCTCCCAAGTAACAAGTGATAGGACAAGTGGAAATGGCCTCAAGTTGTGCCAAGAGGAGATTTAAACTGGATATTAGGAAAAAATTCTTCGTGGAAAGGGTTGTTGAGCATCGGAACAGACTGCCCAGGGCAGTGGTGGAGTCACCATCCCTGAAAGTGTTCAAAGAATGTGTAGATGTGGCAACTGGGGACATGGTTTACTGGTGGCTTTGGCAGTGCTGGATTAACAGTTGGACTCAATGATCTTAAAGGTCTTTTCCACCTTAAACAATCCTGTGATTCCATGATTTTTAATTTCTGCTTCCTTGCATGCGTTTGGACTTCTGTTGCTTCTGGTGGCAGTGTGTTGACACTAAAAGGCATCTAATGGGGATGGATTCCCTCCCGCTCTTTACTGGTCATAACACACGTTGGCTTAGATCCAGGATTTGCTCCAGTGCTTTCATGGCCCACCATGGGTACAGAACAGCCCTTAAGTCAAGGAGAGGTTGACAGTGTGTCAGGCCAAAGCTCAGCTCACCTTGCTATGTGCCTGGGCAAGGGATCACTGAGCCAATTTGTCCTGAGGGAAAGTTAAGAAGTGCTCAGCAGCATTATGTCTTCCAAGACAGCTCAGGATTCAAGAATCCCCAGAAATCATTCTTGTACATGTTTTAAAAATTCCTGATGGGCGTTTGTGGAAAGTGAAGTTGGTTAGAGCATGGTGCTAATAATGCCAAGGTTGTGGCTTCGGTCCCTGTTCGAGTCCCTGTTGGACTTGATGATCCTTGTGGGGACCTTCCAACTCAGAACATTCTGTGATTCTGTGAGGTGTGATGTAAACCCTTTTTGTCCTGACTGTTGGGTCTTGCTGGTCATCACCACTGTAACTCCCTGCGAGTGGTGCCGTTGGCTCAGTGCGTACCCAGGGATTTCAGCCTCTGTAGCCTGCACTGTCCTTGTCCATTATGACATGCAGTTGCATGTACCAGCACCAGTGAAACCCCAGGGACCTTCACTTACTTCCCTCTTGAACCTTAAATGTACAACACCTTGTGCAGAGAGGTCCTGAGTCGTCACAATACTCAAGTGGGTGATGTTTATTTTCCCTCTGTTGCCTATTCCCCTTCTGGAAGAAGGAAGATCAATGGACTATTTTAGTTCACATGACCTCTGGGAATACAGGATGCTGCCAGACTATTTTTTTTTATGAGAGGGTGTGGGGGGGGGATGGGATAAAAATGAGAAAGAAATTAAAAACCTAAAGGTTTAAATACAGCATCTTCCATGACCCCTCTCCAAACCCAATATTTTCCTAATAAAATAATGTGTTGCTTGTATTTTTTTTCTCCCCATCAACAAGGACTGTGAGTTCATTTGTTTGTTTTACATCGGCTGCTCAGAACAGTGTAGCTCTATGAGGTTAAAGAGATCCTCCGAGAAAGATCCTATTGATTTTAATTACCGAGAAACAGCCCACAGGGACAAAAGGACTTTGGCTGTTTATTTAGCCATCGCTGTGCTGCAGTATTGTGTAAGGAGAGATCAAATCAGTTGCCCTCATTATTACAATAATAATAAGGCAGAAAAGGTGCCTCCGGGCCTCGGATTTTTTTTTTTTTTTTAAAGAGACAATAACCTCCACCACTCCTCCCACTAATAAAAGGCAGACTTGAGGAACAAGGAGCAATTACTATTTGTCAATATTAATTCAATTATGCTCCTGTTATTTATATTGTGAAAAGGATTGGTTAATATTTTAGAAATATCCTAATCAAACCAGGGGGGCACATCTGTTCTTTTACAGATTGATTTTTATCCCTGCTAAATGCATGTTGAATGGTTTCTACCTCCTTTGGACTGAAGCTAAAATGAATTAGTTATGCAGCATAAAGGAGTAGTACAATGAGTGTTTATAACAGTATCCAGGTTGAGAATACACCTACTTGTATGTTAAACTGGAAATCCTCCAAATATCAACAAGCATTAATTGCCCGGAATGTCTTCGCACCCATTATGGACTAATCCCAAGCCAGGTTTGTGGTGGTTTTGGTGAAAGTATTAGTCACTTTGTTCTGCTTATGCTATTTGCTAATTTTAGTTTTTTGGAGCCTGCATCTCTGAACTGGTCTCTGTTCTGTGACTTGGCAGGTGTTGCCTCATGAGGATTTAGTATTTCCTCATAGGTATTCTCTTGATTAATTACTTTTTAATGAAACATTGATACTTTTGGCCACAAGTGCCCAAACAGTCAAATTACAGTGCTTTATGTGAACTGTGTGTTAGATCTCACCTGTGCCTTAAAGAAAAATTAGCCCATATTCTTTTTGACATCGACCTTGTAAAACTACTCGAGTGTCCCAAGTGGATCCATCCAGCAGATGGTTGTATGCAGGGGCTGGTTGTATAAAAGCCAGTTTTAACATGGAAATGAGCAAAGCTGGAAGCAGCTGTTAAAGACAGATTTGATCTTTCCAACACCATGGCCAGGCAACACGTAGATTCACATTGTTATTGATATGGAAAAAACAATGGAGCTGCAAGTCACTGAAATGAAGCTGTAATTTAGCTGTGATCTGTGGGAGTCCTGTGCCTGTGGAGGGCTCTGTAGATGGGTTTTAAAGAGAGCCCAGGGACAAGCCATATAGCTGCCAGCATCATTTGCAGTCTTCTGTGTGAAAGGTATGGCAGAAGCTGACTCAATGTTTGTGCACCAGCTCAACAACTGACTTCACACTTCAGGGTTTTTTTATTTTCCATCAGATCATGACACTAGGGAAGGATTTCCTGGTTCTTGTTCTGCTTCAGCTGAAGCTTTTTTAACTTCAGAAAGTGTCACATGTAGTTTTAGTTACTTGAGTCATCCTCTGGGCCACCAAATCTGTGTTTCACTGTCTACCCTTGTGACTAGTAGGGATCCTAAGTGTTTCAAGCAGAGAGGTTTCAGCTGGTAAGGTTAATGCAGCACAGCGCTGGGCAGGTGTTGCAGGTCAGTCCCTTGCTTAAATAATATGTTGTTCTGCTGATGGTGCTTCCTTAAATGTCCAAAGATGGGGTAGCCAGAAGGCTACAAGAAGGTGTGTTTCTGAGCTGAGAGCTGCATCTTTTCCCAGGATGTGGGAAAACACTCTGGGTATGGGAGCTTTCCCAGTGGCTTGCTTTTACAAGATGGCTTAAAACAGTTGACTCACATTGATAAAAAGGTAAAATATTTATCAGGTTAGTGTTTGATTAGTTCTCCAAAACGGAATGCATCAACTCAACTAGATTAAATAAATGCAATTGTTTAGTCTGTTCCTGAATGGTAAGAGTCAATGTTAGTAGTGAGAATGGGAGGTAGCACAAATGGATTTAGAAAGATGGTGAACAGCTAATAACAAAAAACCCTAAGATGGTTTTAAAAATTGCATTTTAGGTCTGTAATTGTATCCCAGGCTTGAAGACTGAATGTTTTTCCAGAAAGAAAGTGGACTAGGAACACAATTCCTCAGACTTTCCATGATCTGGACATGACTTATGCTATTTCTCTTCTATTTTGTGACATATTCTATTTCTGTGATCAAACCACACCTCAGAAATTGTCAACATATGAAGTCTGTGTTCAAGGAGAGAAGTAGAATAATTAAGCTTATTTTCAATGTGATAAAAGGAAGAAGGAAAGATGGATGATGACACTATTTTGGTCTGGAGATACTGTGAGGAAGGTGTGTGCCCCCTAATAAGAAATCAGAATTAGCTGATGGAGAAGCACCTGCAATTAGTGGTTTGAGAGAAATTGATTTTTAAGGAAAGATTAAGTCTTAGATGTATAGAGCAGGGATAAGCAAGTACAAACTGCAGGGGTGTTAACAGTCTGTAAAACTGTAAATATCATGGGTATATTCCATAAAAAGTGTGAGAGTGATCCAGGGTGCTGGTTGTTTGAATGGGTATATCTGAGAATGCTTTTCTAGACAAACCTTTTCAGGCAGCTGGGAAATGCTGAGTTGCTGCAGCAGCGAACAGCACAAGGCAGGCTGAATGACCAGGCATTCACTTGTTTTGTTTCTTTTTGATTTTGAAATTTGCCCTATGATCAAATATGTTCTGAAGTTCTCCCTTTCCAGATACCTGGAGTTAGGATCTATGCTATAGTTTACACTGAGATTAACAAAGAATTAACTGTAAATTAGACCATGGCTATGGGTAAAGTTCTTCCTTTCTCTGTGGCTTAGGTCCCCACAGTAAACTGCATTACCTCTCAAAACCGTTTAAGTTTTAAACCTGTATTAAGAATGTTCTTGGTAATAACCATTAAATGATTTCTTTAGTCTCTAACTCAGCCCTCAATGTAGAGGTCAGCCTTGGTAATGTTTCTCCAGTGCCCACCTCATCAGACCCAAAGACCTCTTTACCTTGTGTCCTACTCTCAGTCCTTTTCTCCTGTTTTCCTATCTTTTCATCTTTATGTTTGTCTCTCTGTCCAAATTCCACCTGCATACAATATGTGCCAGTCTCTTTCATTTCATACATTCTGGATTTACCCATCACTCTCTTGTTTGCCTCTGGTTTTGTCCACAGTTCATGTGAAGCTGCATCTACAGCTGCTGCTTCTGCTCTTCTGAAAACTTTGCGCTTACTGCAGGAATTATCTTTCCAATGAATATGACAAGCCTGTGCAACTCATTGCTGCTTTGAGATAAAAGGGCTGTTGAAGGTCCAGAGAGGTCTAGCATTGCTTCTGTGCATGTTCCCTCCTAGTGATCCTTGTACATGAGCCAGCTTGTCTGCTGCCTGCTATATGGTCTCTGTGTTAAAAACATACCCAAAGATCATAAGCTCTCTTGGGAAAAGGGTCTCTCCTTGTTGCGGGGGTGTCTGAGAAATTTTATAAGAAATTCTATGCAAATTTTTTTGAGAAATTTCTGGGAAATTGAGTGAAGCTGTCTCAGATTTTTCCAGTATTTGCAACCCTCTTTTCCTGGCTAATTCTCACCTGGGCATATGAATGTTTATACGTCTTGGTGAGACATAATGTGAATAGTATTGATTGGATCTTGCAGGGGAATTTTGCTTGCTTCTCTGGAAATTCATGTGTGGGGCCCAATCCCCAATGAATTTGTAGTGATCAGGTCATTATGCTTAGGTGGCTGTATGACAGCAGTGGAGAATGGAAAATCTTGCTGTTAAAAGCACTTTTGAATCGGGAGGAGAGAATAAAAGGATTCTCTTGGTCACCCTCTTGGTCATGGCTTTTGGTTATGGTTACAGCTTAACATAACTACGTGTCAAACAACCGTGTATTTTTATGATCACATGTGGGGTGGTTGGTGGTCGCACAGGCACAGAAGATTTAAAGCTGGTCTCTTTTTGTTTTTTTTTCTTTTTGAAAGCTACATTAATTGTTCTGATGTCTGAGCATCTGCCCGATACGCATTGTTTCCCCTGCAGACTGAGGAAGACGAAAGCTAAATACAAATTTATTGAACAGGCAAGCTATAAACCCTGAAGTTAGCACAATATTTTAATGGCAATCAAACTTTGTCAAAAGCACACGTATCAAATTTTCTTGCTGGACATTACAGTTCATCAGTACCAGAATTAACTAAAAATACTGCTCTTCTGTTTCTATATATAACTTTTTAGCTCTATAAACTAGTGGCTAATTGCAGGGGAGAATGAGTCTTTTATTAATTCGTATGCATAAAATGAAAATGTTGTACTTTGTAAAGGAATTCACTTTTCTGTTAACTCATCCATTCAAATTGGGTGGCAAAAAGATTTTTAAATAACTCTTCAGCTTTCATTTTATGTATTTTTACGGCGTTGACTGGCAAAAGCTGATTCATTATCCTCTGTCCCAAGTTTACCTACTCTCAATAACTCAAGTTCAGGTCACCCTGCAGTGCCTCCTTTCGCCTTCGCTCAGATACCATGTCTAACTGAATGGAATTGACCTGTTTAAGGCCTCTTCACTCCAACTGAATTATTTGATCATAGCCACAGACATCTGTTTGGGGCAGTAATTGGTTGTTTATAAGAGCAGAGGAGAGCCACCAGCAGCAACAGCAGCAGCAAGACAATAAAGGCAAGGGACAAGCATGGAGGGCATGTAGACAGGTCCTGACAGACCACTGTCTGCTAGAGATAAGCAATGCAGATTAGTTATATGCACTCTATCTCACCACTGGGGCCTAATAATCCCCTTTAGCACTCATTCACAGTTATGTAGCAGACAGAAAACTAATACAGGGGGGAATCTGGTCCTACTGCCTCGCCACAAATCTCAGACACAGTTTCTGGAATCCGCAGGATTTTACCGTACAATTAGTTTTAAATGTCAATTTCATGGAGGCTCATGAGATGGAAAATAGAAGAATAGTGGGTAAAGATACCCATTGCAAACTAGATTATTGGAGAGTGAAGGATGGCTATTCAGGTTGTGGCTGTCACTGCTGCTTCCTGGCTTGACAGCGACAATGTGAACATTGAGGTAAAGGTAAAGGATAACAAAAATGCAACTTGAAGGGCTGAAGTGTTGGGACAAAAAAAAAAATGACATGGCATTTCTGTGCTGTTTGTGTACACAGAGGAGACAATGTGGATTTTAATTGATTTGCAAAACCTTGTTGCAATTATCATGGAACACAAGATGGTTGCGCTTGAGGGTGACTTGCAGTGGCAGCAAATAAGTAAAGTATTGTGAGATGCACTGCGTTTGTCCTGTTGCAGCTGCACTTGTGTTTCCCTTACTGTCAAATCCAAACACATGTCACACCTTGTGGGTGCTGCCTATCAGTGATTAAAGGAGACCGCAGATGCTGGGATTTGATTAAGAGAACTCCATGTTTGCATTCAAATGTTGAATTAAGTAATTTGTAACTACATGCACAAACAAAAATGCATTTGCAAAAGCAAAAAAAAAAAAAATCCAGGATAAGGTTTATTGTAATTAAATTCCCTTTTGCAGAAAGCAGGAGAAAATATATGATCACTTACTGGTTTTCCACAGCTAGATGTGATTCTAGCACTGCTGTTGTGATTGCTCGACTTTGCAACCTTAACAAATTTATTTTAGAACACACCCAACGTAAGTACAATCACATGCATCTGCTAGATGGACTCTGAAAAGGGAGGAGCCACACTATTTGTCACTGGCTGCTGATCAGACCCACATCACATCCAGTCAGACAGAGAAAACCCTGTCACATAAAGACTCCAGCAATACGAGTTAGGGATTGTGACCCCACAATGGACAGGGGTCATCCCAATGACTTTTCTACTGCATTGTGCTGTCCTGTATTCTGCAGATGCAGAACTGTAGATAGAAATTGCTCTCACAATTTATTACCAGTTTTGAGGTATACTGGTACTATTTTTTGTAAATTGATCCAGATTGCTAAGTATTTCCAAGTGTTCTCATATCAAAAAGTCACTCACGTAGAGGTCAAGATCTTTCCTAAGAGCAACTGCTTTTTAAAGTCCAACAAATTACAATTTATATTAATATTAAATATTAATATTAATTTTAATTTTCAATTATAAATCTGCAATTTACCAAGAGATAGATACCTGTTACAGTTCTCAGCCAGTGCAGGGAAGGAGTTCATAGACTGATATTAAGATTGACAGATTCTGGGATGCTTGCTTGAATTCCAGAAACACAGATTAGTGGGACACGGTGCAGGTGATAGAACTAAAAGACTGTCATTATTGTGGTTGTTGTTAAGCTGTGCCACTCATTTCGTGGGTAGCAGTCCCTCTCAGCATGATGTAAATATGTGCTCATATGCAGATGGATAAGAAATACTTCTCTCTGGAGAGGTGTTTAGGTTTTAGTAGTGCAAAGAAAGTGTCTCTGACTTCTCAGTTTTCAAGTCCTGCATCTTGAAATCTAGTAATTCTTCATGCAAAAAATAATAATGAAAGTTGATTGTAGGCACCAGTGGGAAAGGAAATCTCACCTCAAACCCCTCTCTTAAAATAGTTCCCACTACTCAAGGTGATGTTTTAAAATTTTTCAGTTTAGAGTTTTTATTGAAAACAATTCATATTATCATCCAGAACCCAACAAAAGGATCCACACTGCGTTGTTCCACTCATGACAAAGTGCTGCTCCTTACTGCTAATGACATCTGTACTTTTGCTGTATATAATGGCTGACTCTCCCAAAAGACTCTTTTCCTTTTTCATTTTGTTTGTGTTTTCTTGCTACTGTTCTGGCTGTGTCCAGCCTCATGGTTTGTTTGTTGTTGTTTTTTTTTTTTTTTTTTTTTTTGATATGGTATGCACACTTCCCAGGCATTACCAAACATGGGGTTACCCTTCTTCCTGTGATGAGAGGCAAGGTCTTCACTGGCAGCCTCACAAGCTCACACCATTTCTGATGTACATCATTGGAATTGTGTGTATTTGGGGGTGGGGGTTGCACTGTAATGAAAATCACTGACCTAAAAGCTTGGAATCATCTTGGGATTGTTGCTATCTGCAAGTCTCTCAAAGGAGGTTGTAACCAGGTCGGAAAAGGTCTCTTCTCCTGAGAATCAAGTGATAGAATGAGGGGAAATGGCCTCAAGTTGTGCTATGGGGGGTTTACATTGGATATTAGGAAAGATTTCTTCACCAAAAGGGTGGAAAAAGGCTGCCCAGGGAAGTGGTGGAGTCACCATCCCTGGGGGGATTTAAAAGAGGTGTAGATGTAGTACTTGTTGACATGGTTTAGTGGTGGATTTGGCAGTGCTGGGTTAACAGTTGCACTCAATGATCTTATGGGTCTTTTCCACCTAAATGATTCTGTGAGTCTGTGATCTCTGTCTAACCAATACCATTTTTAATTTCTTAATGTGCTTGATCAATCTGCAATCAGAAAAGAATTTTACAGACAACTTTCTTTGTACAGTCTTGTCTGTTGGATCTCCCAGTATCTCATTCATGTTTTGCACAGCTCCCTCTGCACACATCTCCAAAAAGTCTTGTGTTTCTGGCATGAATTTCACATGTAATACCTGATTTGGAAGGGTCATAAAATTTACATGGGGTATAAGCCTTGCATGCAGAAGGCACTTTTATTGAGTTTCCTTAGTTAATTATAGGAGCTTCAAAACTCGCTATTAAGGGACAGAATCCTCAGTAAATCCACGTAGCTCTGTTGAAATCAGCAGGGCTTTGCTACTTTACAGTTCTGCTCCGTGGTTTTTATCTGGGATTTTTTTTTTTCATTCTGCATTGCCAGCTAGAGAGTTATTGTGCAAGGAGCCTGTAAAGCACAGCAATGCTTCTGACTCCATCTACATGTCCTATATTTGTTATCTAATTGCCAATAGACCAAACTGCAAAGGGACAATGTTTTTCAACCAAACGACCTGTAAGTAGCAGGAAATCTTATGCTCTCACCCCTTTGGCCAAGACAGGAGCATCCACATTTTACATAATGAGAGAAATCAACTGTTTTTTATCAGTGCTTTTTGTGCCATTGCAAATCTTTAAAGCCTTGCTTCTTCTTGGATTTAACAACTGCATCCCTACCCTCTATGCATCAGGAACATGCAGGTTGCTTTTATAAAACTGCAGTGAATACCAATATTTGTAACTAGAATGATCTTAAAATTCAGCCTCAGATGTTCATTTAAGGTCCCTGGCTGCTCACAGAGAGCCGTGTGCTTCCGTGCAGCAGAGAATTGCAAGTCTTTATTTGACTTACAGTTACACATTTATTACTTGGTGAATTGCAATTAAATTATATGAAGACAAATTACAGTGTCTCTGGTCATCCAGATTTCTGGGTGGTTGCAGACTCTGCAGCTGTATGAGCAGCAGAACTGAAGTTCTTACTCATGTGCTTTGTTGTGAGGTGTGCAGAAGTACCTCTCAGGCTGGAGCCTCAGTTGCTTTCTCGTGAGTGTAATTTCTTGTTTGGACATGTGAGCAGATCTGAGTCCTTATTTCATCCTGTCTTCCCCAGCATGTTCAGTCCCACCCAGGTAAGCTGTTGCTGGAGTGACTTGCATGATGGGTGTGGTTTCTTCCTGCAAGTCCATCTGGAGATGCAAATTGCATCTTCTCAGCACCACACCCCATGTCAGACCCCAGCCACTGCTCTGTCTGTCTGATAAGGAATCTCAGTGGTATAGCAGAGAATGTGCTATGACTTCTAATGAAATAATAATTTACGATTACAGTTGTTAACAATTATTATGACAGTCCATTCCAATGAATAGTTTTATCAGCCAGGTTTCCACTTCTGCAGGATTCTTGCCTATCTGATTTGGTGAGTTGTCATGCTGTCTCTTTGCATCTAAGGAAATGGTTGGTGTCTTCTGCCTTATCCTCTGCTTCTTGAGAGGGACAATTCAGCTTAATGTTCGATCTAGTTTGTCTAATTATTCAAGCGTGAGCTCCTAATAGTGCAGATCAGTCAGATCAGCAGGAGGGTTTCAAATGAAAAATATAATAATTGATAACACATTGGCCAGTCTAATCAGCACTGGCTCATAGCATCTGCTTTTCTCTGTGCTTTTGTATTGTGAATCAAATCTCCAAATTGAACCAAACTATTTCTAGGAGTTGTATTATCACCACCTGGTTTTAGCAGCCCCTGTGAGCCCTCACAAGATCCCTGGAGAGAGAAAGCAATATGCCTTCTTTTCAGTTAAATTTGGTTTGTTTTTCAAGTGAAAAAGAGCCCCAAGAAATACAGAAAAGCCTAAGCTCTCCTTGGATGTAACATGTTATAACTAAAAGATAAATATTCACCTTCTTTTTTCCCCTGTTTTCCTTTACTTTTAATAATTTTTCCTTTTTTTCTTCCTGTTTTTTCCTTATCGCCGTAGTAACTTCTAGTAATGTCTTACATCACATGCCCAACCCCATCTTTAAAGGGTTTATTTGCTCTCATGTCCTCAGCTAAGCTTGAAGTCATATGCAGTGCAGCCTCTTATTTTGATTTTGCTTCCTAAATAATCGGATAGTGTTTATTTTCAGGTAGGGCCGCAGAAGTACTATTGGCTCCTGAAGCAGGTGGTGGTGAATTTTGTAGAGGTCCATAGCTCCTGCAGGATTTTGCTCCTCTGCTCTTCTCTAACTTGGGAGAGGGGTCTATCTCCTGTTTCCCCTGCTTTGACAAAACATGTTTCTGTGACCCAGAAGAGCAGAGGTGATGGAAAATGTCATTTCTGAATGCTGCTGAGGTTTTGCATGGACCTGATTGTAATCCTATGATTGTTGCCTTGTGGTTCTTATATTAATTTTTTACATACACCACTTTTTCTCTGATTTCTTATGCCACTGTGAACCTTAGGGGCCAAGCATCTTCTGTAGCATTTTAATTATATCTACTCTACTTGTTGTTGTAGTAGAGCCAATTGTTGAATTCCATCATATGATTCGATGGCATGAATGTCTTATCTAAACTAGGTTACTTGGCTTTTAAATGCTTTTATACACAAACTTACTCTCATTTGACTCATTTGCTCACACATTTTAATAAAGTAAATAGCAAAAACAGTGAAGAATGAGTTTGAACTGGCATAGGGTGCTAGATAAAAGTAAAAGATTTTCAAGGTGAAAGCTCTGGTGATATGGTCTTTACTCTTGGTGATTCTTTAGTTTGTCCCAGAAAAGCTTATTTCACACAGTTTATGACTTAGAGCTTCATGGTGGTTTTCTCTGGAAGTGTTCGAAAGGCACTTGGATGTGGCTCTTGGGGATATGGTTAAGGGTTGGATTCTATGGTCCAAGAGTTGTTTTCCAAACTTAGTGATTCTATGATCTCAAAATGCTGCCTAGATTTTTCCTTTTCATAGTTCTCACAGATTTGGCAAGTAGTATTATCATTACATTGTCACTGGCATGTAGTATTTTCATTATCTTGTCATAGGTGGGAGGGCCTGATGCTGAGACAGTGAAATGATTTGGCTGTGGTAAGTCAGAGATTATGTGACATGAGGGACTCAGTCCCAGGTGTTTTGCTTCGCAGCTCAGTACCTTGACCATGGACATCAGCTCTCAGCCATTAGCAAAGACCAACGATGGAGTCTGGCTCCCATTTCCCTGTGATAACCTCTTGGCAGTACTTCTCTGTTCTGGCCAGGCCAGTGTCCCTGCTACTTCCCCAGTTCCTAGAGAAGTCAAATCTGTGGGAAATTGTGAAGAAGCAAAGTGCTCTTTACAACTGTTGCCTCAGGCAATGCTTCCATGCTTAAAAAAATGGATTCGCTTTTTCCTGGTAAAGGCATGTGGTTATTTCATCCTCCTGACCCCCAATTTAGATGCGTGTGGATTTTCATTGGTATAGCATAAGAGCGATTGCTTTTGTGCCTAAATGATAATTATGCTCTAACAAAAGTAAATTCATGGCTTTAATTGTTTTCCAAATTTTGAAGAGAGCTAAAATAGCAGACTGATTATATTTTACTGTGTATTTCATTGTTTGATGAGTAACCTGAATCAGTAACATGAATCAGTTACCTCTTTTCAATTTCTAACACTTTGTCCTCACTAAACCACATTAAGTCAGGGAAGGAAACCAGATATTATAAGTGACAATCCTAGTTATTGCAGAATGAGAATCAAGTCTTAGGGTGCAGCTTTTGGGGGGTCAAGAAATGAAATGTGTTTGCAGTTTTGTTAATTATGTACATTGTTATGGAGATATTTGAGCTTTTGGACTGAAAAAATTTTCAAACTCAATGTAAATTTGATAAAATCTTGGTGCTTTGAAGACATCTGAAAATTACAGGAACTCCCCAGAAAAGGAATTTTTCACTAAAAGTCCTGGAGAGTTCCCACATTCATTTTGTGCCCATCAGAGAAATAGTAGTTTCAAAACACTGAGGTCACAATGTCTTTATTTCTGAGATCTCTGAATATTTTACTAGAAGGAGCTTTTTCTGGAAACATGAGAATAGGAATTTCAAAGCTTTTGCTACAAGGTCAGCAAAGCATGTTCTATATATTAGCAGTGATTCAGCTGAGAGACTTGGGCTGAATTTTAGACCCAAATCCATTTTGAGCATCACTCCTGAGGTCAGCAGGACTCAGGCCAATGCAAAATGTACCACATGGCAAATGCTTTACTCGCTGTGTTTTGAATGGAAAGCTTATTTCATAACAGTCCTGGATCAAGAACTACACGTGGGTGTTATCTCTAAAGCTTAACTCACCCATTCAGCACAGGTAGATTGCTTTTAAACTCAAGAGGAAGTGACTGGCTTGGGAACTGGGGAAAAAAATATTCATTTGTTTTACAACCAAAGGTGCCTTTATCTTCAGATACACAAATGTGAAAGTATATTTGTCTCCCACCGATGAAATATAATATTGATGTCACCTGCAGGAAATACAGTGTAATGTATTGCTTTTCCTTCTGTTTTACACTGTATGTAAACATGCAAACACCCGTGACACCCCACTATGATGGCAGCCAATAGACTGAACACTTACCCTCGCTGCTGTTGTGTAACCATGGGCAATTTATCTAAGTCTCACCTCTCTTAAAACACTTTTATCAAAATTGGCGGTCAAACAGCACTGAACCATGGTGGCCTCAATCTTAAACACTGTGGTGCAGATTTTAATTTGGGAAAGATTAATGCACTCTCAAGTGTTAATGCCACAGCTTTCTGTTATCTACATTGATGGGTGTCAGCTAATTTCTGCAGAAGGATTGTAAAGCAAACTGTGCATGTTGATGTTTCGGAAACCTAAGCTCCAGAATGGCGAGATAATAGAGAGGGGAATGGAACTATTTTCTCAAATTTCTTTTAAATTAGAAAATGTTTCCCCTGTCTTTCTAAAGCTGAGCTACCGAGTCAATTCCACTCAAGCTGATTCTTGAAGATATAGGGAATATTTCATTTAAAAGAGCAGTAAAAGTGTCAAAAGATACTTTATCAAGGTCGCTTTTAGATTGAAGATAACAACCCATCTTATAACAAATATAGACCACTATAGGAAGCTTTGTAATTTCCAGTACTGTAGAAGCTCTTAGTCTCTGTCTCCATCGTCTCTCCTTTTATTCGTTATCTAGTCACATGTAATCTTAATCAACAAAAGACGTTTTTTTCATTTAATAAAAGGACAATAACTGGTGTGCTTCGACCGGTTTATTTTTCAGCTTCAAACAGTTTAACAAATACAACTGGAGTTTTGTCTGTTTTTTAATGGACTTTTTTAACTGGGAAGAAGATGTCTGTGAAGAAGATGATGCACAATAACCAGGAAATTTTATTTGTACAGACTAATTTACACAGGAAGGGGGGGAGAAATGCAATTAAGCTCATAAAACTTGCTCCAGCAATGATCCAGGTCAAGAGGCTAATGGTGAATTGCATGAATAACAGTCACTCACCCAAGTCACATTAAACAGTCTTGATAATATCATCCAAAATAGCCAATTATTTTGAGTGTTATGAAAAGGTCCTGTTGTTATTTAACAATGGTTTATATGGGAAAATAATAATAAAGGGTATGTGGTAAAAAATAATTTCAAAGGGATTAGTTGCAATTCAGTTCGCAGTAAACTGCTTTCATGTCAAAGGGACGAAGGACCAATACCTTAGAGGAGAGTGAATTGCACATGATTTAACAGATACATTCAGCCAAATCCGTACCACCCATCTCATCATAGTGCTAAGGGGGAAATATACCCAACCATGATATCTTTAAATTCCTCCCTTTTTCAAGGATGGTTTCTTCTTTTGCTTTAAATAGTCAAATTCAATTTAAATGTTTCCATTAGCTGCATTTGTCCTGTGCCCTTCAGACAGCCTCTTTTCTGAGCCAGGCACCTATGCCCAGGCACCACTCCATGTCTAACACAGCTCTGCCTAAATGTATAACCACTACTTTCTCTATTCCATCTTCCCTATTTCACCAGATAACAAAATGTTATCCTCAGCTGCTTCATCCTTGGATAACATGCTTGTCAAGACAGTGCCATTTTGAGAGCAGGAGGAGAGAAGGAAATGGCATGGTCATGCAAAGCATCTTCCCTACAACCATGGACTTTCTACTTCAGTTATAGTGAGCAGTACAAGGGTGCAAGGGTTGTACAGCTGCTTTGTGGCTAAGCAGGGAGTCAGTGAAGATGTGAACTGGCCAGGCAAGGCAAAAGAGGTAAAGGGATATTATTGTGTTATTTCTTGCTATATCTACCAGGAAAGGAGTGGAAGCGTGGTGCTCATATTAACTCTGGGTTTTAAGTTAGGGATTTCTTGATTTTAAATCTGCTTAATTTAAATAATAATATTGTCTTCATGAATTTTAACAGGTATTATTTCTTCTTGATTCTGATTATTTTCAATTGAATTCCACAATAGTGAATTTTTTTTTAGAATTTTTCCGCTTTGTGACTCACAAAGCTGTGGTTCACTCTTGTTAAGACAACTTTCAGTAAGTATTTACTAAAATCATGTGACTATATTTATTACATGTTATTATTAATTAGCGATGCAAAACCTAGATTGAAAGTTGACATCATCTCCCTTTACTTTTCTTTGTCACATTCTGATGGAGTGAAGGTTCACTGACAACATTCCAGTAAATATGCTTTGTGCCATAACTTGTGCAAATGGAGATTTTTATTCAACTATGGACTGATAAACAACCAAGAAAGGTCATCATGTCAAGGTATTTTGCCTTTAAATCAGGGTGTTCATTATCAGTGAAGTCAGGTATCTATGTCCCCCATTGATTTTCTCCATACGGGAAAGAAGCTTTTTAACTTAGTGTTAATTTTGTAGTTTAGTCTTTGTTCTGACTGACGCAGACCTTCTGGTTGCAATATAACTGCTCCACCTTGGCTTCCAGGTGCTAATCATAAAATTACACTGGATTTATTTCTCCTACCTTCTGTTGTACCTTCTTGGAGCATTGACCTTGAAGTTCACACAATGTAAAAACAGACTTCAACATTTTGAACCTGTTTGGACTGTGATATGATGGACAAGCAGAGGTTTTATTAGAACATCTTAGGGCATGTTTACACCAAGTTGTTTTCTGTTGCTTGAGAGCCAGGATAGCTCAACCATAATAAAAGGGTTAAATTAACCTGCATAGACTTATGTGGCACTACTTTGTAAATGATGTTATAAGTAGACTACTTTTCACTAGTTGTGGTCTCTTTTCACTGGCCCAGAGTTCACAGAATAGGTGTTCTCATACAATTAGATTACAAACTCTTTTTATGAGGGGGTAAGCACACCAGATGGTAAGCACACCTGAACCTGTTACAGTCTGTCTGGGTTCTAAATGGTCACAGTTGTGCACTGGAGTGGCAGTAGCTGGTGACCAGAAACTCTGAGAATTGAGGCCTTTCATCTTTAGTATTTGGAAAACCTTGGGTTTGGAACCTAAAGTTTGAAGGTTTGACTCAGGTTTTGTTTTTATTTTGAGACGTTTGAGAGTCTTCAAAGAACAGGAGTCAAGTACCACCCTTGGGGCTCCATGAGTGAATCTATACAACACTGAGGGGTTTAAGTGAAATTGCATTGGGTTGCTGCTGCTGTGA